>NC_090647.1:37364562-37710396 GCF_040937935.1 Hyperolius riggenbachi | reverse complement strand
TGCTTGGGTGCATCCGCGTGTGCACACGTGCATGTGTGTGTTTATAGGGCCCCTGTGTGCGTGCTTATGCCTGTGTTTAGAGTGTGTGTGTGCATGCGTGCGTGTGTTTATAATGTGTGTGTGGGATCCATACGAAAATGGCGACTGAGTATATTGGCGCACGGTGATGCCGCTAATCCGTCTTCCGCTTATTGTTATGTAACGTTAACAATTAATCGTTAATTACCATTAAGAAATCGTCTCCTTAAGAACGTTAAATAACTTTTTAATTGATATTCATAACTCTAATGCTCTTGATAGTAGTCTTCATTTAAAGTTATTATTTTTAACTGGATTAATTGCTATTTTTTATTTTCAAATCCATGTACCGTTTTGCAGTTAAATAACGTCTGCTGTTTGGCATATGCACGGCGCTATTGATAAATAATGTTACTGTGGGCCGTTTTTCTTCTTTTTTCCCCGTGTGCCATTATTATGCAGTACTAACAATAAATAGTGATAAGCGTATCCTTTTAATGCGGAGCCATTTTTATGCATCGGCGCTGTGCGCCATTATTATCTGATCCGTGTGTGGTGTGTGTGTGTGTGTGTGTGTGTGTGGTGTGTGTGTGTGTGTGTGTGGTGTGTGTGTGTGTGGTGTGTGTGGTGTGTGTGGTGTGTGTGGTGTGTGTGTGGTGTGTGTGTGGTGTGTGTGTGTGTGTGTGTGTGTGTGTGTGTGTGTGGTGTGTGTGTGGTGTGTGTGTATGTGTGTGTGTGTGTGTGTGTACTGTGTGTGGTGTGGTGTGTGTGTGTGTGGTGTGTGTGTGGTGTGTGTGTGTGTGTGTTGTGTGTGGTGTGTGTGTGTGTGTGTGTGTGTGTGTGTGTGTTTTTGTGTGTATGAAGCAATTTAGAATTCTTTGAAGTGAGCCCAGGACAAGGTGAAGAATCGACACTTAGTTCCAGGCTGCCCACCAGTTGTGATTGTCTCCTGCAGAAGGGCATCTTGCATTAGTGATCCTGTGAATGGGGGCAGTGGAGAATGAGAGCAGTGTGAGATATCAAAGAACTTCTCACATCCGCCCCAGTATAAGCTGAGAAGCCTGGGAGGAAGGTGGGAGGGGTGACAACATCTGACGGTGTTAATGTGCTACTAGGTCATTTTGCCCTTTAAATCTTAAAGGCACAGTGGGAGATGAAAGATCAGCTGGAGGCTGTATGAAATGATGTGAACACCTACATCTCTTACCAGGGGGAAAGCTGACCATCCCCAGGGCTATATAATGAGCTGTGTGTGCAGAAGGAGACATCTGTCTCAGTCAGCACAAAACAGTGAGAGGCCCCCCTCTATGAGGAAAAACATCACTTCAGCGCTGCACATGGCATGGATTCTTGTCAGACAGTATTCCAGCTTTGTTTTTGGTGCATGTTGACCACAGCCAGTCACACAGGATGCTAACAGAGATACAGTAGTCAGATGGGAGTGTTTCGGCTAATTGCTCACCAATGAATTACGACAACGAAAACCACAAACATCATTTGGAAACAAAGCGCTTTTCTCCCATAGGACATAAGAATGGCTCAGACCAGTAATTGGTTGATTGGTAAATTTTGGTACAAAGAAAGAATTCTACAAGTCCACAAATGCCAGGCTAAACAGGTGGCTTTTCAGTCTGGAATTTAATAGCTCCAAGAATGAGGCTGTCTTTACTAGGTGAGGAAGGGAATTCCAAGGGGTAGGGGCAGCATGACTGAAAGCTCTGGCTCCAAAGATTTATAGGTGCACTCTGGGAGTGACCCACCCAGTTTATGGATCCTACTGATCTGAGGTTGTGAGAGGTGTGGTGCAGTTTCAGCAAGTCCTTCATGTATCCAGGGCCCAAATGATGTAAGGATTTGAATGTCAACAGTCCAATCTTAAAGAGTATTCTCAGTTTACAGTTAGCCAGCCTGTGCAGTGAGTAAAGAATCGGTGTAATGTGACAGTATTGAGGCTGGTTTGTTAGTAATCTGGCGGCAGCAGCATTCTGTACTAGTTGCAGGCGCTACAGGTCCTTGTTTGTAAGGTCTGCATAGAGGGCATTGCAGTAGTCCAGCCATGATGTGATGAAGGCCTGAATTAGGGTTGGAAGATCCCCTGAGGGAATGAGGTGTTTAATTTTTGCAATGTTCCTCAGATAAAAGTAGAAATATTTGACTACAGCCGAGATTTGGTTTCTGACTGAAGCTCAATTCTAGAGGCTGTATCGCCACTCCACCCCGCAGCATAGGAAGTGGGCGTGTGCCATTATCGGTACTCCCTTACCCAGTAGTGACTACAGGAGGTTGGCCTGCTGTAGCGACTTCACCCCTCCTATTTAGTATGTTCCTAATATCCCCCTGCCCCCTCCCAGCGCTTAACTCTAATCTTCCTCTTTCCCTGCATAACATTTGGAGGGTGTTCATGCTGTGTACATTGCTGATCCTTAAAGGACACCGGAGGTGAAAATAAACTAATGAAATAAACAATTGTATCTATCTTCCTTCTCCTAAAAATGACTTTTTAAGATATTCCACAGTTTTATTTTATGTTTAAATCTACTTTTTAAAGGGAAGGTTCAGGGAGGGTGGTTAAAAAATAAAAATCAATTTCCACTTACCTGGGGCTTCCTCCAGCCCGTGGCAGGCAGGAGGTGCCCTCGCCCCCGCTCCGCAGGCTCCCGGTGGCCGACCCGACCCAACCAGGCCGGCTGCCAGGTCGGGCTCTGCTGCGCTCCATGGCCTGGCACTTCTGCGTCCCACGCAGGCGCGCTGACGTCATCGGACGTCCTCCGGGCTGTACTGCGCAGGCGCAGTAGTTCTGCGCCTGCGCAGTACAGCCCGGCTGACGTCCGATGACGTCAGCGCGCCGGCGTGGGACGCAGAAGTGCCGGGCCTTGGAGCGCAGAAGAGCCCGACCTGGCAGCTGGCCTGGCCAGGTCGGGTCGGCCACCGGAGACCACCGGGAGCCTGCGGAGCGGCGGCGAAGGCACCTCCTGCCTGCCACGGGCTGGAGGAAGCCCCAGGTAAGTGGAAATTGATTTTTATTTTTTAGCCACCCTCCCTGAACCTTCCCTTTAAGTTTTAACTATTTGATTTTTTTTGCTCAATGACACATTTATTGAAGTATGCCAGAGCTAAAAATCTATGAATTATTGACCCTTTTTATCTCTTTCCTGCTCTCAGAAGCCATTTTCTGCTAGGAAAGTGTTTTATAGTTGGAATTTCTTATCAGTGAGGGTCACATTGCAGTCACTTCCTGTCTGAGTCAGGACTGAGTCAGCCACTTACATACCTGATATTTAACTCTTTCAGGCAAAGAATGAAAAGAAGGAACACAACATAGTTATTTGTATGCTAGACACTGTACATACACATGTCTATCTCATCTTCTCACATGTCACCTCTGGTATCCTTTAAAGAGGAACTCCAGTGAAAATAGTGTAATAAAAAAGTGCTTCATTTTTACAATAATTATGTATAAATGATTTAGTCAGTATTTGCTCATTGTAAAATCTTTCCTCTCCCAGATTTACATTCTGACATTTATTACATGGTGACATTTTTACTGTGGGCAGGTTATGTAGCTGCTGCTAGCGGTTTGGCTGTTGGAGACAGCTGTAAACCGCTATTTCCTGTCTGTGAACCTTGTTGCATTGTGGCAAACTGTCAAAAGTACCGCGGCCCTCAGAGCTTCTTGTGGGAGGAGGTTTCACCACAATATCAGTCATACAGCGCCCCCTGATGATCTGTTTGAGAAAAGCAATAGATTTCTCATGTAAAAGGGGGTATCAGCTACTGATTGGGATAAAGTTCAATTCTTGATTGGAGTTTAGATAATCGTATTGCAATGATCCTGCAATACAATCCTTACCACTGACATCTGCGCAAAGTCATTGTGGTGTGTCGGGGTCGGGTTCCATTGTAAAAATGTGAGCCGTCTTACAAATAATTGATGACTAGATGGTCAGGGGCGGGGCCTGTTCTAGCTACAATGGTTTATAAGCAATGTTTAAAAATTTGAACTGGTTTCTGATGGGTAAATGTTTTGATTATGCTTCAGGGGGACTTTCTCCCCAATGATGATGCTTAGATAGACGTTCTGCGTAATAATAGAGGGGTCACAGAAATGATGAGGGCACCAAAGGGCCCCCAGGTATGGCCACCTTGTACATTTAAAGGGGAACTGAAGTAAGAGGTATATGGAGGCTGCCATATTTATTTCCTTTTAATCAATACCAGTTGCCTGGCAGCCCTGCTGGTCTATTTCTCTGCAGTAGTGTCTGAATTACACCAGAAACAAGCAAGCAGCTAGTCTTGTCAGATCTGACTTTAAAGTCTGAAACACCTGATCTGCTGCATGCTTGTTCAGGGGCTATGGCTAATAGTATTAGAGGCAGAGGATCAGCAGGGCTGCCAGGCAACTGGTATTGCTTAAAAGGAAATAAACATGGCAGCCTCCATATACCTCTCTCTTCAGTTCCCCTTTAATTTTAGTTCAGGTGTGGATAAACATCACTGGGATTTTCCTCACTATAACATTGACTTTTTAGTGTCTTGAAGTACCCTGACGTTATAGCTGTAATTCTGCCCCACTCACAATCTTTTAGGGCCACGCCCCTATTTTGCAGAAGGACCCATAGCGCGCTGCACACAGTATTTTAGCTTTTCTCAGCTGCACACTGCAGGGGACATGGTAGTGTATGTGATATGTTTAAAGAGGTACTTAAAGAGACGATGAAGTCTCAATTTTTACACGTTTTCATCATGTAATGCTCTTCAGCATTATAGCCTAAATTAAAACGCTCCAATCCTGCGGCAAAACAAAGGGTTTTTTTTTTCATAGAGAAAAAGCCCTGCAAAGCTCCCAGGGCTTTACTTCCTTGAAGAGGCAGAGCTTTATGCTTTAGCTCTGCCTCTCCGCAATCTATCTCTGCTGATTGCCACCTCCTCCCGTCCCTCTCAGTCTTCCTTTCACTGAGAGGGGAGAAGAGGAGGCGGAGATTGGTTGCGGAGAGGCAGAGCTACAGCTCAAAGCTCTGCCTCTCCAGGGCAGAAAGATCTGCGAGTCGTGGAACTTTGCAGGTTGTTTTCTCTATGAAAAAAACGTAGTTTTGCGGCGGTTTAATTTAGGCTACGTGTACAAATTGAGACTTCAGAGTCTCTTTAAAGCGGATCTGAGATGAAAAACTAACTATAACAACTAACTTGTCTATATAGCTTATCTAAAGCTTAGATAGTTTACACAGCAAATCTATCTGCAAACAGCTTCAACAGTATATGATTATTTATTAATGTGATACAATGAGAGCAGCCATGTTCTGCTTGTGATCATTACACACAGGCAAGCTGCTCATGGGAGTAGGAAGGGGGGTTGCAGGCTGCTCATGGGAGTAGGAAGGGGGGTTGCAGGCTGCTCATGGGAGTAGGAAGGGGGGTTGCAGGCTGCACATGGGAGTAGTAAGGGGGGTTGCAGGCTGCACATGGGAGTAGGAAGGGGGGGTTGCAGGCTGCACATGGAAGTAGGAAGGGGGGGGCAACAAAAACCCCATAAATGCAGCCCCATTAAGAGCCCGGAGCACTTACATGCTGAAAACACGCAATTGCTTCACTCTATGTAAATATACAGTACAATATGGTGTTTGTGTGTGAAAACAGTGTGCCGCGGGCTGAAATTACCCCGTCATGTGGGGCTCGTCGCTCCTAAAGGGAACTGATACCGGAGGCCCCCCATGTTTGTGTATTGAAGTGAGAAAGTTAATGAAGTGAGAAGTCAAATAATAGGTGCCACAGATATTCCATTCCTCCGGCTACACGAGGTTCCTGTCCACATCTGCAGAGCAGCGCAGCCCAGTATCCCCAGCGCTGCGGCGGGGAGAGGGCCGGGTCACCGCCGTGTCCTCGCTTCCTCTCCGGTGACAATTATCCTCAATGTCGGAGCATCGGGGGCCATCTGATTCTGGCTTCCCTGGCATGTAAACCTATATAGAGGAAAAATAAACAGACATCTGAATCCCGCCATATGCAGAGAGGGTAAAGGGATAAGAGCAGGCCTCAGCGCAATCAGAGGGAATAATGCAAGCCATACGCTCAGTCTTGTCCTTATAGAAGAGGGGAAAGTTTAAACTGCAGTTATTGCTAATTGGCTATAATGATGGGATTTTCTGCTGGATCTGAAAATAATTGTTTCCAAAGTTAAAGAGGAACTCCGTGAAACATTAAAGAGGAACTGTAACCAAGGTTTGAACTTCATCCCAATCAGTAGCTGATACCCCCTTTCCCATGAGAAATATTTACCTTTTCTCAGATAGATCATCAGAGGGGTCTGTATGGCTGATATTGTGGTGAAACCCCTCCCACGGTGTTATGTCAGAACCTAGGTCCTGACAGTTTCCTGTCTGTGAGCCTTGTTGCATTGTGGGAAATAACGTCTGTTTCCAACTGCCAAGTAACCAGTATCTCCCTCTGTGCATATGTATATCTATAAAAAAAAAACAACCTTTTAAAGGGATACTGTAGGGGGGGTCAGGGGAAAATAAGTTGAACTTACCCGGGGCTTCTAATGGTCCCCCGCAGACATCCTGCGCCCGCACAGCCACTCACCGATGCTCCGGCCCCGCCTCTGGTTCACTTCTGGAATTTCAGACTTTAAAGTCTGAGAACCACTGCTCCTGCGTTGCAGTGTCCTCACTCCCCCTGATGTCACCAGGAGCGCACGTTGCAGGCACAGACCATACTGGGCCTGCGCAGTACGCTCCTGGTGCCATCAGCGGGAGTGAGGACACTGCAACGCAGGCGCAGTGGTTTTCAGACTTTAAAGTCTGAAATTCCAGAAGTGAACCAGAGGCGGGGCCGGAGCATCGATGAGTGGCTGCGCTGGCACAGGATGTCTGCGGGGGACCATTAGAAGCCCCAGGTAAGTTCAACTCATTTTCCCCCGACCCCCCCCCCCCCTACAGTATCCCTTTAAGCTATCACATTGTTAGGGGGTGTGGTTATAGATAACAGCACTTGGTGCTGTCTTGTTTTTTTCATATTTGCCAGTAGTAAAGATGATGACCTGCAGGCTGATTGTGGATCAAACAACATAATCAAATTAATGTTAAATATCAATCATTTCTTGATCTCTCGTCTATTTTGGAACTTCTCACTTTGCAGTGTATCAATTTATTTTTTGCCTCTTTTCGCTACAGTTCCTCTTTAAAGGATGTCTGGAAACAGAAAGCTCTGCCTCCAAAGGTTTTTAGTTGGGCTCTGGGGTGATCTGAGGTTGTGGGTGGTGTGGCGCAGTTGCAAGAAATCCTTCAGGTATCCGGGGTCTAGGTCATGTAGGGATTTGAATGTCAGCATGGCAATTTTAAAAAGGATTCTCTATTTTATGGGTAGTAGGCGGTGTAGTGAACAACAGATTGGTGTTATGTGGCAATGACAGGATTGGCTTGGTACCTGTCTTGTGGCAGCATTCTCTACTAGCTGCAGGCGGTCAGGGACGGATCTAGGGGGGGGCAGACGGGTCTCTTGCCTCAGGCGCAGTTTGTTGAATTCTTAAAAAGGCGGCAACATTTGGATGGGGAATGGCAGTTTAGGCGCCAAAACCTGATCTTTAGGCACCAAAACTGGATGGCGAATGGCAGCTTAGGCGCCAAAACCTGACCTTTAGGCGCCAAAACCTGACCTTGCCCCAGGCGCAACTTGGTCTAGATCCATCCCTGCAGGCGGTGTAGGTCTTTGTTTGGAGAACCGGCATAGAGGGCATTGTAATAATCCAGCCGTGATGTGATGAAGGTGTGTGTACTAGAATTGAAAGATCTGCTGAAGACATGAAATGCTTATTTTTTGCAATATTCCTTAGGTGTTTCAGGATTTTAGCAGGGCTAGTGCTGGCTAGTGCAATACTGCCTTGCATTTTTTCCCACTCCTGGACTCTTTTCTTCCATTTTGTAATGGGCTGTGTATGGCTTCCTTCCTCTGCCACGCGTTTGTGCTCCTCGCTGTCAAGGACCACAGCACCGTTATTCTTTTTCTGGTGCTTTTTGTTCCTGCGGCCTAACACTAGGTGGCGTGTATGTAAATCTGTGAGGCCTGGGATCACTGGAACTAGTTAGTGGCACCATGGTCTTAGCACAGTGAGGAACAGGGAGAAGCAGCATGAGGAGGAGGCCACACACCACGAAACTATGGAAACGGAGGCAGACAGCAATGAGCACTGCACTAGTGGGGTGTTTTTTTATATTTGGCTTGTGGTGGGTTGTACTGTAGGATTTATGCTTTATTTTACGTTTTTACTGGTGTCAGTGTTCTTCTTGGTGAGATTTCTACTCACCTCCTTCCCCTGGGACTTGGTGGCTTTAACTGTAAAGTGGACCTGAACTTCTGCGCAGGACAGAAGGAAAACATAGATAAATGCACCCTGTATGTATTTAGAGAGATTAGCCTGTCTAAAAATCCCCCCCCCCCCTGTGACTAATCACAACTGTAATTTGATCTCTCAGCTGGTGCCAGCTGGCTGCCTCGGCAGAGCAGCTAAATTTCAAACACAGGATGCTAACCCTATGTCTGCTTCCATGAAAGCAGGAAGTGGACACTGCAGATTTATTGCAGGATTTGTATCAGCTGTAACAAATACATTTGTTTTCTTTAAAGATTATTAATGCTGTTGTTTATCTTTTAGGCTAATTTCACACCAGGACGTTGCGTTAGAGGGGGCGTTAAGGTCGCATAACGTCCCCCTAACTCAACGCCTGGTGGTGCTGGAGCTGGACGTCAGAGTGAGCCGCGTTGTGCAGCTCACTCTGGAGTCCGTGATGCCGTGATGTGTACTCTTGTGCGCATGCGGCATCACGTGGTCCCACCGGCCAATCGCCGCACAGAGTGGCTGCTCCAGGAAGTAAACACTGCACGTCATAACGTGCAGTGCATATTAATTAGCCATGTGCCTGGCCGCTCTCCGCTCCTCCCCAACATTACTGAGCATGTGCAAGCAGTCTAACGCGGCTCAGCCGCGTCCAAAGTACTGCATGCAGTACGTTGTCTTGTGACGCAGCGTTACAATGTAACGCAACGTCCGCACTGTGAACAGCCCCATTGATTTTTCATTACTGTGCGGTGGGCTGCGTTACAGGCTGCTCTAACGTGCGCCTGTAACGTCCCACTGTGAAACCAGCCTTAGAGCAGAGAGGAAGTTCTGAGTTCAGGCCTGCTTTAAAAATTATTTTTAAGTTGGTGCTACACACTTTTTACATAGCATCATAGATTTATTCCGATTTATAGTCTATAGTCCTAAGCAGGGGCGTAGCAATAGGGGGTGCAGCGGTAGCGACCGCATCGGGGCCCTTGGGCCAGAGGGGCCCCGAATGGCCCTCCCTCAACTACAGTATTAGCTCTATATTGGTCCTGTGCTCATAATAATCATTTATATATATACTTTGAATAGTGGTAATCATTAACAAACTATTCCCCATCCCCTTCTTGCACCTCTGACATTGTAGTTGCCATTGGCAGCTTTTAGTGCGCCGTTTCAATTGCTATGTATAGAGTGCATGGGGGCCCCATTGTAAAACTTGCATCGGGGCCCACAGCTCCTTAGCTACGCCACTGGTCCTAAGGCTGCTTTCACAGTGGGACGTTACAGGCACACGTTAGAGCAGCCTGTAACGCAGCCCAACTCACAGTAATAAAAATTAATGGGCTGTTCACAGTGCCCACGTTGTGTTACAGTGTATCGCTGGACGTTCAATGAAAGTGCAGCATGCTGTGCGTTATAGGCGGTTTTAGCCGCGTTAGACTGTTTGCACATGCTCAGTAATGTTGGAGGAGGAGGGGAGAGTCCGCTATTGTGCCTAGCCACATGGCTAATTATTATTCACTGCACTGTGTGACATCACGTGTTTACTTCCTGGAGCGGCCGCTTCGTGCGACGATTGGCTGGCGGGACCACGTGATGTGGAGTGTTCCGATCACGTGGTCTCCACAGTCTTTTGAAGCATGCGCAGTTTTCGTTCTTCCAGTATCGAATGAAAACAGCGCACCAAGAGACGCATCTATGTAGCGTCCAACTTTAGCACCACCATGCATTGCGTTAGGGGCACATTATGCGACCTTAACGTCCCCTAAAACGCAACGTCTTGGTGTGAAAGAGCCCTTAGGGTTTTCTTGATGTTCCAAGCATAGAGCTTTGGAATATAGCTGAACCATTTCCCAGAGGTTTGAGGCTATTATTAATGCAAAGGCGCATTGGAAACACAACCCTTGCGGATACAATGATATAGCTCCTCTTATCTATTTATGTTCAGAGGGTATTTTAAACAATTGTTTCCCATTGAAATTGACAGTATTCGCTATAGTTTTGTTACATAGGAACATTTTGATCTCCATTACATATTGCAAAGTGTGAATGAAGGAAGGAACCTTTCCACACAGTTATCAGTACAGTGAGATCTTCATTGATGTGGGGGTTGTGGTCTATAAACATGCATGGGATTTACAGTGCTGCCCACAATTATTCATACCTGGGCAGCACGGTGGCGTAGTGGTTAGCGCTCTCTTGCCTTGCAACGCTGGGTCCCTGGTTCGAATCCCAGCCAGGTCAACATCTGCAAGGAGTTTGTATGTTCTCCCTGTGTCTGCATGGGTTTCCTCCGGGCACTCCAGTTTCCTCCCACATCCCAAAAACATACAGATAAGTGTATTGGCCCTAGACTATAGTACTTAGGGCCTGTACACACTGAAAAACAAAAGCAAAATCGCAAGCGCAACCGTTTTTAAAGTGCATGTAGTTTTAAAAATGCATGCGCTTTTGCCTGCGTTTTTTGTGCGTTTGCGTTTTTCTTGTAATTGCTGATTGGCTAAAGAATCCTTTGTTTTTTTTCTAGTTTACATTTCAACAGGAATCAGGAGATTGCAGAGTCTTCTGGGATACTGACTTCTGAAAAATGCAGGCAAAAACGCAAGCGCATGCGTTTTTTTGTTTTTTTTTAAAGTCAACTTTTTATTGAACTTTTTGCACATAGTTACAAAACATACAAACATCCCCAGGCAACCCGCCCAAACTTCCCCCCCCCCCCCTTCCCCCCCCCCCCCCACCCCAGGTGCATCGTGTGTTCAGGGCTCAAAAAACAGGGTAACGTGGAGAGCCACCCCCTCCCATATAGAGACTGAGGCAGGCTGAGCGGCCACTCTAAGTTCATGGAAAGGCGTAGCCCTAGCTCTCAACAGATTAAAAAGGAGGCATAGACCCAGCGGACTCATAAATATAGAGCAGACAGGCGGTGAGAAGCCACTGCATTTGTAGGTAGAGGTACAAAATTATGAACCAGAAGGAGGTGGCTGTGATGTAATATACTCAGACCACTGCAGCCAGATTCTTTCGAATTTCTGTGGACATTTCCTATTTAAATACGTTAGTTTGTACCATGCCATAACTTTATTTATTCTTGATATCCAGGAGCTTTTAGAGGGGGGCTGATCTGACATCCATTTAGAGAATAGTTCCCTGCGGGCATACAGGCACAAGATTTTAACCAGGGTGGTTTGGTAATTGGAAAGAGTGGCGTCATCATATAAACCCAGGAGGAGGACTTTGGGGTCCAGTACAATTCTCTCCCCCATAACCTTGGTAAGTGTTTTCGCTATCGTATTCCAAAAGACTTGGAGGATATCACAGGACCAAATCATATGGAAAAAGGTTCCCACCTCCCTCTGACATTTAGGGCAAATATCTGATCTGTCCGGGAAAACCACCCTCAGCTGTATCGGTGTGCGGTACGTTCTGTATATTAGTTTAAGGTGCATAAACTTATCTGTGGCTGAGATTGTAACCCCTTCCATACTTGACAGGACGTCTCCCCATTCATTATCTGATAGGGGACCCACATCCCCCTCCCACTTCAGCCTGGCCTTATCTAGTCTAGGGATGGTTTGAGGAATCAGTCTAGAATAGATTTCAGAGAGAGGTCTCTCAAGCTGTTGTTTTATAAGCGGTGCTTCTATATGATCTGATTCCCAGATCCAGTGGCCAGGGAATTGACACTGCCAAGCGTGGCGGACCTGAAGATAACGGAACAGCATACTATTTGGTAGCCCAAATTTATTTTTCAGTTGGGAGAATGAGAGCAGTGTGCCGGAGGGAGCAAGCTGGGCTACCTGTTTGATACCCCTGGAGGCCCATATCTGGGGGTCCGGTATGGATACGAAGTGTGGGAGTTTGGGGTTTCCCCATAATGGAGTGTAAGGGGAAAGAGTATTTGGTTTCCCCGTGCCAGCTCTGCTAGTCTCCCAGGCCTTAATGGTGGTCCTCATAGGAGTCGTAATGAAGGAGTACCTGTTAATCCCCCTAAAAGGGAGGTTCAACAGCGACTCAAGTGAACCAACAATAGCGGCTTCCAGTACCACTGCTGTGTTCCGCGCATCCTGGGAGAACCACCATCGTATGGATACCAGCATAGAGGCCAAGAAATATTTGCGTAGATCGGGGAGAGCCAGTCCCCCCCCGTCCAGAGGAAGCTGCAGGGCAGTAAGCGAGAGGCGTGGGGAGGAGTCGCCCCAGATAAAACTAGAGGTAATAGAGTCTATTTTTTTGAACACCGACTGTGGGATCCAGATAGGAGACTGCCTGAGAACATATGTGAACCTAGGGAGGAACAGCATCTTAAAAAGATTCACCCGTCCCACCACTGAAAGCGGAAGAGCCCTCCAAATCTGGGCCTTTCGGGAGTAGTGATCAATGACTGGTTGCAGATTCAGGGTAATAAAGTTGTCTAGGGAGTCGTCCACCACGATACCCAGATATTTAAAACTGTGGACCCATCTTAGTTGGGAATGGGAAGCCGAAGGGGCGATACTTTTGTCAATTGGGTATATTAGGGACTTGTCCCAGTTTATGCGGATACCTGAGAACGTACCAAAAGAGTTAAGGATATGGAGAGCTGCATTCAAGGATGACCCTGGATCACCCAAGAAAAGGACCATATCATCGGCGTAGAGCGCCACCTTCTCGACCAATCCCCCTACCCGAAGTACTGTAACATCTGCACAGGACCTAATTTGTATAGCTGCTGGCTCAATCGCCAGAGCAAACAGGAGGGGAGAAAGAGGACAGCCTTGGCGGGTACCTCTGCGAAGGGGAAAAGGATCTGAGACCTCATCATTAGTTTTAATTCTGGCAACTGGGGAATGGTACATTAGTTTAACCCATGCAATAAATTTGTCCCCGATCCCATACAATTGGAGGACCTCCCAGAGGTACGGCCACTCAACCGAGTCAAACGCCTTTTCGGCGTCGAGCGTTGCCATGACTCTGGAGCCAGAGTTATCATGGGGGATGGTGAGATTAGTAAAGAGTCGTCTCAGGTTGATGTCCGTACCCCTGCCAGGCATAAAGCCAGTCTGATCTGGGTGTATCAAGGTCTCGACTACCTGGGACAGCCTCTTGGCCAGGATTTTAGCCAGTATTTTAATATCGACGTTGAGGAGGGAGATTGGTCGATAGGAGGCACAGCATCTTGGGTCTTTGTCTTTCTTAGGGATTACCACTATAAGAGCAGTTCTCATAGATTCTGGGAGTCGGCTCTCCAGTAGCATAGAGTTATATAAATCAGCCAGGGTAGAGGCAAGGTCCTCTTTATACAGTTTGTAGTATTCGGAGGGGATGCCATCTAGGCCGGGTGTTTTACCCGATTGCATACTGGCTATGGCGGTGGCTACCTCTTCTTCTGAGATTTCGGCATCTAGGAGCTCCCTCTGTTCCGCTTCCAGCCGTGGGAGGGGGATCCCACCAAGATACTCTAACAGCTCAGGCAGGGTGTAGTGGGCCCTGGAGGTGTATAGGTTAACATAGTACTTACGAAAGACCCCATTAATTTCTGAGGGTAAGCTATGAGTGACACCTACTTCATCAATGATGAGTGGGATACTGACTTTGGTCGTCTGCTCTTTGGCCAACCAGGCCAGCAGGCTACCGCACTTATTACCTTGCTCAAAGATACGATGGGATTGTCTAAGGAGATATTTTTTAGTGAGATCCACCTCCAGCAGATTTACCTTCACCTGAGCAGACCTCCACCGCTTAAACGAAGCCGGTGAGTGGCTGCGGCCGAAGGCCATCTCCTCGGATTTTGCGAATTCCTCAGCCTGGGCAAGTGAGAGTTTCCTCTCCTCCCTGGTTTTCTTGATCGTTGACTTGTATATCCCTCTAATATAGGCCTTGGAGGCATCCCAAACCATGTCTTTAGAAGAGGTACCTTTGTTAGTGTTCCAGTAGTTGAGCAGTTCAGTGTGTATCTCCCCCCCCACCTCCTCATCCTGAATCCAATACGCAGACACCCTCCAGGCAGCCAAGGACCTCGCACTCCCCGTGGTAAGAGATAACATTACAGGTGCGTGATCAGAGATGGCCCAAGGAAGGCGATCAATGTCCCCGACCACCTGGAGAACGTCCTGGGAAACAAAAAAATGGTCTAGCCTGGACATAGTGTTATGCGAGGAGGAATGACATGTGAATCCTTGCGCTGATAGGTGCTTCCACCTCCACACGTCGGTAAGGGCGAAGGTATCCGCCCAATTGCGCAGTTCAGGTGAGTATCTACCCGTCGCTGGCGTTCTGTCAGACACTGCCATAGTAAGATTAAAATCCCCGGCTATAATTACTCTAGCGGACGGATATTGGGCTATTAATGGCATGAGATCGCGTAGGATAGTGGAATCGGCCGGAGGAGGGAGATACACACTCACAATCACATACTCTATCCTTTGTAGGTTTGCATGAAGGAGTACAAATCTGCCATGGGGGTCAATTTTGAGTGAGAGGGTCTCAAATGCCAGACTTCTGTTAATTAGTATGCAGACACCCCTAGAATAGGAGGAGTAGGTTGCATGATAATGTGCTGCGACCCAAGGCTTTTTAACCGTAAGAACTCGGCTGCCCTGGAGATGCGTCTCCTGGAGCAGGTACACATGAGGCTTATGCTGTTTTAAGTAATTGAAAACTAGAGAGCGCTTAATTTTATTATTAAGGCCTCGCACGTTCCACGTGAGAATAGAAAGCCGTTGAGTGTCAGCCATTAATATGTAGATTAAGAGGTAAGTTTATGGGAGAGGTGAACCCCCGTGGCAGAGTAAAATTGAACAACACGATGCACCAAAGTAACCCTTTAAGCACCCGCCCTGTATTCCCCCCCAACAATGAGAATACTTTATACCCAAAACCCCTTACAAGCAGTTGCATGACGAAAAACTTGATCTTCTGTCTCATACACTGTAGTAAACAACCTGCATATTTATATGAACAGATAGCCCAAAGCAATTAACCTGTGTTACCGAAAAGAAAACAAAAATGATAGGACCCCAGTCCGGTACAGGAAGGGGCAAGATGAAAGATTAAATACTAGGCCCCCGCTGACCAAGTTTTTGCAGTGCAGAATCTAAGCCCCGGTTCATCCAAAGCAATAGGAGGATATACCCGCCATTTTAGAGAGACAAGGCCCAGGGAGTATAATAACGAGTGGCCAAAACTCAGGGTGGACGTAGGCAGAGCCCACCAATAAGTGTTGTTCAGTTTAGAAAGGAGGCATCTGGAGGAAAAGTTCTAAAACAACAGCCCAGGCCCAGAGGAAGAATACAGGCCCGCCTAGCCTCAGTTCTCAACCAGGCAGTACAGCATATAACAAATAGGTAGGAGGAAACAGTACTTATCCTGGCAGGGTCTCCACCCAGTCAGTGGCCTCTTTCGGGGTAGAGAAGATATGGACGGTCCCTCCATGTTCCACCCGCAGCTTTGCAGGGAAGATTGTGGCATATTTTATCTCTCTATCCCGTAGGGTTTTCCGGACAACTTCAAAGGACTTACGGAGGCGTTGGGTCTCGGCGGTGAAATCAGGAAAGAGAAGGAGAGACACATTTTCAAATTCCAGCTCTCCAACCCGGCGGGCTTCCCTCAGGGCGAGATCCCTTTCTCGAAAATTGAGGAGGCGGAAGATGAAAGGCCGCGGCCTTGCGCCGGGTGGGGGCCGTTTGGCTGGTATGCGGTGGGCGCGCTCGACCACAAACTGCCGGGAGAAATTCGCCTCTGGGAGTAGTTTCCTAAGTAATTCCTCAGTAAAGGTTGTGGTATCCACCCCTTCAGCGCCCTCCGGCAAACCTACAATCCGGAGATTGTTACGGCGGCATCTGTTCTCCGAGTCCTCCGCTCTGGTCTCCAGTGTGCGAACTCTCTTCAGGAGAGATTGGACATCTGTCGTGTTCGAGGCCGTAGCGCGCTCGTTAGCCTCCCCCCTCACCTCCACGTCCGTCAGGCGACCCCGGATCTGGACTAGGTCCTGCCGTATCAAACCCGTATCCGAGTGGACCTGGTCGATCTTGGCGGAGAGCTTTTCGTCTAGCTTAGCCAGGACCTCGAGGAGAGAAGGATGGTCGTCCTCGGCCTCCGTCGCCATGGTTTGCACTGCCTTGCTGCGTTTCTTGCTAGCGGGCGTCTGGCGTGGGGTTGCTGTATCAGCCACAGGGTCTCTGGACTCCTTTTTATTCTTCCCCGGTGACATGCAGGAGTGTTCACTGGGTCCCCCTCGACCGAATTATCGTGTAAAAAGAGGTAGATAGGGCTATCCAGGATAATATAATAGAATCCTACAGCGGAGACTCGGGAGGCACGTCTGTTCACTCCGCCATCTTGGGTAAGTGTCTGAAAGCGCATGCGTTTTTAATGCGTTTTTCATGCACTGCGCTTAAAAAAAGCGCAGCAGGCACTGCAATTGCGTTTTTCTAAAAACGCATCGCACCAGTGTGTACAAGTCATCACAATTTTCATTCTTTTTCAATAGACCTTGCGATTTTAAAAACGCATGCGTTTTTAAAAAAACGCAGCGCAAGCGCAGCAGTGTGTACAGGCCCTTACACTACATAATATAGACATATGACTATGGTAGGGATTAGATTGTGAGCTCCTTTGAGGGACAGTTAGTGACAAGACAATATATATACTGTACAGCGCTGCGTAATATGGCGCTATATAAATAATATTAATACCCCTGGCAAATTTTGACTTAAAGTTAATTTTATTCAACCAGCAAGTAATTTCTTGATGGGAAATGACATAGGTGTCTCCCAAAAGATAATAAGATGATGTACAAGAGCCGTTATTGTGGAGAAAAAAAACATTTCTCAGCTTTTATTTACATGTAGCAGTAGGGTATTGTACCGTGTTAGCCATCAGTAAAAGCAAGAAGTTTTACATCAGGATGATACCATTTATTGGCTAACTAAAAATGAATAAAAGCTTTTGGCCTTGCAGCCTTCGTCGGGCTTACATCCTGGTATCATCCTGCTTTAAAACTTCTTTTATTTACATTTGAGCAAAAAGTGTCCAGTCCAAAATGATTCATACCCTTCACAAACTGTCACAGTCTGTGCAAAAATCCAAAGTTCTATACCATTCCAAATAGTGAAGGCATGCAAAAAGCTGGTCTGCAATTATAGGAAGCATTTGATTTCTGTGCCAATAAAGGCTTTTTTATTGATTATTGAGAAGGGTGTGAAAAGCTGAGAATTTTTTGTTTTCCACAATAATACCCAGGGTATGCCGCCTGAGGCAAATTTTGGAAAAATTATTGCTGCCGCCGCCCCCCCCCCCCCCCTCGGGGGGGGGGGGGGGGGGCACCGCCGAGCTGGAGGGGTAGCGGGCAGGGCGGGGGTATTGGGCCTAGCGGCGGGGAGGGGGTCGGACCCCCCCCCTCCCTCGCCTGGGTCCCCCGTCCTCCGCTCCCCTCCAGCCTTAAATACATCAGAAGCGCAACTCTCGTAAGAGGCAGTGGGCGGGGAGGACTCACCTCTTCCTCGCTCGATCCAGCGTGCGCTCCACTGACGTCCCTTCCTGCAGCGCCGTCCATTTACAATACAGTGGGCGGCGTTGCAGGAAGTGACGTCAGTGGAGCGCACGCTGGATCGAGGAAGAGGTGAGTCCTCCCCGCCCACTGCCTCTTACGAGTTGCGCTTCTGATGTATTTAAGGCTGGAGGGGAACGGAGGACGGGGGACCCAGGCGAGGGAGGGGGGGTCCGACCCTCCTCCCCGCCGCTAGGCCCAATACCCCCGTCCTGCCCGCTACCCCTCCAGCTGGGTGGCCGGCTCCCCGCACCCACCGACGGGCGGATGCCGCCCTAGAAGTTTGCCGCCTGAGGCAAAAGTTTCACCCCGCCTCATGAGCGGGCCGGCCCTGATTATACCTCTTGTACATTGTCTTCTTATCTTTTGGGAGACACCTATGTCATTTCCCGTCAAAAAAATTACTTGCTGGTTGAATAAAAGTAACATTTGGCAGGGGTATAAGTAATTATGGGCAGCACTGTAAGGCTTTACATAATTTTTCCAATAATTTACCATTGTAGTCCCTGGAAATATTTATAGTTATGTTCCACAGACCTGCTGACACTAATGCAGCTGTGTTTGCCAATTTAGATCATGCTGCAGGGCAGACGGTGGTGAGAAGCCTTGTAATTTGCTGTCCCAATTCAGATATCAGAACTGGGCAGAGCACCATATCTCAGTGACTCACTAAAGAGCAACACATCTCAGTGAACCTCTATAGATCATCACGTCTCAGTGAATTTCTGTAGAGCATCAAATCTCAGTGACTCCATGTCAAGCACCAAATCTCAGTGACTCACTATAGAGCGTCAAATCTCAGTGGATCTCTGGAAAGCACCAAATCTCAGCGACTCTCTGTAGAATACCAAATCTCAATGACTCTCTGTAGAGCACCAAATCTCAGCGACTCTCTGTAGAATACCAGATCTCAGTGACTCTCTGCAGAGCACAAAATCTCAGTGACTCTCTGTAGAGCACCAAATCTCAGCGACTCTCTGTAGAGTACCAAATCTCAGCGACTCTCTGTAGAGCACCAGATCTTAGTGACTCTCTACAGAGCACAATACCTCAGTGACTCTCTGTAGAGTACCTAATCTGAGTGACTCTCTGTAGAGCACCAAATCTCACTGACTCTCTGTAGAGTACTTAAAGCGGACTGAAACCAGGGCTGTGGAGTCGGTCCAAAAATCCTCCGACTCCGACTCCTCAGTTTAGGATTCCACCGACTCCGACTTCGACTCCGACTCCACGACTCCGACTCCTCTAATTTGCATATTACAATTTTGTTGATTAAAAGTATGTAACATGAAATTCGTCTCTTAACTGCCAACGCTTAGGAATTTTACAAGACAACTGAAGTGAGAAGGATATGGAGACTGCTATATTTATTCCCTTTAGACTAAAACTAGTCCTTGGTAAGAGTACTTGTAAAAGGTACAAACCGGAACAAAGAACATCTATCAGGCCCTAGGCAATGTAAGTGTGGGTACATGTAAGAATGATGTGCAGGTACTCTGCAGGGGAATGAGGAGATTGTAAACAGACAACACCTCTGTGTTCAATGTGCACAGCATTCTCAGTGGATTCCCTGTAGCTCTGTGGGGAGTGCATATGTAGAGTATAGTACTACTGTGTAACAAAGTAAACCTGAGACAGATGAAATTAAAGTTTTATACATACCTGGGGCTTCCTCCAGCCGCCTTCAGGATAATCAGTCCCTCGTTGTCCTCCTCCATCACCTGGATCTTCTGCTATGAGTCCAGGTACTTGAGCCAGTCAGGCGTAGTGCGCATGCACACACTCCGCCGCCAGGAGCATACTACACCTGTGCAGCACTATTGCGCAGGTGCAGAATGTTCCTGGCTGTGGGAGCGGCATGCGGTCGGACAGCGCTGACTGGCTGAATTACCAGGACTCATAGCAGAAGATCCAGGTGGTGGAGGAGAGCGAGGCACTGATTAGCCTGAAGGGGGCTGGAGGAAGCCCCAGGTATGTATAAAACTTTACTTTTCATCCGTCTCAGTTACCCTTTAATTTGTAGTCACCAAACCAAATTTTAACAACATATCAAATTATTTGATTTCATCAGCAAAGGGAGTGCATACATTTGCATAAATCAGCATCAATGCTGAATTATTTCCATCTCGTTAACCATCTCTATTAGTGACACAGCTACACATCAGGCTTTATTCTTACAGCATAGATGTTATTTAGTATATATAAGAGATTCCTGTGTACACATCATATATACCAGGGGTCTCAAACTCAATTTACCCGGGGGCCGCAGGAGGCAAAGTCAGGATGAGGCTGGGCCGCATAAGGGAGTTCACGTGTCCCCGCCGCAAAACGAGGGCTGCAGAGCCCCCAAATCGCCCCGGGGGCAATCCGCCGGCATTTCCTGGAAGGGGCAGAGCTTTCAGCTTCAGCTCTGCCCCTCCTGACGTCAATCGCGGCGGATCGCCGCCTCTGCCCGCCCACTCTAAACATAAAAAAGAAAATTGGGAAAAAATGCCCGGAATCTTCATACAGCCATATTACGGCTGTATAGCGATCCCTGGCCAAAGCGCTGCGGCTGCGTATGGACCCCCTGGAAACTCTGTCAGGAAATGTATTGCTCTTTCTTTTGATACATGTAAAATTACACTACCGTTAGGCTTGCTACTAAAAGTGACATTTACCGCATTTAAAAGTATACTATTTTCCTTCGAAACTTTAAAATCGATTTTCTCAAGAACTATAAGGTCTTTTTGAAAAATTGTTTTTTCCTCTTATTCCTAATGATCTCCTTAACATATCCTGCAAATTTAGGGTTTCTAGCATTTAAGGTGGATTTGCTATTAACCATTAAAGTCGGCGGGTTTTTAAATGTGTATTTTTTTCCTTTGCAACTTTAAAATCGATTTTCTCAAAAACTATAAGGCCGATTTGAAAAATTTTTTTTTCCTCTTGTAGCCACTGGGGGCCCCTACAAGCTCTGGGGCCCTGGGGCCACAAAATATTGTATCGCGGGCCGCAAATGGCCCGCGGGCCGCGAGTTTGAGACCCCTGATATATACAGTCACAATCAGATATGTATATCTGACCTTAAAAATACGGGGACTGCTTTATTGAAGCAGCACAAGTAACTAATTTTGATTGGTTTATTTCAGTTTTGTGGACTAAGCACAGCTATTACTGTATATATACTGTATATATACATTATTTTTAATGACTATTATCTGAGAAATAGAACATTTTATCATATTTTCTATTTTAATTACAGTTACAAATTCATTAGGAGTCGGAGTCGGTGCATTTTTTCCCGACTCCGACTCCGACTCCAGGCACCCAAAATTGCCCGACTCCACGACTCCGACTCCACGACTCCGACTCCACAGCCCTGACTGAAACCAAACATTTTTTTAATTCAAAATATTTAGTTGCACCACTCTGACACATACAAAGATAAATAAACACTCCTTCAAGCCTATGAGCATTTCAGTACATGCTTTTCACCCTTCTCTTTTCATAACTAGGGTTATACAGGTGGCAGCCAGTAGCAATTCCTCCTTTGCCGGACACCTCCTACTCCACCAGTCTGCCGGATTCTGCCCCGGCAATATGAAAGGAAGGGAGGGGTTCCTCCAATAAATGTAAAATATTTTATATTTCTCATCATGCAGCTGAAAAAAAGCTGCTATTTATTATACTTGTATTTTTTAATTTGGGTCCACTTTAATCTGAGTGACTCTCTGTAGAGCACCAAATCTCAGTGACTCTCTGTAGAGCACCAGATCTCAGTGACTCTCTGTAGATCACCAAATCTGAGTGACTCTCTGTAGAGCACCAAAACTCAGTGACTCTCTGTAGAATACCTAATCTGAGTGACTCTCTGTAGAGCACCAAATCTCAGTGACTCTCTGTAGAGCACCAGATCTCAGTGACTCTCTGTAGAGCACCAGATCTCAGTGACTCTCTGTAGAGCACCAGATCTCAGTGACTGTCTGTACAGCACCAAATCTCAGTGACTGTCTGTAGAGCACAGAACCTCAGCGACTCTCTGTAGAGCACCAGATCTTAGTGACTCTCAGCAGAGCACAAAACCTCAGCGACTCTCTGTAGAGTACCTAATCTGAGTGACTCTCTGTAGAGCACCAAATCTCATGGACTCTCTGTAGAGCACTAAATCTCAGTGACTTTCTGTAGAGCACCAGATCTCAGTGACTCTCTGTAGAGCACCAAATCTCAGTGACTCTCTGTAGAGCACCAAATCTCAATGACTCTCTGCAGAGCACCAAATCTCATTGACTCTCTGTAGAGCACCAAATCTCAGTGATTTTCTGGAGAGTACCTAATCTCACCAAATCTTTACACAGTTACCAAATCTTATCGAGAGTAAAACATGTCAATGAATCTCCATAGTGTACTAAATCTAAGGGAATACAGACTTCCAAATCTCAGTGACTCTCTGTAGAGTACCACTGTTCATGTTATGCTGACCACAGCAGAAACGGGTCATGTGATGTACAGTTTAGATTTTGCTGCACATGACGAGTGAGGTGTAAAGCACTGACCTGTGTTTTGTCTGTTTTGATAAAGTTTTCTTCTCCTTCACCCAGGTTCCGCTTTTGAGGGAGGAGTCCTATCAGTGACGCAGCGGCACTGACGAGTGTTGGAGGTACTCCGCAGAGGAGGGTTGGGGCTGTTTTGTCATCCTGGTTGTATTATACTGGATTAGTTCGCTATGAACATGAAGATTCAGCTTCTCATTGGGACTTTATTAACCTTCATTCTACATACAAGGATATGCCAAAGCATCAAATGGATGTAAGTATCACAGCTAAAATAGGATTCTTTTTCCTTAAAGAGACTCTGTAAGAAAATGTTGAGCCTTATTTCTTCTATCCTATAAGTTCTTATACCTGTTCTAATGTGCTCTGTCTTACTGCAGCCTTTCCTAGTTGCACAGTGGCTGTATTATCTCTGTTATATGATCTAATCTTCTTTCCTCTGTTGGCTCTGTCAGGCTCAGGCACTCAGGCTGGAATGTGCAGCTCTGCTTGTGATTGGATAGAAGCTATACACACCCTCTCCAGGCCCCCTGCAAGCTCTGTATGAGTCACAGACTGAGCTTCTCTGAGCCTATCACACTCTGGTTAGCAGCTATGTCTTTTGTTTGTAAACACTGCCTAAAACTGGCAATTACAAGCCAGGATTGCAGCAGGGAGCGGCAGAAACAGCACAGAGGGGCCCAGGAGAACATAATGAATAGCATGGTATGCTTTTTATTGTAAGAATTTTAGAGTACAGATTCTCTTTAAAGACATTCTTCCAGCGCTGCGTAATATGTTGGCGCTATATAAATCTAATAAATAATAATCTATATATATAAAATCGTGTGTGTGTGTGTGTGTGTGTGTGTGTGTGTGTGTGTGTGTGTGTGTGTGTGTGTGTGTGTGTGTGTGTGTGTGTGTGTGTGTGTGTGTGTGTGTGTGTGTGTGTGTGTGTGTGTGTGTGTGTGTGTGTGTGTGTGTGTGTGTGTGTGTGTGTGTGTGTGTGTGTGTGTGTGTGTGTGTGTGTGTGTGTGTGTGTGTGTGTGTGTGTGTGTGTGTGTGTGTGTGTGTGTGTGCCGCGATCACGCGAAAACGGCTTGACCGATTTGAACGAAACTTGGTACACAGATCCCTTACTACCTGGGATGATATGTTCTGGGGGTCTCGCGGCCCCCCTGCACACGTAGGCGGAGCTACAAACAGCCAATCAGATTTCACCCATTCAAGTCAATGGAAAAAATATAAAAGGCTGCAATTCTCACAGTAATCAAGCCAGAGTCCCCACACATGGCACAGTTGGTCACTTGGTGACCGAGGTTACAAATCCAGGAAAAGTGGGCGGAGCATAAAACTGCCAATCAAATTTCAGCCATTCATTTAAATGGGAAAATGTAAACTGCAGCCATTCTTAGACTGTTAATCGCAGGGTTCTCAAACTTGGTACACTTGGTCACTGGGTGAATACGATTACGATTCAAGAAAATGGGTGGAGCCTACAACAGCCAATCAAAATTCACCTATTGATTTTCAAGGGGAATATTTAAACTGCTGCTATTCTTACACTTTTAATGGCAGAGGCTTCAAACCTGCTACAGTCGGTCATTGGGTGACTGGGGTCCAAATTCACTAAAGGGGCGGGGCCACATACAGCCAATCAGATTTCCTTGGTGAATAAACTGCTTCCATTCACATATTTTTTTATGCCAGGAACCTGAAAGCTCATAAACTTGGTCATTGAGTGACTGTGTGTGTCAAGGTTACAAAAAGTGGGCGGAGCCAAAAAACTTTTATTGGGAAAATATAAACTGCAGCCATTTTTACACCGTTAATGGCAGGGTTCTCAAACTTTGCACAGTTGGTCACTGGGTGACTGAGATTAAGATTTTGGAAGGTGGGTGGAGCCTACAACAGCCAATAAAAATTCACCTTTTGATTTTGAAAGGGAATATTTCATCTGCTACCATTCTCTTATACTGTGAAAAGACAAACAAACTAACAAACTAAGAGCCTGCACTTACTCAACCGCGTAGTGTAGCCTGTATACTGCTAAGCAGGATTGACAGCAACAGTGAACTGGGATAGCAGAAAAATAGAAAAATGTGCCGTCACTCCACAGGCTGTAATATATAACACTTTATTGTTCCAAAAAAGACACACATGGGGGTAGCAATAAAACCAATTAAAAACACTGGAGCGCTCCTGCTACAGACATTCCACGTTCCTCACACTCAATCCACCACCCATACAGCGGTACCGGTACCTCTAACTGGTGTCTAAACTGCTGTGGGGGGGGGGTGTGTATCATCCTGAGCGGGATCGTGGGCAGTCCGTGGGCGTCATAGCTGTCAGCTGGGGACAGGTTGATTACCAAGAAACAACATTGGGTAGTGTGTAATCTTCACCCGCGTATGCGGGACTCACCACTCTTCATCCAACTTGTGTCTTGCGGTGGCTGCTGTGCGCACAGCTGGGGCTGACTTGACTTCACCGGTCCTCAATCCCGAAGGGAGAGGCTCCCGGCCACAAGATTCCTACACCCAGTTGAAGTTCGCAGAGGGCGGACGCAACGCGTAGGTGGGCGGGGTTACAACCCGCAGCTGCTCTGGAGCGTTCAGGAGCGTCTCTCAGCAGGGACTTTTTGTTGGAGGTGCTGGCCCGATTGGGAATCTTGTGGCCGGGAGCCTCTCCCTTCGGGATTGAGGACCGGTGAAGTCAAGTCAGCCCCAGCTGTGCGCACAGCAGCCACCGCAAGACACAAGTTGGATGAAGAGTGGTGAGTCCCGCATACGCGGGTGAAGATTACACACTACCCAATGTTGTTTCTTGGTAATCAACCTGTCCCCAGCTGACAGCTATGACGCCCACGGACTGCCCACGATCCCGCTCAGGATGATACACACCCCCCCCCCACAGCAGTTTAGACACCAGTTAGAGGTACCGGTACCGCTGTATGGGTGGTGGATTGAGTGTGAGGAACGTGGAATGTCTGTAGCAGGAGCGCTCCAGTGTTTTTAATTGGTTTTATTGCTACCCCCATGTGTGTCTTTTTTGGAACAATAAAGTGTTATATATTACAGCCTGTGGAGTGACGGCACATTTTTCTATTTTTCTGTTATACTGTGAAAAGCAGATTACTCAAACCTGGTACAGTTGGTCGCTGGGTGACTGGGGTCCAAATTCGGAAAGGGGGCGGAGCCACAAACAGCCAGATTTGTTTATTTTTCAATGGGAATATACAGAGTATTGATACCAAGGACCCCAAAGCCGATAAACTTGATAACTGAGTGACTGTATGTCAAGGTTAGAAAAAGTGGGCGGTGCCAACAACTACATTTTTTACATTGCAGGGTTCCCAAACTTTACACAATTGGCTACTGGGTGACTGGGATGAATATTCAGAAATGTAGGTGGAGCCTACAACAGCCAATCAAAATGTACCTATTGATTTTCAAGGGGAATATTCCCATTGCTACCATTCTCACACTGTTAGTGGCAGAGGCCTCAAACCTGATACAGTCAGTCATTGAGTGACTAGGGTCCAAATTCACTAAAGGGGTGGAGCCACAAACAGCCAATCAGATTTGTTAGATTGATTTCAGCCATTCTGTTATTGGCAGGGTTCTCAAACGTGACACAGTTGGCCACTGGGTGACTGGGACTAATATTCAGAAAAGTGGGTGGAGCCTACTGCAGCCAATCAAAATTCACCTTTTGATTTTTAAGGGGAATATTTACATTGCTGCCATTCATGCACTCTTAATGGCAGAGGCCTAAAATCTTCTACAGTCAGTCACTGGGAGACTGGGGTTTAAATTCTGAAGGGATCAGGCCAAAAACAGCCAATTAGATTTGTTTAATTTCAATGGTAAAATGCAAAAATGTTCAAATTCAGTAAAGGTGCGGAGCCAAAAACAGCCAGATTTCTTTGCTGGATAAACTGCTTCCATTAGCACAATTTTGATGCCACGAACCCAAAAGCTCACAAACTTGGTCATTGAGTAGTGACTGTGTGTCCAGGTTACAAAAAGTGGGTGGAGTTAAAAACAGATTTTTCTGGGAAATTGTAAACTGCAGCCCTTTTACTGGGTGACTGGGATTAATATTCTGAAAGGTGGGAGGAGCCTAAAAATGGCAATCAAAAATCACATGTCACTTTTCAAGGAGAATATTAAAATTGCTGCCATTCTTGCACTTATGGCACAAGCCTCAAACCTGGTACAGTTGGTCATTGGGTCACTGGGGTTCAAATTCAGAAAAGGGGACAGAGCCACAAACGGTGAATCAGATTTGTTTTATTTCATGGGAAAATACAAATTATTGATGCCAAGGACCCCAAAACTCACAAGCTTGGTCATTAAGTAGTAATTTTGTGTCCAGGTTACAAAAAGTGGGCAGAGCCAAAAACAAATTTCACTGGGAAAGTGTAAACTGCAGCCCTTCTTACACTGTTTATGGCAGGGTTCACAAACTTTGCCCAGATGGTCACTGAGTGACTGAGATTAATATTCAGGGAAGTGGGTGGAGCCTATAATAGCCAATCAAAATTCACCTGTTGATTTTCAAGTGGAATATTTAAATTGCTGCCATTTTTACACTGTTAATAGCAGATGCCTCAAACCTGTTACAGTTGGTCATTGGGTGACTGGGGTTCAAATGCTGGAGAGGGGCGGAGCCACAAACGGCCTATCTGATTTGTTTAATTTCTATGGGAATATACAAATTATTGATGCCAAGGACCCCAAATCTCACAAACTTAGTCATTGAGTGTTTGTGCGTTAGGGTTAGAAAGTGGGCGGAGCCCACACCAGTCAAATACATACCCGGGCAACGCCGGGTCATCAGTGGGTGGAGACAAATACAAATTTTACTGGGAAAATGTAAACTGCAGCCATTCTTACATTGTTAATGGCAGGGTTTTTAAACTTTGCACAGTTGGTGACTGGGTGACTGGGATTAATATTCAGAAAGTGGGTGGAGCCTACAAAAGTAGGCTCCACCTATTGCTTTTCAAGGGGAATATTTAATTGCTACCATTCTTGAACTGTTAATAGCACAGGCCTCAAACCTGGTACAGTTGGTTATTGGGTGACTGGGGTTCAAATTCAGAAAAGGGTGTGGAGCCACAAACAGCCAATCTGATTTTTTCATTTAAATGCAAATTATTGATACCAAAGACAGCAAAGCTCACAAACTTGGTCAGTGAGTAATTGTGTGTTAGGGTTGGAAAAAGTATGCAGAGCCAACACCAGCCAAATACATACCCGGGCAACGCCGGGCAATCAGCTAGTAATAATAATAATAATGTAAACTTATGGTGGCCACACACGTTACAATTTTTTTTTCGATTTGACAATTTCTATAGTTTTTTCACTTAAATTAAAATTAGACTCTCGTATGTTTGATTTTGACACAATCACGACAAAACGTTTGAATAGAAGATATGAATTAGTTGTAAATATATACATTTTCATTTATAAATGTGTATGGAGAGCTGTGTGCCAATACTGCTGTGTATAAAGGCACAACACAAACAGCCTTAGAAAATCTACCTCACGATACATTAACAAATCTGTTCCTCATTCAACAACACTACATTTATTACAGTGAAGAGATGCATTCTATCTAATGTGTCACTTTGTCAAATGGCAAATAAAGTTTCTTTATTCTTGAATGTAAACTTAAAATGTATTGTCGAATGACTTTCATACAACCCTCCACACACCATTCAATTTCTGACAAAATTGATCTGATTTTCCCAACCTTTCCGATTGATATTAATAGAGAAACCCAACATTTCGATCAAATTTATCGGTTGAAAAAAAAAAACAATTCTCTCGATTTTTTTCTTTCCACACAATCAATCGTTTTAATAGAATTGGGGTAAAATCGAACAGAAAATGTGTAACATGTATGACCACAATAAGACCTCTGATGAGTGATTTTCCCATCAGTTTCTTATTTCCTTTTCTTAAAGGACTTCCGAGGCCAAAATCTGCCCCCAAAATGTAAAAAAAGTTAACTACCTGCATGACTTTGTATGGCACCGAGGACGCCGTCCGCGCCCTCAGTGCCGGTCCGCCGGGTCCCCGACTCTCAATATGACCCCGAATGGCTCCCGACCCCACGGCCAGGGTCGGGCTCTGCTGCCTGTATAAAGATGGCCGCCGGCCCTGGCCGCGGCTGCGCACTCGGCATGGCCGCTACTGCGGCTGCGCAGCACTAGGGCCAACCCCCCGATCCACGCAACAGGCTGTTTCCTGTTGCGTGGATCGGGGGTTGGCCCTAGTGCTGCGCAGCCGCAGTAGCGGCCATGCGGAGTGCGCAGCCGCGGCCAGGGCCGGCGACCATCTTTATACAGGCAGCAGAGCCCGACCCTGGCCATGGGGTTGGGAGCCATTCGGGGTCATATTGAGAGTCGGGGACCCGGCGGACCGGCACGGAGGGCGTGGACGGCGTCCTTCGTGCCATACAAAGTCATGCAGGTAGTTAACTTTTTTTACATTTTGGGGGCAGATTTTGGCCCCGGAAGTCCTTTAAGTCTGTGGCAAGTGTAACTGAATATCTGGCAAAAAAATAAATCATAATTTAAAGAACAACTGAAGTGAGAAATATATGGAGGCTGCCATATTTATTTCCTTTTAAGCAATGCCAGTTGCCCGGCAGCCCTGCTGGTCTATTTGGCTGCGGTAGTGTCTGAATCACACCAGAAACCAGAATGCAGCTAATCTTGTGAGATCTGACAATGATGTCAGAAACACTTGTTCTGCTGCATGCTTGTTCAGGGTCTAAAAGTATTAATGGCAGAGGATCAGCATGACTTCCTGGTAACTGGTATGGCTTAGAAGGAAATAAAAATGTCAGCCTCCAAATTTCTCACGCTTCAATTGTCCTTTAAAGGTTTTGTCAGGCTAATGTTTTTTTTTTTTATTATTCGTATTGTGTGAAATATAGCATAAGCACACCGTTTTCTGCATTACTTAAACCAATGTTATTATTATTTGTTTTTATTAACTGGCTGGCTAAGTTTGCGAGGCAGAATTCCTACGTGAATGTCAGATACGGCTTGGCTCCTCCCACTATCCCATCATCCCACTCCGGGGATAGCCAATCAGAGTAGTCTGTGTATAGTAACCTAGGATCATAATGTTTGGTTAATATACAGCCAATCACTAAACCTATATGTGGTCTGGTCACGTGGGGAGGGTTGTGAAGCGGGGGTGGGGGGGGGAGGAAGGGGAGTGGGGGGGGGGAGGATTATGATTAGGGTAGTCCTAAAATCCCTAAATTTCCAGGACTACCCTAGTCATAATTCAAAAATGGAGACTGCACACAAAAGGCTTCAGCAACAAGCTGTATTAGTGAGCATGTAGAGGGACATACACACCAGAGGAAGGGCTCCGCCCGAAACATGTTGTGTACGTCCCTCTACATGCTCACTAACACAGCTTGTTGCTGAAGCCTTTTGTGTGCAGTCTCCATTTTTGAATTTGTACTACAGTGGAGCAGGAGTGGTGTACCTGCAGGAGGAGTGCACCGGCACGAGGGTCTATCCTAGGCCCACAAGGTGGGTGACGTGCGAACCTTTGGAGCTATACTACCCTAGTCGTAACCCTCCCCCCCCCCCCGGCCTCACAACCCCCCCCCCCCCCCGGCCTCACAACCGCTGTGGAAGATAATAACCGGTTACTATTGGTTGCTGTGTGTTTATGTGGTCTGGCTCTTTTGTTATATAATAAATCCAGATTAGCTTTCAGGAAATAATCTGGGATATACATCTATTTTTTCTGTAATAATGCCACAATTCCTAAAACTCGGCGAATATTACAAATGCCTTGAGTGCTCTAATCAGTAAAGTCAATATTTGTCTCCGGGCGATTGGCTGCTTGCCCCAGAAATGTTTTTTGGTTAATTTTAAGAATGCAATAAAAAAGGATAAGTGTAGCCACAGTTACATGGAAGAAACAGCTGGTTCTATTGAACATTTTGTGAACTGTGAATTCACTAAGGTTGTGGCGTCATGGAAAACTAAACCTACCGACTTTGGTAAATACCTCAATATATGTCAGTTCACGAAGATTAAAGCATGCAGTAAAATAAGTAAGATGTGCAGTATCTCCAGCCTGGAGCTGTCGGTAACTACTGCAGCCATTTAGAAAGTTATAGAAGGCAGTGTTCTCCCTAGAATTTTTTTTCAGCCGGGTGGCATGAAAAAGTAGCCGAGTGGAGCGTCATGGGGGAATGCAACTCTGCTTACAGCATAGGAGGAGGATGAGGAGGCGTGCTGATGACAGCCGGGTGCTCACTATAATTAGCTGGGTGGACCACCAGACTAAAAAAGCCTGGGGAGAACACTGAAAGTAAGAAACTAGAGCAGAGAAAAGGGAAAAAGTAATTAAAAGGGACATGAACTGAGCTTTAGGCTAAGTTCACAGTGGGAATGTTACAAGGGACCTGATTCACAAAGATCTTCTGTTAAATGATCTCAACTTATTTATTAACTCACAATTTATCTCTCCTTAAATGACTTAAAGTGATCCTTAAGTCAAATGTAAAAAATGAGATTTACTCACCTGGGACTTCCCTCAGCCCCCAGCAGCTGATCGGTGCCCTCGCAGCTCCGCTCCGATGTCCCAGGACCCGCCGGCGAACCAGGAGGCCACAATAGCAGCATAGGGGGCGATATACAGGCTGGGAACGCGAACAATCACTCGCGTTCCCACGCCTGTCGGCCGGAACTTGTCTACATATCTTATCTAAAGTTTAGATAGTTTACACAGCAAATCCAGCTGCAAACAGCTTCAATAGAATATGTATATTTCTTCCTGTGATACAATGACAGTAGCCATGTTGTTTGTAAACATTACACACAGGCAGGCTTATCTGCATCTTCAGCACACAGCCTGTGAAAAAAACCTAATCCTCCCTCCTCCCCTCTGCCTCTGAAAGCTCTGGCTAGTAATACCTCCCCCTCCTCCTGCCCAGACTGAGCTCCCATGAGCCCTCGCTACTGTCTGAAAATGCCAAGGCTCTCTGAAAAGTTGTGGGCGAGGCTTGTTTAGTTTATAGGGAATTAGAGTATTAAAACAAAAACAAAAAAGTATTTGGCTTGAGGAATGCCCTATAAACTATAGGAAAGGAACACAAGTATGCAATAAGTAAAAGTTCATCTTGGATCCACTTTAACTCATTGTTTAGCTCTCCTTATTTGACATAACTCATGGTTTAGCTCTTCTTATCTATTTAGCTACTGAATTATCTCTCCTTATTTGTTTATCTCATGTAATATCACTCCTTTAAGGTGAAAAATAAGTAACCTTTGTGAATCAACCCCCATGTTGCGACGTTAAGGGCGCACAATGCAACTACAGTATAACGCAACACTGAGTTGCACAATGCGGACTGTGGTGCCACATGTTAGGTCGCATTGCTTTATGGAGTATGTGCTTATGGCGCATGCACTATTAAAAACACGGAAGTGATGGATGACCATTGATTATCTTATTTACTCTGCACCTGCCGCGTTTAAGCTATGATCTTATTGATGAAGATAAATGACCAGTAAAAAGAGTTATTTTTTGGGGCTTCAGAGGGACTCCGAGCACCTCTCATGGGTATGCCTTTAAGACTCCGGCCAGTACTGCAAAGTACTTCAAGATGCATACCTTTCTGTAGCTTGTGCTCTCCTCTTTCAATTGATGCCTGAATCGCCGTTCTACACCAAATAGTTTTCGTTCAATTTAAAAATCGTGGCTGTCATCTTGGCTATGTTATAACTTCTGAGTCACCCCTGTCTTCTCTGTTAGAGAAGTGCATCACTGAATGTGACACGCATGGCCATTGCAAGAGGCTCCTCCAGAGGGGTCATAGCACGACTTTGTTGGAAGTCGTCTGGCTTAAAGGCATGCCCATGAGAGGTGCTCGGAGTCCCTTTAAAACTGGAAGCAAGCCGTAATTATGTATTAGCAACTCATTGAGTGCAATGTCTAGTCCTGGCTGAGATGCAAACCTGGGGATCCACACTGCAGGCAAAAGTGCTGCCACCATCCCCCCCAACTCTCCAAACAATATGAAAGAGAGACGTCATCATTACCAGCTTACCATGTTATATGATAGGTGAGGTAACGCTTTTATATAGCGGAGGCTGGAAGCTGCTGTTCTATATGAAGCAAAGTTGGTCAGTGGCTGGTGGGAATGGCTGATCTTACAGGCTTATGTGAACAGGTGACCAGTAGTGACCAGTAGTGGACATTCACACTTGTTCTCAGTGCAATTTCCTGCATGTTGGGATTTTTCTATTTTTTCCGTCCATATGCAAAGTTTAATTTGTGATATTTCTGTGAATATAAATGAAGTAAATTTACATGAAAGCATATCTTATTAAAGGGAACCTAAACTGAGAGGGATATGGATGTTTCCTTTTTAAACAATACCAGTTGCCTGGCAGTCCTGTGTTCTCTTTGGCTGCAGTAGTGGATGAATCACACACCTGAAACAAGCATGCAGCTAATCCAGTGTGACTTCAGTCAGAGCACCAGATCTGTATGCTTGTTCAGGGGCTGTGGCTAAAAGTATTAGAGACACAGGATCAGCAGGAGAGTCAGGCAACTGGTATTATTTTATAAGGAAAAATTCACATCCTCCTCAGCTTAGGTTCCCTTTAACTTCAAAACCTTGCATGATTTTTCACATATCACATGCAAAAAAAAAAAAAAAGACCTGCTGTCCGAATTTTTAACGTAGAAATTAATGCACAAAGACTTGCGATTCATTGGAAATACATTAGATGTGCGGTCATCCTGATTTTGGGCTTGATTCACTAAGCTGCGCTGCTACAGCAACACAGCTTAACCTGGATCCAGTAGCTTCAAAGTACGAGAGCTTCAAAGTATGAGGTTCCTGGACTTTGATTGGCCCTGTAGGCTGCCTGTGACGGGCCAATCAAAGTGCAGGAATCTCGTACTTTGAGGCTACAGGACCCGCCGGGCTCCGGGCCTGTTCAGTGGAGCGCTTGTTAAGAGTAACGAAGCACCCTTTACAATATCTAAGCACAGCGTAATTTCACTGCTATGGCTGCATAGCGTGCACAGGCTATTATAACACTCTCTGCATTGCTTAAGCTGCGCTGCCACAGCAGTGAATCAAGTCCTTTGTGCGGTAAGACTTAACGCATGTTCGAACTCTTGCACAGGACATAAAGAAAACAGAGAAATGCACCCTGCATGTATTTAGAGAGTTTAGCCTGTCTAATCCCCCCTCATCTGACCCTAATCACAAGTGTAATTTGATCTCTCAGCTGTCAGCTGGCTGCCTCAGCTGAGCAGCTAATTTCTAAACACAGGATGTTAACCCTCTGTCTGCTGCCATCAAAGCAGGAAGTAGACACACTGCAGATTTATTGCAGGATTTGTGTCAGCTGTAACAAAGAAACGTTTTTCTTTAAAGGTTATTATGCTGTTGCTCATCTTGTAGAGCAGAGAGGAAGTTCTGAGTACAGGTCTGTTTTAAAGAGTAACTGTCGGGCATAAAATCAAAAATCAATTCTGTATTTTTATCTGGTAAACAAGTAATAAGGATGCTAACCAGGCAATACAAAAGTTAAAATCTCTATTACTTTTCTTGTTTATAAATGATCATTCCCCAGTTTACCTGACTCTTATTTGGTACGCTGTCGCAAAAAGGAAGTTTCAGGGCATGCTGGGTTGTCTTTTTTTTGCTTCTGTACATTAGTTTAGTCTGAGGGGAAATAAAGAAGCAAAAAAAGACAACCCAGCATGCCCTGCAACTTTCTTTATGCGGCAATGTACCAAATAAGAGTCAGGTAAACTGGGGAATGATCAATTATAAACAAGACAAGTAATAGAGATTTTAACTTTTGGATTGCCTGATTTGTATCCGTATTACTTGTTTACCAGATAAAAATAAATAATTGATTTTTGATTGTATGCCCGACAGTTACTCTTTAATGTGGTTTAATGATTACACCCCAATGTGGGAGCACAGGAGAAGGTTGTGGAGGGTGGGGGGGTATTCAGGAATCAGTGAGGAGATACACAGAGGGGGCAGGTTGTGGAGTATTTTGTGGATTAGATTTAGGATCTTGAGCTGGATTTCCTAGTTAATTGGCAGCCTGCATGTTTACACCGCCCCGTTACTCGTCCAGCGCAACAATTACGCAATTATCATTTATCCGGACCCTGACAGATCGCAGCGCTGTACGGTTTTATGGCTCCGGACTGATCCTGGCTGGAACAGTTGTTTCCCCAGTGCGGTTTCCTGGGGAGTTCTTCCGCCACACGCACCAGCCTTCCAAGTCTCTCTCATAAAGCTGAGATCCTCGCTGGGGAAAGTTATTTCTTAATATTGCAGACAAGTTTTATAAGTACTGTAAAGCCAAAAGTCAGCCACATTTCCGCGACCCTCTGAAGATAGCCTCCAGATATAAAGCGGGCCTCTAGCCAAAGCTTATTTTTAGTTTTCTGGACAGGGAAGGGAAGAGGTGGAACTAAAGATGGGAAGGAGGAATGCGTTTCCATTCGCTCATCTTTTCGTGACGGATGGCCAATTGTTGCGAAAAGTTATTTTGGAAAAAAGCAAAAATCTCCTCTGTGAATAGTTTACGACTGTCAAATATTGTGAGCACATCTAAAAGCTCGTACCCACGTCACATTTTTTTGCGCAGCGTTTTTGTTTTTTTGAGCGACGATCGATTGTTTCTGCAATTTACATTGCGCATGATTACATAAATACCAGCGATCATTGATACCGGTACTTTGTTCAATGAACGGGACCTGTGTTCCCAATCATTGATCGGTGTACTAGTACACCACCACGGAGGTGGGGGTTGGTTCAATTTGCGCGCGTCAGAGAGCAATCGCGGAGCGTAGATATACCGCCGCTGACGCAGCTAGTGGTTAACTTGTGATTCCTCTCTGCTTATTGGTCCTCTCATGATCTGTCGCCCGTAGGCCCTGATTTGTGAAGTGCCGGTAACATTAACGTGTGTTCCCATAGTGGCGTTTTTCACAAGCAGCATAATGGACATTGCGCAAATAGCGTAGCCCCCCATATGTACAAAACACACGTGTTGCTTGTACTGTATAACAGGCACTACACTATTTGTGTTGCATGTATAAGATATTGTAAAAAAGAGCAATTGTGTTTTTTTTTTTTTTTTTACAGTTTCTCTCTAAAGGGAATCTGAAGTGAAAATAAACTTATGAGATAATAAATTACATCTGTAGTACAGCTAAGAAATAAAACATTAGTAAAACAGATATGAGTCTCATATTGTTTCCAGTACAGGAAGAGTTAAGAAACTTCACTTGTTATCTATGCAAAAGCGCTTCTCTGAGCTCTCTAATTTACTTAGAGCAGTGCTATTTTCTGAAGCACTTTTAGAGCAAAGAAACAGAGAGGCCTCATCCACACCTAAAATCGAAAACTCAAGCATTTTGCGATTTTGTGCGCTGCGTTTCTGCTAAAAGCGCTTTTCCAGAACGGTTTTGTAACTGACTCTCTGACGCAAGTCAGGAAGTGAACTCTTCGACCCAGAAAATAAGTACAATGTATTTATTCTTAAAAACGCTCACACAATTGCTGCACAAAGTTATTTTGTGAGCGTTTGCGTTTTTCCTATACCTTCCATTGAGGCAAAATCGCCTCAAAAATGGTACAAGCAGCGCTTTGCTGAACGGATCGGAAACGAACCGCTCAGATGTGAACTCTCTCATAAGGAATCATTGCACAGGCTTTTTTAGGGGAAATCGCCTGCGCTTGAAAAAAGGGCAAAAAACGCCCTTAGTGTGAACGAGGCCTGAAAACAACTTCTGATAAGATTTTACTGCAGGAAAGTAGTAAACGATCATTAGCTCTGCTCTATTTCATAGTTTAAAATGCAGAGTGTAGTTTTCAAATGTTATTAAAAAAAAGTGTATAACTAAAAATAAAAATATGAAACTCTTTTCTTTGCTACTCATGTTCTATTCATTATCCGTACAACACATGCAAATTATTATATCATATTTTTTTTTGCTTCAGTGTCACTTTAAGGGCTTGATTCACTAAACTGTGATAACTCATTTTACTGGCACACTAGCGTTTTTTGCGAGCGTTTTTGTGCGTAATCGCGAATTTCCACATGCAATCGTTCGTGGTTGCGCGCGAAAATTCCCGATTGCTCACGGAAATGCGAAAACGCTAGTGTGGCCGTGATATGAGTTATCACGGTTTAGTGTATCAAGCCCTAAGGGCCCTTTTCCACTAGAGCGTTTGCGATTGCTGAATCGCAAATTCGCAAATCGCTAGCGATTTTAAAATCGCTACGGTTTTCTAAATAACATAGGAATCGCGGTAGGTAATTTCCACTACCGCAATTTGTTTTTTACTAAATCACGATCACGCCACAGGAACGATTTTTGCCACGATTTTGCTATGCGGTGCATAGCATAGCAAAATCGCGATCTCAAACCCTGGGAAATCGCTGGGAAATTTAGGACTTTTGCTGAATCGCAATCACTAGCGTTTAGCACGAACGCTAGCGATTGCTAGTGGAAAAGGGCCCTAAGTGTACAACAAAAATATTGATCGCGCAGCAGAAAACATTCCACAGCGTGTTTATTTTCTAGATCCTATTCTGCAATTTTTTTTAGCGTTACAAACACTTTTCAGACTGTCAGGGAGCTAAAAAGAAAAAAACCCTCTCATTGTCCCGCCGATGATGTTATTGGTGAGTTTCTCTCTCTTAGTCTCAATAGATACAAAAGCAGCGCCGCTGAATGGGAGGAATTCAGCGCTGGATTAAGCATTAAATGGAGCGATATGGGCGATCAAGTTTTCACAATGCCTGCCAGCCGCGTCATTGTGCGCCGGCCTTACAGGCGAATGTCACGGTTTTGAAAACACAGCGGCTACACAATCGGGCATCACTCATGCAGCTAATTATTAGAGCGTATTGGCGGTAAAAAAAAAAAAAAAAAAAACTTTTCCGTACTCACTTTTAATTCTCATTTACTTGTTAAACAGATCTGCCGTAGTATGGGCTGCCTTTGCACGTCCTCGGAAAAGGAATTTGTTGAAGAATGTGTGGTTGTTCTTAGACAAACCCCCGCAATACACAGATTTCTTTCTTTTCTTTTTATTTTTAATGAAAGGCTACTAATGGTATTTACCGTGCGATCGCCATTTAAGCACGTTTAATACCTTGTTTCAATGGCAACGATTAATTAAGTTGACAGGCAAAAGGTACGTGAAGATGTCGGTACACGTTTGGCTGAGGCCACGGCCGCCAGAAAAGGCTTGGCGAGTAGTTTGTGGTTAATCAGCGGCCCTTCCCCCCCGAGCCTGGCATGTAAAGGATGCGACAGATGAAAATGTCAGATTAAGTTGGTATTTGAAGTATGAAGCGCGGCCAGGTGTAGCGTGCGTAGAGTCACACCTGTTGCGCCTCTCTTGGAACGCAGTGTTCGGAGGTTCAGTTTCACATCTGGATTGGTGCCCGAGTGGGATATTAGGAGAGCATGATGTCTCCATCAATATTCCACTTGTTACAGGAAAGTGCGAAGCTGGGCCTATCGTAAGGCATATGTAGGGTGGCAAGTTCTGTATGTGCAGTTTGTACTTTTGTTATGTAGTTTGTACTGTTTGTACTTTTGTTATGTACATGTTTTCATACAAAGTTTGTATGTTCTCCCCGTGTCTGGGTGGGTTTCCTCCGGGCACTCCAGTTTCCTCCCACACCCCAAAGACATACAGATAAGTTAATTGGCTTCCCCCTAAAATTGGGCCTAGACTACGATACATGCACTACATGATACATACATAGACATATGACTATGGTAGGGATTCGATTGTGAGCCGCTCTGAGGGATTAGTGACAAAACAATATACGCTGTACATCGCTGCGGAAGATGTCAGTGCTATAATAATAACTCAAGATATAGATGAATGAGTGTAAACCAAATATAGTTCTGTCTCCTCCATCCTTATGATTTCCTAACCTGTTCCATTCCATGCTGAATCCTAACTTCCCCCATGTCCTGTTCCTAACCTTAAAGAGGAACTGTCGCAAAAATCTTAAGCTTTAAAACGCATACAAATATGTTCATTTCTTCCTGAGTAAAATGAGCTATAAATTATTTTTCTCCTATGTTGCTGTCACTTACAGTAAGTATTAGAAATCTGACATTACCGACAGATTTTGGGCTAGTCCATCTCTCCATAGGGGATTCTCAGCATGGCCTTTATTCTTTATAAAGGCACTCCCTGATAAAGATTTATATAAAGTTGCTGGCCAGCCTCCCTGCTCGCTGTACACTTTTTTTGGCAGTTGGACAGAGCAACTGACATTCACTCAGGCCTGGTGCACACCAGAGGAGTTTTGAGTTTTTAAATCTGCTGCTAATGTTATCCTATGTGTCTGTGCACACTGGAGCAATGAGGTTTTGTAAAAAAAAATCATAGCATTACATTGGGAATCTGATCGGACATGATGGAAAAAATCAGAGTTTCAGACCACTTTAAGACTAACAAGGATGGTGAAGTATTTAACAGTTCAAATCCTGCTCTGCTTGGGCCTACCTGTAGATTGCCACTTTTATGGCCACTACAGAATCCGTTTCAGTGTGCCTAGGGTTGGTAGCTCCTTCAAAATTCTAATACAGAACCCCATAATTTGCAGTTAAAGTGAACCAGAGACGAAGCACCCTCATGTATTTTACCATATAGATCAGTGGGAACATTAGAGAAAACACCTACCCTGTTCTCTGTTTCATCCTTCACTGCTCAGCCTGCTTGTTATCAGTCCTGATAAAATCCCCGACTGAGCATTCAGTCTGGCTTTGCTCAGGAATCATTATAGCCGAGTCTGTCTTCTCTGATGTCTTTTCAAGCCCAAGCCTGCCCCCTTCTGGCTCTGCTCCAATGACTCAGCTATAATGATTCCTGAGCAAAGCCAGACTGAATGCTCAGTCGGGGATTTTATCAAGGGTGATAAAAAGCAGGCTGAGCAGTGAAGAATGAAACAGAGAGCAGGGTAGGTGTTTTCTTAAAGAGAACCTAAAGTCACCCAAAAAAAAAAATGAGATGAACATTAAAGTGAACCTAAAGTCACCCAAAAAAAATGATGAACTCACCTGGGGCTTCCCTCAGCCCTCTGCAGACGATCGGTGCCCTCGCAGCCCCTCTCCGATGGCCCAGGACCTGCCGGCGAACACTTACGGTTTGGCCGTCACCGGCCGACAGACATGGGAACGCGAGTGATCGGAAGTGTTCGCCGGCGGGTCTTGGGCCATCGGAGCGGGGCTGCGAGGGCACCGATCGTCTGCAGGGGGCTGAGGGAAGCCCCAGGTGAGTTCATCTCATTTTTTTTGGGTGACTTTAGGTTCACTTTAATGTTCCCAGTGATATATATGGTAAAATACATGAGGGTGCTTCGTCTCTGGTTCACTTTAACTCTCTGAGGTAGTTGAAAGGATACCAGAGGTGACATGTGACATGATGAGATAGACATGGGTATGTACAGTGCCAAGCACACAAATAACTAGGCTGTGTTCCTTTTTTTCTTTCTCTGCCTGAAAGAGTTAAATATGAGGTATGTAAGTGGCTGTCTCAGTCCTGACTCAGACAGGAAGTGACTGCAGTGTGACCCTCACTGATAAGAAATTTCAACTATAAAACACTTTCCAAGCAGAAAATGGCTTCTGAGAGCAGGAAAGAGATAAAAAGGGCCAATAGTTCATACATTTTAGCTCTGGCATAATTCAATGAATGTGTCACTGAGCAAAAACAATAAAACAGTTAAAACGTAAGTAGAATTAAACATAAAACTGTGGAATATCTAAAAAAAAGGTCATTTTTAGGAGAAGGAAGATAGATACAATCGTTTATTTTATTAGGTTTTTTTGCCTGTTTCGTGTCCTTGAATGATTTCAGTGGAGGCCTGAAGCCTGTGGGCCGAGATGGCCACCACCAGAAGACGCCCATATCATTAGGACGTGCATCTGCTGCTAGTGATCCGTAAGAAGATAATTGCAGCCAAGCACTTGTGGAAAGAAGTGAAAGTGCCCTCAGTAGAGCGGTCTTCCATTAGAGGATGTCCCGTGGTTTAGCCCCGATGCACTTTGTGGCCATCAGACCTCTATCTGGCGCAGCTGAGAGACAGAACATTGAGCCGCGTCACTCCAGTCTCTGTCTTCATTAGCTGTCCATTCATTTTCGCCGCAAATGATGAATCGCAGAGAGTGTTCCGCTCTTCCTTCTCGGAATGAGGAATATCTTTAACAGATCCTCTTTCAAAACACTGTGGGCTCTTGAAACCAGAAGCCTTGAATGCTGGTCAGGGATGAGGGGGGGCTCTTCAGTCATCGGCAATGATCTGTTGAAGGACTGCCATCCATGCGAGAGTGCGGCCTTTGTTCCGGCGTCACCCGATAGCCCGCACCTTCACGTGTGAGTAAAGAGGTGAGATTGGACGGGGGAAGTGGCTGTTTTTCTCCTGGTGACAAGTACCTTGGCGTCTGTAGTCGTCCCCATTGATCTGATATGCCTGGGTGCTGCTGTCAGGTGGGGTTCAGAGGTCTGTGAAACCTAAAGCTGAATACTTAAGGCCTGGTGCACACCAAAAACCACTAGCAGATCCGCAAAACGCTAGCGGTTTTGGAAGCGTTTTTTCTTATTATTACGAAACGTTTCAGCTAGCGTTTTGCGGTTTTGTGTAGCGTTTTTTGTGTAGCAGAGTTCATATATTGTTACAGTAAAGCTGTTACTGAACAGCTACTGTAACAAAAACGCCTAGAAAACCGCTCTGATCCAGCACTTTACCAAGCGTTTTGCGTTTTTCCTATACTTTACATTGAGGCAGAAACGCTTCCAAAATCCGAAAAATGCTGCAGCCCGGGAGTATGCGCTTGCAAAACGCCTACCGCTCTGGTGTGCACCAGCCCATTGAAATACATTACCCAAGCGTTTCCACATCCGCAATCGGTTCTAAAAACGCTACCAAAACCGCTTTGTGTCAGTGCTGCTCAACAGGATTCCGGATATCCGAGTAGACCCGGATATCTGAACTTTTTAGGCCTATCCGACCAGATCCGGATACTTGGGCCAAAATCCGGATACCTATCTTGACAGCCAACCCGGATATCCGCGGATTTCTCCCAGATATCCAGATTACTAGTTAAATGGCAGACAGACAGATCTCTCTCTCTCTCTCTCTCTCTCTCTCTCTCTCTCTCTCTCTCTCTCTCTCTCTCTCTCTCTCTCTCTCTCTCTCTCTCTCTCTCTCTCTCTCATTTGTAGGATGTCAAAAGCCAGCTTACATACATTGGCCAGGAATCAAACCCAGGTCCACTGCTTTTAAGGCAGCTATGCTCACCACTGTACTACCAACAGCACTACATGCTGAAGCCAGCCTATCATGTACAATTGTGAAAGCAGTGGGACACATGGTGAAACTGCTTACAAGATTCCACGGTACACATTCAAAAAGGTCCGCACCAGTCCAGGATTCCAAATAATTGTCTTTATTTAGGACGTATCCAGTATAAAAATGCACACATGCATCAGAAGGCTAACATGTTTCGAGCTACCTCAGCTCTTAATCATAGCTATGATTAAGAGCTGAGGTAGCTCGAAACATGTTAGCCTTCTGATGCATGTGTGCATTTTTATACTGGATACGTCCTAAATAAAGACAATTATTTGGAATCCTGGACTGGTGCGGACCTTTTTGAAATGTGTACCGTGGGCTCTGCTGACCTGGTCGTGCACATCCAGTGATTGGTGGGTAGAGCGGTGTGTACACTTATTCTTACAAGATTCCATTAAAGACTTCAGAATCAGAAAGATCATGTGCCCCCCTGGATGATGCTGGTGTAACACACACAGCAAAGGACAGCAATTTGAAGTCTGGAAGATTCCAGGGCAAGGGTGGGAAGGATGAAAAGCTAGGTGGCCATGCAACCCTTTCTGCCAGGGAGGAAGGGCCCTTTCAAAATAATGAAAATACTTGCCTCATATACCCGTAGAAACGTTTTTAAAGCAATTTAAAGGCCACTTCCGGTTTTCCATCCGGATATCCGAATCCGGCGGATACTGGGGTCGGATATCCAATCCGGATTTGGATTGGAAAATTTTTGATCCAGATATCCATCCCGGATCCGAGAACTATCCGGATCCGAATTAGTCCCAGATAGTGAAAAGTGGTATCCAAGCAGCACTGCTCGGTGTGCACTAGGCCTCACGACACAGGAAGATGGATCCCAGCGACGTCCCATGATGACGATCGTTCCCCGATCCATCTTCCTGCTTGCAGGTACACGCGATGGGATACAACAGGCGTGGACGAGAGTTCAATCGATCGCTTTACGCAGGAGTCCTCTGGGATCTTAAACATTCGATCTGCTGTGATGGTTGTTGTCGCCAAATGTCGTTCACATAATTGCACATCTGTACCCACGTTGCGAGATCGTGGAAACAGTTGCTCATCACTCAAAAAATTGCAGGTTGTTGGAAAAATGTACGGAAATATCGCAAAGTGGGTATGGGCCTTAAGTTCAGTCTAAAATATTATTAGTTCTATGCTCCCCCATCCGCATACATGCAAAAAGGTTGCATGGAATTGGAGCGCCTGAAATATCAGTTCGGAGAATGTTGGTAAATTCACCAATATTCTACTATTGTGAAGTGCAAATTGTGATAGTAAAATATTGGTAAATAATATCAATATTTTACTACAGCTAAACCTAACCCTGTTCTCACACAGATGCCTCTCTCTACCAATGCCTAACCCTAGCCACACCTCTACCCCTCCTACACCTAATTTTAACCAACCACCCCTAACGTTAACTTTCCCCCCTCAATGCCTATCTTTAACCACTCCCACTGCACAGCTAACCTTAACCATTCCCCAATGCCTAACCCTCCCCACCCCCTTGTGCACGTCTAAGCTTAAAGTGAACCCGAGCTGAAAATTAAAACAAATAATTATCAAACAGATAAGATAAACAATTGTATTTATCCTCCCATAGTTTTGTTTTATATTTAGTAGTTTGAATGTTTTGTTGTATCTGCTCAGTGGCAGCCTATTAAGTGTCCCAGAGTTTAAATAGATGACCTTTTTTCTATCTCTCCCCTGCTCTCAGAAGTTGTATTCTGCCAGGAAAAAAGTTATGGCTAAAATCTGCTTATCAGTAAGGTTAAATTCCCAACAAGGTACAAGACAAAGGCTGTCACTTGCATGCCTGAAAACTAACTTTTCGGGAGCGCGATAGGATGCGCCTGCGGCCGATCCACACAAGCGCAGTTTTCCCTAGCTGAATAGATAGCACCCTTTGCAACCCCATCTCTGGTTTACTACAGTGAACATTCATTCCCCAGGGTGTAAGGACTATGGCAAGTGTATGCAGGATCTGAGGAGTAATCACTCCTATCTCAGTAACAGCTGAGCCATACTAGGCAGTTATCCCAGCGACTCTCTGTGAAGCATGTGAGGAGGTTCAGAGGAGATATTAGAAATCACCTGATTATTGATTAATTACATATATGTCATCGCAATCAGCTTGTTAAAATACTTAAAGTGGGATAAAACTCTGATGTAACAGTCAATAAAAATGTGTTTTCCTCCTTTTTATTACCCATACAATTATTATATTTATAATATTGTCTATTTACAAATTACACATTCCAAAGCTGCCATTGCATTTTATTGCATAGGTGCTGTATTTATATATTAAAATCTGTCTAGTGATCACTTTTCAGCTCTTTCTGCTTCTCAGCTCAGTACAGCTCAGTTTCGGCAGTTTGCTAATGTTTACTAAATGTATTTGACAAAGGAATGTAAACAAAAGCTAATGTTATCACCTCTTTGGATGTGGTCAGAACCTTTCCACTGGACCAAGGAGCTTTCCAAGAACAAAGTGCTGTGTTTAACTGTTTGAATGCTGTTCTGCTACAATTTTTTTTTTTTTTTTTTTTGTTTTTTTTTGTTTTGTGGTAGTAGATTTTTTGCTGTAAATAATCTTTTAGGACAAAGAGGAAATGCAGAGTTTCACACCACTTTAAAATGGCGAGATGGTTTGATATGGATTTCCTTTTTTTTCTGTTACAAATGGTGGGGATACTATTTAAGTCACATGACACTGCAAGGTGACATCTTATTATTTGTTTGCCCACTGTGTAGAGCATTATCGAAGACGCCCTCCGCCCTCGCCCTGAACCAGACGCAGCACTGCAAGCTGCTGGACGGCCTGGTCTCCTCGCAGATGCAGCTGTGCCGGAGTAACCTGGAGCTGATGCAGACCATCGTACAGGCGGCCAAAGAGGTGAAGAAAACCTGCATAAAAGCCTTCTCCGACATGAGGTGGAACTGCTCCACCATCGAGCTGGCACCAAGCTTTAACCAGGACTTAGAGAGAGGTACGCCAATTCTCCCATAATCCTCTGCTGCTCTCCTGACCTCTGACAGTGTGTTATCCTTGTATCTTCCAAAAACTGTACAAGAGAGGTGTTCGTACTGTAATGCCACTATAAAGTGACAAAGCACAGGGGGCGGGGTCATTGAGATGCTAATAGTCTGAGTTGATGCAAATTTGTATAAAGTAGCATAACATTTGCGTCAAATTTAAATTATTAACCTCTCATTGATCACCCCTAGCGAACAGACTATCTTTATTCATCTCTTTAGTTTCCTGATCCACTTTCGGTCAGTAAAGATGGCCATGTGTCTACCCATTTTGTGGCCCAATCGACCATTCGATTCGATAATTTTATCGAACTGGATGAAAATTGGTGCTACAACATGTCTGTCCCATTGATGTTTCAATCGATTTTTGGTCGAAATTGGACAAAAACATCAATCAAACATGCTGAATGCTCGAATGCTTGGGTGTAACAGCATGCGACATTGTGACAACAGAGATGTGCGATGGACCCATGGCTGCTGTCTCCAAGTATTAAATGTCATTCATCCAAACCCCCCTTCCGTGTTTTGCAAACTCTCACCTGACCGCTGGAGCACCTCCTCTGTGGTCACCCCCGTCATTGAGATTGCCTGTATCACGTGGCACCAGGCGCATGTCTGTGATGTCACACGTAGTGACGGCTGAGGACACCTGGAGTCACCCCAGAGGGGTGGTGAGAATTTACAGCACACGGGGGACATTTAACACTTGGGGGAGTGGCCAGGCAGGTGGCGCTAGGCCGATTCCTGATAGATTTTATGCTGAGCTCTATCGGAATCGTATGTAGCCTGGCAACAGTCTCTCTTTAATCGGATTCGATCAGAAAGAGATCTGTTTTATGGTCGATCTGCCCATACATCACCTGATGTACAGGCAACTTACAGGATACCCTAACTGACATGTGACATAATGACTCAGACAGGAAGTGACTACAGTGTGACCCTCACTGATAAGAAATTCCCCTTTTTACCTCTTTTTTTGCTCTCAGAAGCCATTTTCTGCTAGGAAAGTGTTTTATAGTTGGAATTTCTTATCAGTAAGGGTCACAGTGTAGTCACTTCCTGTCTGAGTCAGGACTGAGTCAGCCACTTACATACCTGATAATTAACTCTTTCAGGCAGAGAAAGAAAAAAAGGAACACAGCATAGTTATTTGTGTGCTAGGCTGTGTACATACCCATGTCTATCTCATCATGTCATATGTCAGTTCGGGTATCCTTTAACTATTGAAATGAATTGATTGAATTTCTGATTATATTCAAGTACAGGTATGTACTCCATAAGTATATAGTACTTATTGATATCCAATACTTGTCATGTGACTAAGCAAAAGACGGAGCAGCATAACGAGCGCAAAGGAAGTTGTAGCAAAACTGGTTTATGAAGTGGTCCAGGTGTCCATATCTAGGAATCTTATTGGTTGCAGATCTAGGATTCTGGTTGGTTGCAGATCGAGGTTTCTGATTGGTTGCAGATCGAGGATTCTGATTGGTTGCAGATCATGTATCCTGATTGGTTGCAGATTGAGGATTCTGATTGAGGACTCTGACAGAACTGGTTTTGGACTAGCCCATCTCCTCATGGGGGATTCTCAGGGTTTTCTTTATTTTTAAAAGCACTTAGTGAATGGCAGTTGCGCCGTCCAATTGCCCAAAAAGTGTGCAGTGAGCAGGGAGGCTGGCCAGCATCTTTGTAAAAAATGTTTTCAAAGAGTATAAATAATAAAAGCCATGCTGAGAATCCCCCATGAAGAGACGGGCTAGTCCAAAACCTGTCGGTTCTGTCAGATATCTACTACTTACTGTAAGTGACAGCAACATAGGAGAAAAGTGATTTGTAGCTCATTTTACTCTGGATGAAACGTACTTCTTTTTTCTATGTGTTTACATGTATTTTAAATTTTAAAATTTTCGCGACAGAGGTCCTTTAAACCCCTTTGTGTTTCATTGCTGTGACGATAGTTTTCACAGTTACGAATGATGCTTTGTATTAGTCACAGAGGACAGAGCACTGAATTCTGGGTAGAGTGATGTAGTATTTTCTGTGAGTTTGGCAGTATGTGGAGTGTGGCGGCCGGGAATCCTGGACATTCTCTGCCTGTCTGTAGAAGTATCTGTCAGGAGGAGGTTTTTGTCTCCCTGTCCTCATCTGTTCTGTGGAATAAAGCTTTCTGAGCAGACAATGATGGGCGTCACGTCAGAATTAGCCAGGGATCCAGAGCAGAGTGCTTTGTTATGACAACAAGCGAACGTCTCAATCCATCCTGTGAGATAGAGTGGGTGAGCCGAGGAGGGAGGCAGTCTGGGATAATGGAGAGTGATGAGAGAGGGGCCGGGAGCGCAGAGACGTGGCCTAGGTGGGTGCTGGGATTCCTGGCGGCTGCCAATGAGCTCTGAGTGTCTCCGCTAGATGGACTGGCTTCTCTGCACACAGGACTGTTCAGAATATAACTTCTTTTACAAAGAAAGGGGCCTGTATAGTGACTGGATAGTGTACTGGTTAAAGTGGATCTGAGATAAACTTTTACTCATTGCATAATTGTGCCCCTTACATATAGTTTATAAGGCATTCCTCAAGCCAAATACTTTTTTTTAATACCCTAATTCCCTATAAAACTTAACAAGCCTCACCGACAGCTCCTCCAGCGCCTAGGCATACTTAGTCCCATGTAGCAAGGTCTCATGGCAGCTCAGTCTGGAGAGGAGGAGGAGGTATTACCAGCCAGAGATGTCAGAGGCAAGGGTCGTAGAGGGGAGGAGAGAGGAGTGGAGTTTTCACAGGCTGATGGGTGGAGATGCAGATCAGCTTGCCTGTGTGTAATGATGACAAGCAGAATATGGCTGCTCTCATTGTATCACAGGAAGAAATAATCATACACTGTTAAAGCTGTTTGAAGCTAGATTTGCTGTGTAAACTTTCTAAGCCTTAGATAAGATATACAGACAAGTTACTTGTTTTAGTTAGCTTTTCATCTCGGATCCACTTTAAGGGCTCTGCCTCTTGAATCTCGGCTCATCCTGTTCAGTAAGCCAGCACCTATTCAGTGTGAAGACCTTGGGCAAGACTCCCTAACACTGCTACTGCCTATAGCGGCTTAGAGCACGTCCTAGTGGCTGCAGCTGTGGCGCTTTGAGTCTGCCAGGAGAAAAGCGTGATATAAATGTTTTGTGTCTGAAAAGCCTTCAAGGGGCCATGGCACTGACATCACACTGTGGGAGGGGTTTCACCACAATATCAGCCAAACAGACGTCCCTAATGATCTATTGGAGAAAAGGTAAAGATTTCTTGTGGTAAAGGGGGTATCCGCTACTGATTGGGAAGAAGTTCAATCCTGAGTTGAAGTTCCTTTTTGACTGTGACATGTGACATTCATTCTCTGAAAAGTGCTGTAGCTAAAGTCTTGTTCACCCGCTAGAGCAGGGGTGTCAAACTCAAATACAATGTGGACCGAAATTGAAACCTGAGACCAAGTCGTGGGCCAACCTCAGTGTCTAGTGGCCACATCCATCCCTTATACAGTTCCCTGGTGTCTAGTGGTCCTCCCTAAACTATACAGTTCCCTGGTGTCTAGTGGCCCCCTTTTCCTATACAGTTCCCTAGTGTCTAGTGGCCCCCTCCCGCCCCTTAACTATTCCCTGGTGGCTAGTGGTGTCCCCCCCCTCCTCGCACCCATAAACAGTTCCCTGGTGTCTAGTGGTTTCCCCTTTCCCTCCCCTATATGGCTCCCATGATAATCTTCACCCCCAATATAGGTTCTAGAGTAGACCAAATACAGTAGAATACAATTGGGAAACCATTTGCTGGACAAATTTGATGGCTTTTTGGGCTAGAATTGGCCTGTGGGCTGGAGTTTGATATGTATACACCAGAGGGTTCTTGGCTGAGGTGGCTGGTTGGGGCCATCTCTGCTGAGAATCTAGTGTGTGTACAGCCTCCCCTATGTGTTGCCGAGAGATCCTGGGTAGTGTATTGTCTTGGCCCAGCACATTGTTCTCTTCCTTACTCTTTCATCTGGAAGCCACTCTGTTATGCTCCTCCCCCTCCATAGCTACAGAGCGTGTTGGAAAGCTGTAGCCTCACAATTCGTCTGTACAGCGCTTGGCCCCAAACTCTTGCCCAAGTAATCGAGTCCTAATCCCGGAGGGCATCATTTTTCATGCATGTGTATGAACCTTAAAGTGTATCTGTGGCGATTATTACAGATAAAAAATAATTACCTACGAAAAAGGCAGCTTCTAGATTAAGAGCTTTTCGAATATATGTTATATGGCCACGCCCCTCTTCATGTATAAACGTGGCTGCACTGTGCGGCTACTGAGCAGGCAAGGCCTTGCTTGCACGGCAGCAGCACAGAGGATCCAGAGGTTTCTTTCTTCTTAGGTACTGTAAGTAACACACACACATACACACACAGGAGTATGGATACAGCAGGCTGGGGGAGGGTATTATGCCACACAACAGAAATCTATAGAAAGGGGAGGGGCAACCAGCAGTCTGCTAGACTCTTATATAGCAGACGTACAACCTGCTGTAGAAAAACTGGTCACTGGTTAAAAATCTTTTTTTTTTGGGGGGGGGGGGGGGGGGGCAGCAGTAACTAAACTAGGTGCTATAGGAGACACCAACAAATAAAACAAATCAAATATTAAAATGGAAACTTACCTCCAAAAATGGGTCTAGCAAAAAGAAAACTACCTGGCAATTCTGACTGGCCAAGTTTTTATGATCTTTCCGTCGGACCTTCTCTAGACAGGAATTTGAAAGCCCAATTTTGGGAATTATTTTTTTTATGGAATCCTCCCTCCCCAGAGCCAAAGTGGTGCTGATCTACTCTGAGGACAATTCAGGTCACATGGTAACATTCTGTAAAGTGTAACCTTGGTTCACTCTCTCGTTATCAGATGGTATATTTAGCCGTGGGGCGGGTTTTGGACTGTCGGTGGCTGGCCTGAATTTAATAGGTCTTTATGTTGACCTTGGACATCTTTATGCCCATTAGTCAGATCACCTCCAAAGATCTTTTTATTCCCAAATTAAACAAGGTTGGTTTTGTAAGCTGTGATGTGAGTTGCAGCATTCCCGGGTACATACAGACCATAACAGACCTCTGGATGAACTCTCGCCCCTTCCCAGCATGCACTGCAGCTATTGTACGCCTACAAAGCCACGCTCTCTCATTCTAACCGCGCTTTAACAGAACTAAGCGGAGGGCACAGCCTGTGCCTTGGGAATGGAGGGATGGGGGTGGCCAAGGGTCAGAGGTCAGAACCAAAAAAGTAAGATAAAACAGGGCAAAGACAATCGATCAAGAAAGGTTAAAAAAGAACTCTGTGCTGATGGTTAAAGGATACCTAAACTGAGAGGGATGTGGAGGCTGCAAAATGTATTTCCTTTTAATCAATACCAGTTGCCTGGCAGTCTTGCTGATACTCTGCCTCTAAAACATTTAGCCACAACCCCTGAACAAGCATGGGGATCAGAGGTTTATGAATGAAGTCCGACTCAGGCTCAGTGCACACCAACAACCTCTAGCAGATCCGCAAAACGCTGGAGGTTTTTAAAACAGATTTCAGAGCAATTCTAGGCATGTTTAGATACGTTTTTTAAACATGCCTTGCGTTTTTTTGCAGCGTTTTTGTGTAGCAGATTTCATATATTGTTACAGTAATGCTGTTACTGAACAGCTTCTGTAACAAAAACGCCTGGAAAACTGCTCTGATCTAGTGTTTTTCAGAGCGGTTTTCCACTTTCCTATACTTTAACATTGAGGCAGAAACGCCTCAGAAATCTAAAAAATGCTGCAGCCCCGAGTTTGCGTTTCTGGAAAAAATGAGCCGCTCTGGTGTGCACCATCCCGTTCACTTTCATTAGCCAAGCAGTTTTCCCCCTGCAAGCGTTTTAGAAAACACTCCAGAACCGCTCGGGTGTGCACCAGCCCTCAATCTAGTTGGACTTAAGTTGCAAGCTGCATGCTTGTTTCAAGTGTGTGATACAGATACTACTGCAACCAAATAGATCAGCAGGACTGCCGGGAAACTGGTATGGTTTAATAGGAAATAAATATGGCATCCTCCATATTACTCTCAGCTCAGGTGTCCTTTAAAGCAGGGCTTTTCAACCTGTGGTACGCGTACCACCAGTGGTACTTTGCTGTTGGCCAGGTGGTACACACCAGGTTTGTCTGCCACTTGTCATCATCCCATCTTGCCTCCACAAAGTTAAGCTCCCCTCCCCTCCCCTGCGGCATACTTCAGACCTCAGATCAGTGGTGAAGAGACAGCCAGGCAAACGGTGCACAGTGACAGTGATAGTCGGGTTACTGCTGATCAGAGGTCTGAACTATTCTGCAGGGCAGCACAGCGAGGACCTCGGGGGCTATAGAAACTTCCCCCTTCCTCCACAGTAGAGGGGATCCAGCAAAAAGACGCCCAAAGATCTCCTTGTCAGCACACCCGCATACGCCGTAGCAGCTCTCCGCTTTGATTTTGGTGGAAACAGATGAGCCTGATCGGGTCCGCTCTACTGCGCAGGCCAACGGGTGGTACTTCTAAATTTTCAGGTGATAAAAGTGGTACAATTAGTGAAAAGATTGAAAAGCCCTGCTTTAAAGCTGAAGGTGGTTTGGAAATGAGCAGCTAGTGAGATCAACTGGCCGCATGCTTGTTCCAGGTGGGACATCACAGCTGCATGCTTGTTCTAGGTGGGACATCACAGCTGCATGCTTGTTCCAGGTTTGACTCCACTGGCCGCATGCTTGTTCCAGGTGTGACTGCACTAGCTGCATGCTTGTTCCAGGTGTGACTCCACTGGCTGCATGCTTGTTCCAGGCGTGACTCCACTGGCTGCATGCTTGTTCCAGGTGTGACTCCCCTGGCTGCATGCTTGTTCCAGGTGTGACTCCACTGGCTGCATGCTTGTTCCAGGCGTGACTCCACTGGCTGCATGCTTGTTCCAGGTGTGACTCCCCTGGCTGCATGCTTGTTCCAGGTGTGACTCCACTGGCTGCATGCTTGTTCCAGGTGTGGCACCACAGCTGCATGCTTGTTCCAGGTGTGGCACCACAGCTCCATTCTTGTTCCAGGTGTGACTGCTGGCTGCATGCTTGTTCCAGGTGTGACACCACAGCTGCATGCTTGTTCCAGGTGTGACTCCACAGCTGCATGCTTGTTCCAGGTGTGACTCCACTGGCCGCATGCTTTTTCCATGTGTGACTCTGCTGCCTGCATGCATGTTCCAGGTGTGGCACCACAGCTGCATTCTTGTTGCAGGTGTGACTGCTGGCTGCATGCTTGTTCCAGGTGTGACACCACAGCTGCATGCTTGTTCCAGGTGTGACTCCACTGGCTGCATGCTTGTTCCAGGTGTGACTCCACTGGCTGCATGCTTGTTCCAGGTGTGACATCACAGCTGCATGCTTGTTCCAGGTGTGACACCACAGCTGCATGCTTGTTCCAGGCGTGACTCCACTGACTGCATGCTTGTTCCATGTGTGACACCACAGCTGCATGCTTGTTCCAGGTGTGACACCACAGCTGCATGCTTGTTCCAGGTGAGACACCACAGCTGCATGCTTGTTCCAGGTGTGACTCCGCTGGCTGCATGCTTGTTCCAGGTGTGACTGCTGGCTGCATGCTTGTTCCAGGTGTGACTTTGCTGGCTGCATGCTTGTTCCAGGTGTGATTTTTCTAGTTGCATGCTTGTTCTGGGTGTGACTCTTCTAGCTGCATGCTTGTTCCATGTGTGACACCACAGCTGCATGCTTGTTCCAGGTGTGACTCCGCTGGCTGCATGCTTGTTCCAGGTGTGACTTTGCTGGCTGCATGCTTGTTCCATGTGTGACACCTCAGCTGCATGCTTGTTCCATGTGTGACACCTCAGCTGCATGCTTGTTACAAGTGTGACATCACAGCTGCATGCATGTTCCAGGTGTGGCTCCGCTGGCTGCATGCTTGTTCCAGGTGTAACTCCACTGGCTGCATGCTTGTTCCAGGTGTGACTGCACTAACTGCATGCTTGTTCCTAGTGTGACTCCACTGGCTGCATGCTTGTTTCAGGTGTGACACCACAGCTGCATGCTTGTTCCAGGAGTTACTCTGCTGGCCGCATGCCAGGTGTAATGCCACTGGCTGCATGCTTGTACCAGGTGTGACACCACAGCTGCATGCTTGTTCCAGGAGTTACTCTGCTGGCCGCATGCTTGTTCCATGTGTGACTCCGCTGGCTGCATGCTTGTTCCAGGAGTTACTCTGCTGGCCGCATGCCAGGTGTAATGCCACTGGCTGTATGCTTTTGCCAAGTGTGACATCACAGCTGCATGCTTGTACCAGGTGAGACATCACAGCTGCATGCTTGTTCCAGGTGTGACTCCACTGGCTGCATGCTTGTTCCAAGTGTGACATCATAGCTGCATGCTTGTTCCAGGTGTGACTCTGCTGGCTGCATGCTTGGTTAGAATGAGGCATACAGTAGCGGTATAGATTAGTGTTAGGCACACAGTAAATGTTAGTGTTAGGTATACAGCAGAGGTGAGGATAAGGGTCCAGGTTAGAGGTTTACCCTGTAAGTGTGATGCCCAAAACCAGCGGAATTTTGTGGTATCCAGATGTAACGTTACATTGTCCTCTGACCAGGCCCATCTTCTCTGCCCTTTTGCCTCTTGTTATTGCTATTGGTTACTGAGATAGTTATTTAGTTCCTCTGTAGTATCCGCCAATATAAATCAATAATAATAAGTGACTGTAGTAAAATGCTTGAGATGCTTGTTGCTATGTGATGTATATCTGGCCCCTAATAAAGGAAGGCCTCCGGCAGATCACTGCAGTACCTGGACCCCATATTCTTCTTCTTTGCTTTGGCAATATCTGTATATATTTGGTCATGCCAATAAAGCTACGGTAATTTGAATTGATCTGAATACTGGTGGTTTAGTCAGATTTCCAGCTACCTCTCCACTCAGAGCCCCCCTCTTACCATCTGCACAGAGTGTACAGAGGCCTCCTATGTATCTGTATATTCCTCAGCGCTGGACACAGGCCGGGAAAGTGCTGGAGGTCACGTCGTAGAGAGCAGCCTCCAGCAGGGACAAATGTCTTTAGCATGTGAGGGAGGGAGCCCTGCAGAGAGATGTGACATGGACCCCAGGTGGGGGCCGGTGAAAGCCTCAGAAGATGAGCCAGCATGAAGCCCCCTTTGGCTGGCACTCACATTACCCTCCCAGCGTGATGCGGGGACAGCGCTCTGTAGATGAGAGAAGTGGCACAGTGACAGGGCATGCCAGGGATTCCGGAGCTGGGAAAAAAGGGCGCATGCCGCTAGTGGACAAAAAGGGCGCCGCCATTCACTCCCATAATAAATAGCGTTTAATGGGCGCCGGGTAGGAAAAAAGGGCGCCGGAGCTAAATAAAGTTTATAAACGGCGCCAGGAGCTAAATAAAGTTTACAAACGGCGCCCGGAGCTGTTTAATGATTTATAACTGAACTTGTGGTGATTTACGTTTATAAAATGCACCCGTGCCGAATAACGTTTATGAAAATACTAAACATATTTATCTTATTTAAATAATTAAAACATTATTTAAAGTTTTATCCCTTACTGTTTGTAAAACATTATTATTCACAAAATAAAGAGATCAGTACGTAACGTAAATTGCAAAATATTTTTTTAATCCACAATTAGTAAAACATAATTATCCACATAATAAAGGGGGGTCTTAGGTTTAGGCACCAACAGGGGGGTCTTAGGTTTAGGCACCAACAGGGGGGTCTTAGGTTTAGGCATTAACAGGGGGGTCTTAGGTTTAGGCACCAACAGGGGGGTCTTAGGTTTAGGCATTAACAGGGGGGTCTTAGGTTTAGGCATTAACAGGGGGGTCTTAGGTTTAGGCACCAAGAGGGGGGTCTAGGGGTTAGGGGTAGGTACAGGGAGGGTTACTTAGGCACCAACAGGGGGGTCTTAGGTTTAGGCACCAACAGGGGGGTCTTAGGTTTAGGCACCAACAGGGGGGTCTTAGGTTTAGGCACCAACAGGGGGGTCTTAGGTTTAGGCACCAACAGGGGGGTCTTAGGTTTAGGCACCAACAGGGGGGTCTTAGGTTTAGGCACCAACAGGGGGGTCTTAGGTTTAGGCACCAACAGGGGGGTCTAGGGGTTAGGGGTAGGTACAGGGAGGGTTACTTAGGCACCAACAGGGGGGGTCTTAGGTTTAGGCACCAACAGGGGGGTCTTAGGTTTAGGCACCAACAGGGGAGTCTAGGGGTTAGGGATAGGTACAGGTAGGGTTCTGTGTAAGAGTAGGCTTAGGTATAGTTTTAGTAAAATTTTAGTAATAATTACTAATGTATTACAACACTTATTACGAACGTAGTTATATTTATATCATCTTTATAAACAATATTTTCAGATTTTATTATAAGAACAAACCATAAATGACTGTTATTCACAATAATATACAATTATAACAATTAAACATATATTATTGGTTTTTTTATAAACGTAATTATAAGTTTAACTTTTGAAACAGGGAAGATTAACGTTTTCACAATTTCCGATTTCATAAACATTATTTAATGATTTATAATTTTGTTAAACATTATTTGTAAACGAAATATAGCACACTATATTTATAAACCCTATTAATGATTAATTATTATTTAGAGTTTACACCCCGCGCCCTTTTTGTCCAGGCGCCCTTTTTGTACGTACGCAGGGATTCCTCCCTGCCACTCTCCTGCTGTTTACAACTGGGATATACGAGTCCTGTCTACTGAATACTGACTGTATATATTACTGCGGCAGCGTCAGAGCCTTCGCAGACCTCCCCCCCCCCCCTCCCTAGCTGGCATGTCTGACCCTGATCTCAGCGCCAGGCCGAAATAACATCACGCTGGCTGCCCGCAGGCTACAGGAGAGATAACCTTTATTTCAGTCTTCCAAAAGCCTTAGGTCCCTTTTATGATTGAAGAGGAACTGTGGTGAAAATCTTAACATTTAATACCCATACAAACAAGAAGTTAATTTCTTCCAGAGTAAAATGAGCCATAAATTACTTTTCTCCTATGTTGCTGTCACTCACAGTAAGTAGTAGAAATCTGATGTTACCGACAAATTTTGGGCTAGTCCATCTCTCCATAGGGGATTCTCAGTATGGCTTTTATTCTTTATAAAGACATTCCCTGAAAAGGATTTATACAATGATGCTGGCCAGCTTCCCTGCTCGCTACACACTATTTTGGCAGTTGGACGGAGCAACTGCCATTCACTAACTGCTTTTAAAAATAAAGAAAACTCTGAGAACCCCCCTATCAGAAGATGGGCTAGTCCAAAACCTGTCGGTAATGTCAGATTTCCACTACTTACTGTTAGTGACAGCAACATAGGAGAAAAGTGATTTATGGTTCATTTTACTTTGGAAGAAACGTACTTCTTATTTGTTATGTATTCCTGTATTTAAAATGTAAAGATTTTCGCAACAGAGGTCCTAGGACCACTATTGCAAAACATTTTAAAAATATGTAAACACATACAAATAAGCTGCCAGGCTACAGGGGGCAGGGAGAAGCCCCAGGTATAAAAAGGCTCTTGACCCGGTCTCAGGTTTACTTAAAGGACCACTATCATGAAAATCGTAACATTTTAAATGTATGTAAGCAAAAAACAAATAAGTACATTTCTTCCAGAGTAAAATGGGCCATAAATTACTTTTCTCCTATGTTGCTGTCACAGTAGGTAGCAGAAATCTGACAGAAGCGACAGGTTTTGAACTAGTGCATCTCTTCATGGGGGATTCTCAGCAAGGCTTATGTTTATAAAGACATTCCCTGAAAAGGATGCTGGCCAGCCTCCCTGCTCGCTGCACACTTTGTTGGCAGTTGGACGGAGCAACTGGCATTCACTAAGTGCTTTTGAGAATAAAGAAAACCCTGAGAATCCCCCATGAGGAGATGAGCTAGTCCAAAACCTGTCACTTCTGTCAGATTTGTTACTCCAGAAGAAACATACTTCTCATTTGTTTTTGTTCACATTTTGTTTATTTTTAAAGTTTTACGATTTTTGTGATAGTGGTCCTTTAAATTAAACCTGAGACACGGGGTCAATAGAAATGACCCGAACCTCCGATTTTAAGTTAAAACGTTCGCAAACATGCAAACTTTCGCAAACCGCAATAGAGTTCAATGGGGAAGCGAACTTTGAAAACTAGAAACATTTATGCTGGCCACAAAAGTGATGGAAAACATGTTTCAAGGGGTCTAACACCTGGAGGGGGGCATGGCGGAGTGGGATAGACGCCAAAAGTCCCGGGGAAAAATCTGGATTGGGCACAAAGCAGCGTTTTAAGGGCAGAAATCACATTGAATGCTAAATTGCAGGCCTAACGTGCTTTAATCTTGCATGTGTATACATCAATCAGGGAGTGTAATTAGAGTACTGCTTCACACTGACACACCAAACTCACTGTGTAACGCACCGCAAACAGCTGTTTGCGTAGTGACGGTCGTGCTGGACTGGTGCGCACCATGGCGAGAGTGCAGGCCGTGCCGGTTTTCAAGCCCATATGGTCGCCGGGCTGTGGTAGCTCAATGATAGAACAATGACTGTCCAGCTGATCGAATGTGGTCTGTCCACAATGAAGCAACGACCTTATTATTTTGTGTGTGCATGTCCCCCCCCCACCCCCGAGACACTCATATAGCCGGCAGTCATTGCTTCATTGTGATACGCAAGCCCCTTTACCGCGGCAAGGTAACGATCACGAAGGGGAATTGACACATGTACATGCCTTTTGATTTGTTGTTGCAGCTGCAGTGCAGCCAGAAATATTAGACAGGCATGTACACGCACCAGAAAAATTATTATAGTGGCTGCTGCTCGCAGCAGCCTTAAAAATTCAGGAATCCACCTGGAGTTCTGGACCCTGTTGGTGGTGGCGTAGAAGGCAGTCAAGCGGCCTGCGGGCAGAGATACTGTGTGGGGAGCGACTTAGTCTTGGGGCTGGCAGTCACACGGCGTGCAGGCAGAGATGCTGTGTGTGGGGACTGACTTAGTCTTCGGGCAGGCCTGACCGTGCTTTGCAGACCAGGCATCCGTGGTCAGATGGACCCTTGACCCAATGCTGTGTGCCAGAGATGTCACCACTTGCCTTTCAACATCACGGTACAGTTTAGGTATCGCCTTTTTTGAGAAATAATTGCGGCCTGGTATCTTCCACTGCGGTGTGTGGCTTTGCTTTTGTGTGCTGCTTTTCCTCAGGTGGTCATCCCATTGCAGTTTGTGCTTTGTAATCATGTGCCTTCGTAAGGTAGTTGTCCCTATGCGGGTCTTGGTCTTTCCACGGCTCAATTTTTGGTGGCAGAGAGTACAGATGGCATTGCTCTCATCTGAGGCAGACACACAAAAAAATGTCCACACCGCTGAGCCATGGGGTGATGGCACTTTGGTAGTGGCGGCCGACTGAGTGTTAAGTGGGGTGCCAGAATCAGAACAGGAGGAGAAAGATATGTACCGCTTCTGTGGGGAAGCTGAGAAAGATGAGGTGTTCTGTGATAAATAGTCAACTACGTCCTGACAATATTGGGGGTTGATGGCACGTGCCTTCTTCTGAACATTGCACTTTGGTTGAGGGCCACACAAAATCACCACAGCGCAACCTCGAACAGACCTGCCAGGTGGCCTGCCTCTGGCTCTCCCTTTTGTTTTGTCCATATTTGGAGGGACTAGTACAATGTACGGTTACACAGGTGCAGTGAACAGGTTGCAGTGACTGCTGGTACAACAATGGGCGGTTACACAGGTGCAGTTAACAGATATGCACGGACTGGTATATAAAACAGCGTGCGGTCACAAAGGTGCAGTGAACAGGTATGCAGTGACTGCTGGTACAACAATGTGCGGTTACACAGGTGTAGTGAACAGGTGCAGCGACTGGTGGTGGTATATAAAACTGCGTGCGCTCACGTAGGTAGGTAGGTGCACTGAACAGTGAACAGGTGCAGTGATTACATAGTTATATAGTTATTTTGGTTGAAAAAAGACATACGTCCATCGAGTTCAACCAGTATAAAGTACAACACCAGCCTGCTCCCTCACATATCCCTGTTGATCCAGAGGAAGGCGAAAAAACCCTTACAAGGCATGGTCCAATTAGCCCCTAAAGGGAAAAATTCCTTCCCGACTCCAGATGGCAATCAGATAAAATCCCTGGATCAACATCATTAGGCATTACCTAGTAATTGTAGCCATGGATGTCTTTCAACGCAAGGAAAGCATCTAAGCCCCCTTTAAATGCAGGTATAGAGTTTGCCATAACGACTTCCTGTGGCAATGCATTCCACATCTTAATCACTCTTACTGTAAAGAACCCTTTCCTAAATAAATGGCTAAAACGTTTTTCCTCCATGCGCAGATCATGTCCTCTAGTCCTTTGAGAAGGCCTAGGGACAAAAAGCTCATCCGCCAAGGTATTATATTGCCCTCTGATGTATTTATACATGTTAATTAGATCCCCTCTAAGGCGTCTTTTCTCTAGACTAAATAAACCCAGTTTATCTAACCTTTCTCGATAAGTGAGACCTTCCATCCCACGCATCAATTTTGTTGCTCGTCTCTGCACCTGCTCTAAAACTGCAATATCTTTTTTGTAATGTGGTGCCCAGAACTGAATTCCATATTCCAGATGTGGCCTTACTAGAGAGTTAAACAGGGGCAATATTATGCTAGCATCTCGAGTTTTTATTTCCCTTTTAATGCATCCCAAAATTTTGTTAGCTTTAGCTGCAGCTGCTTGGCATTGAGTACGATTATTTAACTTGTTGTCAATGAGTACTCCTAAGTCCTTCTCCAAGTTTGATGTCCCCAACTGTATCCCATTTATTTTGTATGGTGCTAGACCATTAGTACGTCCAAAATGCATGACCTTACATTTGTCAACATTGAATTTCATCTGCCATGTATGTGCCCATATAGCCATCCTATCCAGATCCTGTTGCAATATGACACTATCTTCCTGAGAGTTAATGATTCTGCACAATTTTGTATCATCTGCAAAAATAGCAACATTGCTCACTACTGCATCTACTAGGTCATTAATAAATAAATTGAAGAGCATTGGACCCAGAACAGACCCCTGTGGGACCCCACTGCTAACAGTCTCCCATTTTGAGTATGATCCATTGACCACAACTCTTTGTTTTCTGTCCATTAGCCAGTTCCCTATCCATGAACACAGACTCTTCCCCAGTCCTTGCATCCTCAACTTTTGCACCAGACTTTTGTGGGGAACAGTGTCGAAGGCCTTTGCAAAGTCCAAGTATATCACATCTACAGCATTCCCAATATCCATATTAGCATTCACTACCTCATAAAAGCTGAGCATGTTAGTCAAACAGGACCTGTCTTTAGTAAACCCATGTTGATACTGAGAAATAAGATTATTTTCTACTATGAAGTCATGTATAGTATCTCTTAGTAACCCCTCAAATAGTTTGCATACAACTGATGTTAAACTTACAGGTCTATAATTTCCTGGATCAGATTTTTTGCCCTTCTTAAATAATGGGAAAACGTGGGCTGTACGCCAATCCACTGGGACTCTGCCAGTTGCAAGAGAGTCACAAAAGATAAGATAAAGGGGTTTATCTATAACTGAACTTAATTCCCTTAGGACCCGAGGATGCATGCCATCCGGGCCAGGTGCCTTGTCTATTTTTAATTTATTTAGTCTTGCCTTCACTTCTTCCTGCGTTAAGTATTTAATATTACAGTTAGAAGATTGAGACTCTTCCGCCTCTGTAGTTTGCAACAGTGCTGTTTCTTTTGTGAAGACAGAAGCAAAGAAAGCATTTAATAACTCTGCCTTACCTTGGTCATCCACCATTGAGTTCCCATCCTCATCCTTTAGGAGTCCTATACAGTCAACCTTTCTTTTTTTAGAGTTAATGTACTTGTAAAACTTTTTTGGGTTAGATTTGATATCCTTAGCGATTTGTTTTTCAGCTTCAATCTTTGCCTGCCTAATTTCTTTTTTACAATTTTTATTGCACTCCTTATAATTGCTTAGTGCAGCCTCTGTCCCCTCCTGTTTTAAGACCTTATAGGCATTCTTTTTCCTCTTCATTTTATCTTTAACCTTTCTATTTATCCATAGAGGCCTTTTTTTATTCCTAGACATTTTGTTTCCATATGGGATATACATACTACAGTATTGATTGAGTATAAGTTTAAAAGCTTGCCATTTCCCTTCAGTGTCTTCCCCTTGTAGTACATTATCCCAGTTCACCAAACTTAGTGCCTGCCTAATTTGAGTGAACTTTGCTTTTCTAAAGTTCATAGTTTTAGTGGTCCCGCTGCCCCGTGGCCTATAAGTCACCAGCTCAAATGTTATCATGTTGTGATCGCTATTTCCCAAATGTTCTTGAACCTGCACATTTGATACATTATCTGGTCTATTAGAAATGATCAGATCCAGTAACGCATTCCCCCTAGTTGGTTCAGTTACCATTTGAGTCAAGTAATTGTCCTGTAGTGCTGCCAGAAATCTGCTGCTTTTACCAGAATGGGTAGCCTCAATACTCCAGTCAATGTCTGGAAAGTTGAAGTCGCCCATAATTATGACCTCATTTTTACTTGCAGCTTTTTCAATCTGCTGTAGTAATCGCAGTTCTGCAGCTTCATTAATAAGAGGTGGCCTGTAGCATACCCCAATAAGCAATTGGCAACTTTTATTTCCACCATGAATATTTACCCAAACGGACTCCACATCTTCGCAATCTTCCTCCATCTCATCGTTGAGGACAGCTGTAAGAGAATTTTTAACAAAGAGACAAACCCCTCCACCTTTTTTCCCTGTTCTATCCCTCCTAAACACATTGTATCCTTTTAAATTAGCTATCCAGTCATGGCTTTCATCCATCCATGTCTCGGTTATTCCCACAATGTCATAGCCTTTGTCATTCAGAATGAACTCTAGTTCGTCTATTTTATTTGCAAGGCTCCAAGCATTGGTTACCATGCACTTTATATTTTTACCACCACATTTACCAATTTTGTTTACATGAAATTGGCTACTTGAATTTTTACCAACCTCCTTAATCTTTACACTGTCCCCACCCCCCTCTCCACCCTCCATAATGATAGGTTCCCACTGTCTTTTTACCTCATCTTGTCTATGTATTGAGACTTTATCCTCCCGCCTCCCCCCAGATCCTAGTTTAAAATCTCCTCCAACCGTTTAGCCATCTTCTCCCCCAATGCAGCTGCACCCTCCCCATTAAGGTGCAGCCCATCCCTGCTGTAGAACCTGTAGCCGACTGCAAAGTCTGCCCAGTTCTCCAGGAACCCAAACCCTTCCTTCCTACACCAATTTCTCAGCCACTTATTTAACTCCCTAAGCTCCCTCTGTCTCTCAGATGTAGCACGTGGCACTGGCAGTATTTCAGAAAACACCACCTTGGAGGTCCTTGCTTTAAGTTTATCTCCAAGTACCTGAAAATCATTTTTGAGGACCTTCCATCTCCCACTAACTTTGTCATTGGTGCCAATGTGTACCATGACAGCCGGGTCTTCCCCAGCCCCACCCAGTAATCTGTCAATTCTTTCCGCTACATGCCGAACCCGAGCACCCGGGAGGCAACAGACTGTACGGCATTCGCGGTTTCTTCGACAGATTACCCTATCTGTGCGCCTAATAATTGAATCCCCTACCACCAGTACCTGTCTAGCCTTAGCTGCACTCCTATTCCCTTTCTCGTTACAGCAGTCTGCCCCTTGGTTGCTAAGGAGCACATCCTGCTGCAGCATTGCTACTCCTGAATCATCCTCCCCAATATTACGCAAACAAGCATACTTATTAGTGAGGGACAACTCGGGACTAGCCTCCCTGCCACTTTTTCCCCTACCCCTTCTAACTGTGACCCAACTAGCGGCTGCCTCTGCTTCTTGGTCCGGCTGTACTCCACCCTCCTCATCTTCAACGGTTCCATCCAGTGTCTGGATTGTGAGATCCAAGCTCTTCTCCATGTTGTGTATGCTTCTCAGTGTTGCGAGATGCTTATTTAGCTCTGCGACTTCCGCCTCTAACTGAGCAACACGCACACACCCAGGGCAACAGTAAACACCCTCAATCCGCTGATCAAGGCATGCATACATGTTGCAGGATGTACACTGTACAGCATAGTCCAACATGATGACTTTTGTGTGGGGAAAAATTATTTAAAGTAAACTGTGGTGGTAAAAGATGAAATTGGAGAGTGAGTGTAGCTGGGGAGGACGAAAGGGAGAGTAAGTGAAGTTGGGGAGTGAGTGAAGAGGGGCGGGGGAGGGGAGGAAGGGGGGGGGAGGAGGGGGAGGGGGGGAGCAGGAGGGGCGGGAGGGGTGGAGGAGTGGAGGTGGAGTGAGTGAAGTTGGGGTGGAGTCCTCAAAATTTAAAGACTACACCACAACGTACCTAGCACATTCTAACCAATGCAAAAAACCACAATATTGATTGAAGGTTTTTTTTTTTTTTTTTTTTTTGTCCTTACCTACTTCCTCTCACCACTCTCTTTGTGCCTGTGTTGTAACGCCTGTTTTTAACGCCTATGCCACTTGTGTCGCAGCCACTTCGTGAGCAAGCCACAGACTGAGCAAGCTCAGTACTGAGTCCTGAAGCTGACCAAATACCTCCTGTTGCAGCTAGTCCCTCCCCCTAGCCAATTGCCTGCTGCAAAACAAACTAGAGGGAAAAGAAAAAAAAAATTGTACTTTTAAAAACTGACACTTGCTGTTTAATATCAGACGAACCACACAGACAATCCACCAGATATTGCAGCAGCAAAAAACAATATACAAACAGCAATGCAATATAATTAGTGCTCACAATTCCCAGCAGTGAAGTGAAGCAGCCCACCACCAAGATTACAAATGCGCAGCTGCCTGTCTCACACACACACACACACACACACACACACACACACACACACACACACACACACACACACACACACACACACACACACACACACACACACAGGTACCCTGAACAGGTGCAGTGACTGGTGGTATTAACAATACGTGTACTCACGTAGGTAGGTGCACTGAACAGTGAACAGGTGCAGTGAATGGGATTACAAATGTGCAGCTGCCTGTCACACACACAGGTAGTCACTGAATGTGCTGGGCCTGGCAGTGGCACAGTAGGAATTACCAAGGCAACACAAGTGTGGGCCACACAAAAAAATAAATAGATCACAAGAACAAGATTAGCTCTCAATAGAGCTGTTGAGGGGTGCTTTTTTAGCAATAAGAATCAGCAAGGAGCAAGCTAACAAGCCTACAAGAACCTAACTAAGCTTTCCCTATAGCTCTCTCTGCAGCAGCAGCTCTCCCTTCTCTAATAACTGCAGGCACACGAGTGAGTCCAATGCCTGACGCTGCCTGCCTTTTATATGGGGGGGGGGGGGGGGCTCCAGGAGGGAGTGTAGCCTGATTGGCTACAATGTGCCTGCTGACTGTGATGTAGAGGGTCAAAGTTGACTCTAATGATGCACTATGGGGGTGAATCGAACTTCTGGAAAAGTTTGCGGTTCTCCGCGATCGCGAACCCCGGAAGTTCGCCGGTTCCCGTTCGCCGGCGAACAGTTCGGGTCATCTCTAGGGATCAAGAGGATTTTTAAATATCTGCAGCTACTTCCTGCCCCCTGTAGCCTGTTAGCCCCCTCTGTGTCCTCCCAGCCTGATCTGTTGTGCTGCTGCAGCCAAACTAAAGTCCATGACCCAGGGGTTACTGCGCATGCGCTGTTCCAGGCCACGCCCCTCCTCCATTGTGCTCCTGTGGCCAGGAGTGTTCTGCACATGCGTTACAAGACTATTATTATTATTTAGTATTTATATAGCGCCAACATCTTCTGCAGCGCTGTACAGAGTACATTGCCTTGTCACTAACTGTCCCTCAGAGGGGCTCACAATCTAATCCCTGCCATATCCATATGTCTATGTATGTATCGTGTAGTGTATGTGTCATAGTCTAGGGCCAATTTAGGGGAAGCCAATTAACTTATATGTGTGTTTTTGGTGAAGGAAGGGAACTAGAGTGCCCGGAGGAAACCCACACAGACACGGTGAGAACATACAAACTCCGTGCAGATAGTACACTGGCTGGGACTCATACTGGGGACCCAGCGCTGCAAGCTGAGAGTGTTATCCACTACGCCACCGTGCTGCCCGTTGTAGGAAAAGCACATGCGCAGAACAGGCATCTAGGGGGCATGCTGCAACGTGCCCAGAGTAGTGTGCAGATAGCGAGCAGGCTATAAGTGGCTGCCAGCCCCGCCCACCAACCACAGCTCTTTGGTCATATGACGCATGCTCCCGCCCACTCTCCACTATAGCCAGGTACAGAACACTGCAGGGGCCAAAAACTGTTTTACTATAACAGAAGTTCTATTAGATCCGGGTTTACTATATCAGGCGTTACTCCCATATACTTATAATGGGGCTTGGTTGGTACCTTGACTCTAATGCCTAATACACACCATGCAATTTCCCACCCGATTCACGGGAATCAGGCAATTATTTCCGACATGTCCAATACAGTGATCGATTTTGCGCACTTATAATTGGAAAACCGATCACTTTATCGACGCTCACCCGTCGATCGGGCGTGAAATTGCATTGTGTATACGTAGCATTAGTTTAAAGTACCCGAATATTTACTATAGGAGAGTTTACTATAACGAGATTATACTGTTTTTTTTGAATATAATAGTTTTTATTCAAAATTTTGTATAAACAAGGATACAGACATGGACACATGAGTATATACAGTGGGAACATGAGGATTAGTTAATAGGACATATATTGAGCATTTGGCAGTTCACATATACAATGCATTGGCTACCACAGAAAACTTCGTGTGTGCTGTTGTAGTTTAGCTAAGATGGGCCGCTTAACCCTAAAGACTCAGTTGCTTGAGTTTCTCACCAAGCAGTCGCACACCCATGGGGGGTCGATGCTAGGGGTTGAGGGGGAGAATAGTGTCATGGGTCTCGTGGATATGCATAGCTTGCTACCAACCCGGACGACTCTGGCCCAGATGGCTGGACTAATATGCTTGAACTGTTTTAGTTAAATGAGTCTATATTGTCGCAGCCTAATGACAAATTGGTGTATTTAAAAGGTATCTATGAACTTAGCCCAACTATACATAGCTAGTGTCAGGGGGAAGAAGGTGGGGGGGGGAGGAGGGGGAATGGTGTAGTAAGGTAGAGAATTAAGAAAAGAGAAAGAAAAGACTCAAGAGAGAACTGTGGGTGAAATCACAGCCATAGGACTCTCTGCTAGGTCATGTCTCGCCTGAAGCCACTCCAGAGAGTAATTTTTAATTTAACATGGGTCAGACATCAGCAAAGCCTGGCCTTCTTCGGACAATGCGAATATTTCCCATCTTCTCCACAGTACATTAAATTTCTCCTCTCTGTCCGAAGCCCAGAAAATAACTTGTTCTGAATGTTTTAGTGATTCGAGCTCAGCCTTCCAATCTAAAATAGACGGGGATTGGGTAGATTTCCAAAATTTTGGAATTGTAAGGCGTGCGGCGGCGAGGATATGGCGAATCAGTGATTTTTTGTAGGCTTTTATGGGGCAATTTATGTTTAAAAGTAAAGTATGAGCTGGGTCATTGTTGACTTTAATGTTACTGATAGCTGCTATAATTTTGCAGATTTTTTCCCAGAATGGAATAATTTTAGAACAGCTATGCCATATGTGTATCATATCGCCTACCTCGCTGCCACATCGCCAGCAAAGATCTGATATATCGGGATTATATTTATGGAGTTTATCTGGAGTCTTATACCACATTGTCAGGATTTTGTAGGCGTTCTCCTGTGCCCTGGCCGAGATGGAACATTTGTGGGCAAAGGTACAGCACTTTGTCCACTCTGTCTCAGAAATCGGAATTTTCAGTTTATTCTGCCATTGGGTCTTGAATGAGGGGGTATTGTCACAAAAGTGTGAGAGTAAGGGGCTGTACAGATTAGAGATTCTGTGCTCCACCGGCGGGTGGGAGAAGCAAACTTCCTCTATCACTGTCTCTGGTCTGACAGAGAAATCTTTATCTGTCTCTTTGCTAAGGAAGTGAGATAGTTGTATATATTCAAAGTACACCTCATCTGGGTTACCTGATGATCCTATTAGGGTAGATAATGGTATTGTTTTACCATTCTGCCATACCTGTTTTAGTTTAAGTGTGGGAGAAGTAAGTTTGCGGAGTCTGTTCGATTGGTATAGACCAGGTGGGAATAAGGGATTGTCCCATATGGGGGTGTCAGGCCCTAGGTAAGTAGCTATACGATGTTGTGACAGTAAGTTGTCCCTGACTTTGTATGTTTCTCGTGTCAGAGAAAATCTACCAGGGAGGAGAGATGTGCGGCGCCAAGGCCAAACCCATATTCCTGCTCCCGGGGTATATCCTAAGATGTCTCTTTCCAGTTCTGCCCATTGGGTGTTCCTCAGATTGTGGGTCCACTCAATGATCCGATTGAGGTGCACTGCTGAATGATATGCTTTGGGGTGGGGCAATGCTAATCCCCCTTCTGATTTGGGTTTCTGTAGGGTGCTCAGAGCTACCCTTGGCTTTCTAGATTTCCACACGTAAAGAGACATCAATTTAGAGAACTTCCTCCAAAATACTGAAGGGATTGTAATTGGGATGGTCTGCAAGAGGTATAATAAACGAGGCATACAATTCATTTTTAAGATGTTCACTCTACCCAACCACGAGTGGGCCAAGGATCCCCAGGAGTCCACATCTTTTTCGAGAGTCTGGAGCAGGGGGACGAAGTTAAGATCGTATAATTTCTCCAAATCTGAGCACAGTCGGACCCCTAGGTAAGTAATGTGTTGTGGTTTCCAGACAAAGGGAAAGGTCTTCTGCAGAATACATTGCAGAGAGACTGGTATACTAATGTTTAAAATCTCAGATTTAGAAGTATTGACTTTATAGTCACTCAGGGAGCCGAACTCGGTCAGCACTTTAAGTAAATTGGGCAAAGTGGTCAAGGGAGAGGTGATGTATAGCAATAAATCGTCTGCATAAATGGCAGATTTATACTCTTTGGTGCCAACCTTCAAGCCTTTAATATCTGGATTCATTCTGATTGCATCAGCCAGTACCTCCATGTATAGTATGTACAGGAGAGGGGATAAGGGGCAGCCCTGTCTAGTCCCGTTACAGACTGGGATTTCGTTAGATAAGTGGCCATTAATTCTGACCCTTGCCGTAGGGGATTGGTATAGGGCAAAGACCTTTTGATAGAAGTTCATGTCTGGGGCTAAGCCTCTAGAGCTGAATACCCTCCGCAGAAAACGCCAGGAGACCCTATCAAACGCTTTTTCTGCGTCTATAGAAAGCAACAGAGTAGGGGTCCTGGCGCTCTGTGCGGACTGCATCAGCAATATGGTCTTAATTGTGTTGTCAGCAGCTTCTCGTCCGGGTAGGAAGCCTACCTGGTCAGAATGAATAAGCAATGGCATAAACGTTTGGAGTCTATTGGCCAGAATCTTTGACATTATCTTTAGATCGACATTAATGAGCGAGATGGGGCGATAATTAGTACATAAAAGGGGGTCTTTGCCCGGTTTTGGAATGACTATGATATGTGTCTGAAGCATATCTCTGGGGGGAGGGAAGTGACAGATAGGGCGTTAAAAGCTTTGGTAAAGATAGGGGCTAAGGTGGCTTTGAATTTTTTGTAGTATTCGATACAAAACCCGTCCGGGCCAGGAGATTTGCCATTGGGGAGGGACCCCACCGTTGCAAGGAACTCATCCTCCGTGAACGGTTCGTTTAGAAATTCAAGTTGTTCTGTGTTTAAAGATGGGAGCCTGTGCTTGTCTAAAAATTTGTCAATGATCAGGTCCATAGACTCATCTGACTTGTCTTTGAATGCACCTGTAATATTGTATAGGTCCGAATAGTATTTATAGAAGGTCTGCAGAATATCCTCAGTTTTCACTTTTGTGGAGCCTAAATGGTTAAGAATTTTCGGGATAAAGGATGAGTTCTGGCGTATGCGAAGGGACCTAGCCATCAATCTACTGCACTTATTGTTATATTCGTAAAGATGAGCGCGATATCTCAGAAGATTATCAACTCTTTTAGATTCAAACATTTGTAGCAGTTGTTTGCGTTTTTCCGTTAGGAGTTCTAGCGTTTGAACTGCTAAGGTTTGCTTATGTTGAAGCTCCAGCTGTTTAATCTCGTTCCATACCTCAGCTATCTGTGCGCTCCTCTCCCTCTTATACCTGGCCCCCATCTGAATCATAGCGCCCCGAAGGACACATTTATGTGCCTCCCAAATAGATACCGGGCTAGGGCCGTTTTCTTCATTGCAGTTGTGTGCAATATACTCTGAGAGCACCTTTGAATAATGTGAGGCGTATTTTAGATCTTTAAGTAATTTAGTGTTCATACGCCATGAAGAATTACCTTTCTTTCTGAATATATCTTTAAGCTCTAGGTAGACTGGTGAGTGGTCGGACCAAGTCTGGGATCCGATTGAGGAACAGGCATGGAACGAGAGGAGCGCATGTGAGATTAAAAACACATCAAGTCTATTGTATACATTATGAGGAACTGAAAAGTGGGTATAGTCACGGGCCGTGGGGTGAAAAACCCTCCACGCGTCCATCAGTTGCATGTCCAGGATCCTCCCCTTGACAGCCTTTAGTGATTTATATGTGACGGAAGAACGGCTCTTTGAACTGTCAAGGAGAGGATCCAGGGTGAAATTCAGGTCCCCTCCCACGATCAGATAACTCTCCTTAAAGCGATCCAGTCTCTCAAGAATACCCGAGAGAGCGGAAGTCTGAGATTTATTTGGGAGATAGATGCTTGCGATCGTAAATGGCTTCCCCTCAATGATTAGCTTGATAAAAGTGAATCTGCCCTCTTCATCTCCCATATTATCTATGACCTGAGCATTAAGGTTTTTATGCAGAGCTATCGCCGTGCCTTTGATTTTAGCTGTACTAGGAGCACTAAAAAACCATTGTGGGTAATATTTAGACGTGGTCAGGTCCGGAACCTGACCCTCTTTAAAGTGAGTTTCCTGCAAAAGTAATATATTCACCTTTTCTCTGTGGAATCCGTATAGGATTTGTGACCTCTTATTTGGAACATTAAAGCCATTGACATTAAGGGAAGCCAGTTTCAATCTGTGATCACCCATGTCTTAAGTATTTGGCATAGTTGGATGTGTGAAATGTGGAGGGAAGCGAGCATGACCTGAGGAGGAGTAGAAAAAGAAAAAGAGAGGAGCATGAGAAAAGGAGAGGAACAGAGACAGAACATACACACATATAAACCACAAACTGAGGCAATAACCTCACTGCTGTGTCGTTACCCTGAGGGAGCAATGACCACGACACAGCTAAAGGGGCCCCGTAGCCCAGAGAAGGGAAAAAACCCGACATCGGACTACAGGGGCTCTTTTGGGGGAAATGGAAAGCCAGGCGGAGCGCCATTACAGGCATCAAGCATCCCTCCGCGGGAGGCACTATGTTTTGAGAACTTCAATGTGAAATTAATCCTAGGGACTTTGGTGTCGTTCTTAACAAAGACTATACTTATGCAAGGAGCATCAGAAATAAACAATGAACAAAACGTATGATAATTATATATATGCATTAACAGTGTAGGTATTTATAGCTACCAGAAGTTAGCTAAACGACCCCATAGTTTTATAGTTACTCTTATATCCTTCTAACCCCCCCCACCCAACGCTCATGGCTAACTATATAGCCCTTTAACTATAATAATAAAGTGTATAGCATCTCATAGTAAGATATCGCTTTTTGTATACTAAATCTGATTGACCTGTGGAGAGAAAAGTGGTTAGTTACTGTCCCGATGGTAGGGAAGAACGCAAATCCTCCATCCCGGCTCCAATGGGTAATGTTCCTTACATTAGGCCTGCATACGAGTTAACCGTGAGGGGGTGAACATGAGGTCGAAACAAAAATGGCCGCCCCATGTGGGGACAAAAAATAAAGTTTGTAAAATGTCAAAAATAGGTAGATAAAGTGATAAGCAGTCTATTGTTCCTAAGTAAAGAAAGGCAACCGATCAAAATTATAGAGTTACGTGTATAGCATGAATAATCCAGCTAGGAGAGTTACTCCAGAGTGTTTCCAGTGACGCACCAGGGCCAAGACCTGCTAGGGCCTATCTCAGCAAAATTAGGAGAAGAAAGTACTCACTCTGGTGTAGATTCGGAGTCTGCACCGCTATTGTTTGCGGTTCGGTCGGAGGCTCTGTCACGTCTCTTCTTGGCAGAGGCAATTTGCCAACGTTCTCCCTGCGGTAGGGAGGTCGGTTTAGCGGGAGTAGGCCAGTCCGGCAAGAGGATCTTGTCCAGGTGAAACTTGTCTTCCACCTTCTGTAGGTCAGCCGGAGATTGAAAAAGAAATGAATGACCTTCTTTCTTGATCAGTAGGGAGAAAGGGTAGCCCCATGAGTATGTGGCGCCCGTTGATTTTAAGGCCTCCAGTAAGGGTTTGAACGCACGCCGCAATAGCAGAGTGTGTTTAGAGAGATCTGCGTAGAAATGCAGTGTAGCACCGTCAAAGTCCAGTTCGCGTTGTTCCCGGGCCGCCGCCATGATGGCTTCTTTGACGGAGTAATAGTGGATCCTACAGATTACATCCCTCGGTCTGGGGGGGTTCGTGAGTCTAGGGCCAAAGGCTCGGTGAGCTCTGTCAATTTCTATTGGGAAGGTGTCAGGTTTACCAAGTAATTTTCTAAAGATCCCCTCCAAGGAAGGTAACAAGTCTTCCGTACCTGTTGCTTCCGGCAGGCCTCTTACCCGGACATTATTGCGCCTGCTACGGTTTTCAAGATCGTCCATTTTCATCCAGTGGGCGTCCATACGTTTATCTTGTGAGTCAAGACGAGCTACCGCCGTTCTCAGTAAGTCCTCCGACCGTGCTAGGTTCTTTTCTAGTGTGTCAACTCACTTCAGCTATATCCTGCTTGTATGCGTTCTCAATGCGAGATGCTAGGGTCTCAAAGTCTGCTTTGGTGGGGATTGATCGTAGTAGGGTCTTAATATCAATTCCTGAGTCCGAGTCGTCTCCGGAAGACTCCAAGGCCCTACCCGTAGTGGAGCCGCAGGAGGTGCGTTGTGCAGCTTGTGAACTTCTCGGCGTGTCCGCCAAGATGGCGTCAGTGTCTTCTTCCGAGGCCAGGCCTTGGTGTTGAGAGGAGTTGCGGAAATAGGAGTCAATTTCACCTCCATTTCCCTTCGGCTTCTTCCCTCTCCTTCTCCTAGCTGTACCCTTCTTCTTTTCAGTGCTCATGTTGGATTAATTGTGCTTTTGGAGTGCCTAAACACAGAGGGATCCACGGAGCTCTCAGCGTGCACGACCGCTCCCTTCCATAGCCAAGCCACGCCCCACGAGATTATACTGTTATCACCTGCATGTCACAGAAATAAAACTGACAGCAGCCATGTAGCAGCAGGAATCACATGACCCTGAGATGATCCCTTCGCCCCCCTATTTACATTCCTGGCCCCGGATTTTTTCTTCTTTGCTCTAAACGAATCTGCAGATCTCTTACTCCTGTCTCAGTATGAAAACCTTGCTTAAGACAGGAATTCTTTGTTTTGAATGTAAATGAAAAGTCCCAACCGGCCGCTCTTCTTGCGTCTTACTTTACAAGTTGACTCGGGAACGCCAAAACTGCCAGAATGTAATCTGCCGAATACCAAGCCGCCCTGCACTCCTTCTCCAGGATTCCTACTGATAAACAAAGTTTAAAGTGACCCTGTGGGCTTGCTGAGGGTCAGAGCCGGATCATCCACAAGGCACACCTAGGCAGTTGCCTAGGGCCTGGAGAGAGTCTAGGGGCCTGGGGGATGCTAGTCCCCGCCAAATTTAACTCAAAAAGATAAATAGCGGTGGGCAAAAACTGCCATCTTGTAATGAATCCACCAATAATTGAATCAAATGGTTGATCGCCCTCCAAGTCCCCTGATGTATGGCCATCTTTAGTCCCACTCTTTGATATGAAGGGGCTAACGTTGTGCCAGACATTATCTGACAACAACGCCATCAATCAGCAGGCCTGGTGCACACCAAAAACCGCTAGCAGATCCGCAAAATGCTAGCAGATTTTGAAACTCTTTTTCTTCTTTTTCTGTAGCGTTTCAGCTAGCGTTTTGCGGTTTTGTGTAGCGGTTTTGGTGTAGTAGATTTAATATATTGTTACAGTAAAGCTGTTACTGAACAGCTACTGTAACAAAAACGCCGGCAACATTGGAGGCAGAAACGCCTCCGCAATCCAAAATCTGCAGCAGCCCGGGAGTATGCGTTTCTGCAAAACGCCTCCCGCTCTGGTGTGCACCACCCCATTGAGATACATTACCCAAGCGTATCCGCAGCCGCAAGCGGATCGCAAAACGCAGCCGAACCGCTCTGGTGTGCACTAGGCCTCAGTTTTCTGACTTCAGACTGCGTCCAACATTGGACCTGTGGAGGAAAAGGCCAATGTCGATATGGGATTGGAAAGGGTTAATACAGTGAGCACAACTCACTCAATTTTGTTATGACCATTTATTGCCAATTGGCTTTACACACAATCTTTTGTGACCAAACTCTCTATTTTTGCCATGCCATGTTACCATGGGGCACGCACTTCATCCATCCCACACAGGGGCTCACTGTAACCTCTGTCTGTGGAGTCAGTTTTTGAGTACTTAAAACTGAGGCCTGAAAAGTGTGTAAAAGTGGACACTGCCATTCCGTACTAACCTGAGCTCCTTACGACTTTGGATTGGTTGTTTCCTTGGTGACCATCTTCCCCATCCCCTGATTGGTTTTACTGGAGTTGCACTTTTGAAAGCACCTTTTCTAAAAACTTTTTTAACGATTTGTTTCCTTGATTGGCGACACAAAGCTGATTAATGGAATTCTTTTGCCCAATTATCTCGGCGCTGTTGACGTGTGATTGCCCCATAATGGGCCTGGAAATCCCGTGAAATGGAATGAATGCTCTCGTTAGCCTCGTCTATCCATCAGCGTGATGTCAGTTACAGAGACCCTCCTTGTGAGACCCTCCATCCTCCACACCTGCGAGGGTAACCCTAGCCGGGTAATGGCCGCCCCGACAGCCGTGCTGATGGAGGTTCTCCACACGGCGTGAGGAAGCCGCTTATCATTATTAGCGAGTCGGTCTGATGACTGTACAGGTCCTGTTATTCTTTCTCATTATGCGGTCTACGGTAGCTAAACACGGCCAGGAAATGGCAGCATTCCTACCCCCAGGAAATGGAATATTCCACGCCTCAAAGCTGGGAATTCAATTAAAAAACACATCTCTGGGCATCATTGGCATTCATCTTGTTGTATTGATGCAATGTTTATTTTTTCTCTCCAGGGGCGTAACTAAGTACAAATCATGCCCCCCTCCCCAGCAAAACCTAGATGGGGTCCCCCAATGGTTACACCCTTTCTCTTGGCTACCCCCCAGTGACCCTCACAGCCTGGGGCGCATCTCACACAGTGGTCATAAAACAGTTGTGGCCATCCTGATCTTCACACCCATAACAAGTGTAACCACAAAAACACCTGATCTGAAGTATAGAAGTGAAGAGGAAAGGAGCCTAAACCCCTGCGTTGGACAGAGGGAGCGATCTTGACAATACTGTGCAAGTCTGTGTAGTTGTCATCAGATGGTGCTGCTCTCTTGGGTGCCACTCTAGGTGGTATATAATCTGCTGTAGTAGCAGGTCGCTGCTCTGGTATATTTTCCACCTAGCCTGAGTGCTGTGATGCCGCTATAGGCAGTCGTGGGTGGGTTAAGAAATTTGGGTTTAAGCAATTTGCCCGTGCAAGTGTATGCAAGTAGGAAATAGTCGGCGGCTGCCGCATGAATCAAAAGTAAAAACTTTTGTTGTAGCTAAGCAACGCGTTTCAGAGGGTTCAACCCTTTTGCATCAGGCTGTTGCAAGAGGGTCGAGCCCTCTGAAATGCGTTGCTTAGCTACACACGCTTTCTTAACCCACCCACGACTGCCTGACAGTGCAGCCGCCTATAGCGGCATCACAGCACTCAGGCTAGGTGGAGAATATACCAGAGTAGCGGCCTGCTACTACAGCTCTGAAGGAGGCTATCGTCTGCACGCCTTGTGGAGGAGGACTTCTGCCAAGACTTGGTCCCCGGTCCAAGTGGGACAAAGCCTTTCTGCTGGCCACCCCGTATGGGACAGTCAGCCACAGATCCAGGTGAGAATATTCCACGGCCGGCTGGCCATTTTTATTGAATGACAACCTGAGTGCACTCTCCCCCCACCCCTTGTTTTTCCACCCATCCCCCACATCCCACTGTCTATTGCTGATCTGAAGTATAGTCCCCTGTATCAGAGGGAGGGAAGGTTAGTAGTTGCGGCCCCCCACGGCTCTGGGCTCCCCTTTCGTGTGGACAGCCGAATCTTCATATTCATAGCAAGTATAGCCACAAAAACACCTGATCTAAAGAATAGACTCAAATCGGAGGAAGCAAAACCAGTTATTGGGGCCCCCTTACAGCTTTGTGCCCCCCCCCCCCCCCCCCCCCACGATTGCATGGGCTGCTGCCCTCTAGTTTCTCTCAAACGCCTCTCAGCACCGTAAGATGTCAGAGGTGACTGGAGTGGCATAAAGCATGAGAGAACTTATTATGGAAATACCAACCCCAAGTAGCACGCGGATCATTAAGACCACTTTTCCATGAGTGAATTCACCGCCTGTCAGCTGCTCCACTTCACCAGCCAGGCGCTATCTATCGCACGGCACAGGTGGTAAACAGTGCCCCCCATGCTCAGACGCAACATGAGACTTTTTCTGCTGCCGGGTATCAACCAGGACACACACGGTGTTACCGATTGCTGCCGTTTGGCTGTATGTAAGTGCAGCCGAACGGCTTGACAAGCGAGCAGTTCAGACGTCCCTGGAAAAGAGGCCTAATGCAATTCATGCAGTTATGCTGATTTTTTGCTTACCTCTTCATTACTTTTGATAGAGGAGGTTGGGGGGTAGGGTGGGGGTGGTGTTGGCAGAGGGAGAGGGGAAGATGCAGCTTCAAGCAAATACGGGGCACAGGTAGATGGGGGGGGGGGGGGGGTGAGGCAGCAGAGGAGACAGGGAGGTAAGGGGTGACAACGAGATAGGGAGGCAGGGGAGAATAGGGGTAGCAGGAAGAGATGGGGGAGCGGGTGGTAGCAGGGAGAGGTAGAAAGGCGGGAGAAGAAGACAGATGGGGAGGCAGGGGAGAGGGGAAGATGGGGCGGCAGGGAGATGAAGGGGGAAAGAGAGTGAGACAGCAGGAGGAGACAGGGAGTTAGGGGTGACAAGAAGATGGGGAGGCAGAGTAGAGATGGCCCGAAGGCCAGTTCATCGGCGAGCAGTATTCTGCGAATAATGGCTGTTCGCATTCACGGTGAACAGCGAACATTTGGCATGTTTGATATCAATGAGCTAAACTTCGACCCCTTACCTCACATCAGCAGACATATGGCAGCCAATCAGCTAGCACCCCCTCCTGGACCCCCCCCTATCAAATAGCAGTTGCAGTGGCCATATTGGATTCATTCTCTGCTGGGGGCTGACTGTTAGTGAGAGCAGGGTCAGACTTGCTGCAGATAGGAAGGGAAAGCATTAGCTAGGCCTGTGTTCTTGTTCCTCACTTGCTGTGAAAGCCCTTTTGAGAGCTAGCACATCTCCTGTGTTTCTTTTGTGTGTGACACCCCACAGCCCACTGACACCCAGAGCTGTGTGCACACTACTGCTGTTGCCTCATTAAGTTACAGACACAGAACCTGCATTATTATTTCACTGTATTCTGATAGTAATATTGCATTTCTCTGTGTGAGACACTCCCCAGCCCACTGACACCCAGAGCTGTGCATAACGTGATTTCTGCCCTACAGGGATTAAAACCTGACTTTGCGTCAACGTCAACTCCGTAATTTTTGGTGGGACTTTTGGCATGGCTCCCCCTCCGGCATGCCACAGTCCAGGTGTTAGACCCCTTGAAACTACTTTTCCATCACTTTTGTGGGCAGAAACGGTCTTTGTAGTTTTTAAAATTTGCCTGCCCATTGAAGTCAATGGCGGTTCGCCAGATTCGCCCGTTTGCGAACATTTGTGGAAGTTCGTGTTCGCCGTTCACGAACAGAAAATTCTATGTTTGCAACATCTCTAAGGCAGAGGAGGATGGGGTAGCAGGGAGAGATGGGGGAGCAGGTGGTGGCAGGGATAGATAGAAAGACAGGGAGAAACAGGCAGATCGGGAGGCAGGAAGAGATGGGAAGATGTGGCGGGGGAGGGGCACCAGGAGGAGGCGGGGTAAGGCTCATAAGAAGATGGAGAGGTGGCGGAAGAGGGTCACACATATTGACCAGGTTAGAGTACTGGTGCAGTCTAGTGGCACTTTAAAGAGGAACTCCAGTGAAAATAATGTAATTAAAAAAGTGCTTCATTTTTACAATAATTATGTATACATGATTTAGTCAGTGTTTGCTCATTGTAAAATCTTTTAACCACCTGAGCGGTCTGGACGAGCTCAGCTCGTCCAACACCGCCGGAGGTCGCCGCTCAGGCCCTGCTGGGACGATTTTTATCAAATAAAAAGCAGCACACGCAGCCGGCACTTTGCCAGCCGCGTGTGCTGCCTGATCGCCGCCGCTCTGCGGCGATTCGCCGCGAGCAGCGGCGAAAGAGGGCCCCCCTAGCCGCCTGAGCCCTGCGCAGCCGGAACAAAAAGTTCCGGCCAGCGCTAAGGGCTGGATCGGAGGCGGCTGACGTCAGGACGTCGGCTGACGTCGATGACGTCACTCCGCTCGTCGCTATGGCGACGATATAAGCAAAACAAGGAAGGCCGCTCATTGCGGCCTTCCTTGTTTATTATGGGCGCCGGAGGCGATCGGAAGATCGCCTCCGGAGCGCCCTCTAGTGGGCTTTCATGCAGCCAACTTTCAGTTGGCTGCATGAAATAGTTTTTTTTTTATTTAAAAAAAACCCTCCCGCAGCCACCCTGGCGATTTAATCAGAACGCCAGGGTGGTTAAATCCCTGATTTACATTCTGACATTTACTACATGGTGACATTTTTACTGTGGGCAGGTGATATAGCTGCTGCATGCTTTTTGGCAGTTGGAAACAGCTGTAAACAGCAAAGATTCATAGAGGAGGCGGGCACCAGTGCTCGTGTTGCCATGCAAGATTTATTGGCAGCAGATGTTAAAAACCAGAGGAGGCCCCCGATGGAGAGCGCTCCCCCCTACCTGACAGCTGTTTCACAACATACGTTGTCTCATCAGAGGTGTTTGCGGGGGTGCAGAGAGGCCGGTGACTGCGTTAGATCATGGCCGCACTTTGTATCCAAGCCGCGCGTCTGACGTTACCAGCCACTCCTCCCACCATACGTGACAGCTCTCCCTTCCTCCAATCGGGCGTTTTGTGTACACTGTGTGTAGCGCCTGCTGCGCCTATCCTAACAGGGGGCGGGACCTAAAACAGCCTATCATTCGCCGCATTCACGAGAGATACTAGTGGTGTAGCCTGTCAGAAATGTCCCAATTCACTCCACCCAGAGGATAGCCATGGCAACCTCCTACGTACACATCGTCCTAGGAGAGAGGGATTACTCACGTATTACAGTCAGACATAAGGAGGCCGGAGTGTAAGTGAGGAAAGACATCCAGCAGCACACCCACCACTGTCATTTCACATAGAAATCAGGAAAACAGTGCGGAAGATCAGGGGAGCATGCCCCATGCAGTACAGTATCCTACCCCAAATTTTTTACTACGCAAACCCATATAGAGGGGTGGGAGAGAGAGAAGAGGATAGGACAGCTAGTCATTTTCTCTCTCTGTTTGTGGAAACAGCTGTAAACAGCTATTTCCCACAAAGCAGCAAGGTTCACAGACAGGAAACTGCCAAGAGTACCACGGTCCTCAGAGTTTCTTGTGGGAGGGGTTTCACCACAATATTAGCCATACAGCGCCCCCTGATGGTCCGTTTGTGAAAAGGAATAGATTTCTCATGTAAAAGGGAGTATCAGCTACTGATTGGGATAAAGTTCAATTCTTGGTCGGAGTTTCTCTTTAAGTTCTTCTGGAGGAAACAACTTACAAATGTTAGCTCATTTATTCCTATTTTTTCACTTATCTGGAGTAATATATTAGGTTTCTTTATCATGAAAAAAAAAATAGCTCATAATAACTATAGAAATGTTTGTTTTCAAGATCAATAAATGACGGGTGGCAGCTTTTCAACTTTTGAAGTCTGAATTTTGATCTCAATGAGCAGAACCATCAACCAAACAGAACAACTTTTTGTTTTGCAGGGACGCGAGAATCGTCTTTTGTGTACGCTCTCTCTGCTGCCACTATCAGCCATACCATCGCCAGGGCCTGCACCTCTGGCGATCTACCAGGGTGTTCCTGTGGCCCCATCCCCGGGGAGGTGCCCGGTCCGGGCTATCGGTGGGGAGGATGTGCGGACAACCTCAACTACGGACTCCTGATGGGGTCAAAGTTCTCAGATGCACCAATGAAGATGAAGAAGGCGGGATCTCAAGCCAACAAGCTCATGCATCTTCACAACAGCGAGGTGGGCAGGCAGGTAAGAACGGATTTTCAATACACTACAGTATAGTCTTCAATGTGTGCCGGCCAAGATCCAATATCCTATCATTACACGGCAGCAATATAGCAGCACACCATGTCAACCATTAGAGAGATATGTTTTGAGTAAAGATTAAACTACTTTTTGGTTAACTCAATAAGCCTTCAAAATACTATAAATATCTCTTCTTCAGGCCTTAAGGCCCGGTTCACATTAGTGTTTTTTGCGGATTGGAACCGGAACGCATACTGTACAAATGGAACGGATGTGAAAGGATCCAATGTTAACCTATGTATCCATTCACATGCGTCCGTTGGTACGGATACGGTCCCTGGATCTAGAAACTGCGTCAGGCCGTATTTTTCCTGACCGTTCTGCCCAGCGGAATGGATCCGGACAAAAAATGCTGCACTAGTGAAGAAACAGACCATTCCACAGGGTATGGGGGCATGTGCCGACGCGAACCTGAGCGATGGGAGGGTGAGGGAGGGTGCAGCACCCGGGCGAGTGGGTGAGGGACGGTTTATACATACCTAATCTTCTGTAGCAGCTGGCGGTAGAGGCTTCTGTGTAGTCACAGCGGAAGAAGAGGAGGCCTCTACCGCCGGCTGCTACAGAAGATTAGGTATGTATTTGCTGGTGAAATTGAGTGAAAACGGATATGATCAAATATTGATCAGATCAGTTTTCACTTTCCATTTTTAATGTGAACTGTGCCACGGACAGAGCCATCCGGTGAAGCGGAGACCGGATCCACTCACCGGATGTTTTTGGCTCGAAACGCTAATGTGAACCGGTCCTTATTCTATACTGAATCATTAAAGTACAACTCAAATGTCATTATCACTTGTAATTGCATCCTTGGATCCTGCAGATGTTTTTAAAAACTGCTGGAGTGTTAGCATGTCCAATGCTGTCTCACACTAACATCTGCCTCTCGATGGAGCAGGTCAGAGGAATAACACTCCAGCTTTACCACAGGTCCACTCTGATTATGTTCCATCTTGTATATACAAGAAAGGAGAGAAACAGCACCCACAAAAAAGGAGGGGCGTACCACCACTATTGGTCTTTACGTCCTAAGACCACAATCTTGAAGAGAAGAAGATAGTCTGCACCATTTGCAATGTAAAAAAATAGCTCTTTACAGGGGAGGACTGGGACCTTTTGGCCTGGAGGGAAAACACAAACTAGAGGCCGTTTTCATGGCAGCCCAAACATCACACACGTACCGCACGTGCTATGTGCCAGTAGTCATGTGCTAAATACAGCAAGAACACTCAGAGATAGGGTGACAGGTAAAGTATAAATGCACTGGCACCAGGGGGCATGTAATACATTTTGAGTTACAACGGCCGGGGTTTCCATTGCGTTCATTGTTTCTCTACCAGCAGCTCATCTGGAGTCTAGAGACTGTTTGCAAGTAGCCCTTCTGGAGTCTAGGGACTGTCGAAAACTTTTCAACCGAGACAATACCTTATGTAGCTGTGCACAAGCAGTCATTTTAACAATGGTGAGAGACCAGACAGATTTTTTCCCATGGACCCTGCAGGCAAGCCTCTGCTCTGCATCATGCTGTGTATATTTACCAGCTTGCCCGCCCTCTAATTGCTCTGTAATTGGGGATTAATTTCCCTCAGCCAGCCTAGTGGTTCACCTTATACAAAAATATGAATGCACCAGGCAATGTACCAGCCCTAAATCAATAAATGAGGGGCAGCCTGGGGAGAAATCTCCACCCTTCCCCCCTGGCCAGTCCTCCCATGGCTCTTTATCTATAGCTCAAATACAGGTAGACCACGACTTACAAACTCCCGACTTACGAACGACCCGCCGATACGAACGGCATGGATTCTGTGGGAACAAGTCAAAAATGTTTTTTTCAAATTGCACTTGTAGTTTTTGAGAGAATCTATTTTAAAAAATAAAAAGAAAAAAATAGCTTTTAAACTTGTATAAGCAGGTGCAGAGGTGACACAGAGGGAGACACTGGAGGCACCGGGGGGCTCACAGGAGGTACAGGGGACAAAGATGGCACAGTGTACCCACTTAAGAACAGATTCAAGTTAGGAACTAACCTACAGTCCCTATCTCGTTTGTTAACCGGGGACTACTTGTAAATAAAAACAAGTGTAGCAGCTGTAGGAGGACTCATTTTTTTACATTGCAAGCAGTGTCGACTAACTTCTTCTCTCCATCTTGTAAATGGTGATAAACAAAATATTCTTCCAACATCTAAATTTCCATTGACCCTTGGAAGGAAAGAAATTGATCTAATAGAAGGAATAAACAGGTGACCAATTAGCTGCCAACTAAAGGCTTGGTTTGTCCATTTTAAGCTCTCTCCCGGGTTCAGTTAGGATTTGCATGTTAGAAGATTTTTTTTCTCATCATTACTTGCAAATTGTGCAAGATCTAGATCTTCTCCAGCAAGAGTGTCCCAAGTAGTTTGTCATTTGAGTCATTTACTATGTCTATTTCTACCTCCTGGTACCATAAATTTGTTACATAACATGGTCTTTGTTACTCTACATCATACATGTCAAACTCCGGCCCGTGGGCCAAATCTGGCCCTTGGAGCCATCAGATTTGGCCCTCAGGTGGTTTCCTCCCTTTGCATTATGTTTGGCCCTTTTTGGACCACCAGAGAAGCTATATTGCAGGGTAAGCCATAGATCACCAGGGAAGCCAAATGTGGATGGAGAAAGCATTAGGTACCAAAGAATTGTATAGATGAGGGAGGAGGGCCACTAGACACCTGGGAACTGTATAGGAGATGGAGGGGGGCTATTAGACACCAGTGAACTTTATAAGGGAGAGAGGTGGCAGCTAGACATTGAGGTCGGCCCGCGACTAAGTCCCAGAGCTCAATTTCGGCCCACTTTGTATTTGAGTTTGACACCCCTGCTCTACATCATTACAATGTCTCGATTTTCTGCAGGTTCTAAAAGGCTCTTTGGAGATGAAGTGCAAATGTCACGGTGTCTCGGGTTCCTGCTCCATCAAGACATGCTGGAGAGGTCTACAAGAACTTCGAGAGATCGCTCTGGACCTTAAAACCAAATATCTGTCAGCCACCAAGGTTGTTCACCGGCCAATGGGGACTCGGAAACAGCTGGTCCCGAAGGATCTAGACATCCGGCCCGTGCAGGAGACGGAACTTATTTACCTCCAAAGCTCACCAGATTATTGCTTGAAGAACGAGAAGATGGGTTCACATGGAACACAAGATCGGTGAGTCCAATCACCTCGGGTTGCACCGTACTTACATGTTAGTGTCCGTTAGAGATGCATGTATTGGGTGCAGTGAAGACAAAACGTTTCTTTCTCATTTAGAACAATAAATAAATGGTCACATTTTCACTATTGATGTCAATTGGCAAAAATAATTTGGGCGCAAATGAGAATATTCGCAAAAAAAAAAAAAAAAAAAATGGGCACCCAAAAATTTTTTGCAAAATGCATTGAAGTCAATCTGCATGATAAAAACAAACGCATTTTGAAGTAAGTTCTCAATTTTTGTCATGAAAGATTCACGTCAGGTGCAAATGTAAATTTCGATGCGGAAAGGACTGCAGGGAGAATTGTATCATCCCTAATTTTGACTTTAGTCCATTTTTAATTTAGAGAATCAGAATCATTTATTTTGCCAAGCACTGGGGGGTACCCAGAATTTGTTTTGGCTCATACAGGTTCTGGAAGGAGGGGGGGAGGGGTGTTTGGATGGTGAGATTAAGGGGGAGTATGTCCAAAAGCCAAGAGCCGAGGTTGCCATACTACGTCTCCACCAGTCACACTTGGCAATCATTTGTCATCCCTAAAGAGACATGGGGGGTGGGAGAGAGGGAGGAGAAGGTTCAGCAGTGATGGTCCAGTTCTTCATGAAAGAAACTGGCTTTGATGGCTGATGCTGCTGAGGACCCTGATAGCTGACATCTGGCAGTGCTGGCCAAATCCAGTTCAAATGTTGCAGTATTGTTCATTTCTACGATGGGTCACGACTCCTGGGCAGGAGGACTCAGAGACTCAGATACATCCTTTTTTTCGAGGGAGAAGGCATAAATGAATAGTTTTATGAGCTATACATCAATAGTTTCCTGTAATAACCTGCTCCTCGGGTGACTCAGGGCCTAGACACGATTCTCAGTCTGTCCACGAATGTTTCAGCTCTATCAGACTGTTACAGGCTGACGCGTTTCATCTGCATGTTATGATAATGAGCGTTCTGGCCGAGCGTTGAAAGAAGTAGATCGGGCTCGTCTCATGAATCAGCCGGGTCTCAGAGGGCTTTGTAAAATATGTACAGGAAACGGGGGGCAATATCGAGAAACATGCTTTTATTGGATGTGAATCAGAAGCCTTTACGACTAAACTTTCCTCAGCTGAAAGCCCCGTACGGAGCCCACAGACATAAAAACAGACGTTGTGTTGTAACAGGCACTGAAAGACGGAGCAAATTCTTCACTGACGTTTGGAATTGCAGTAAGAGTAATATGAGGATAGTTTTCCTGAGATCGGATTATGCCTGGAACAAAAAGCTCATCGGCCAAAGCCAATTCTAGCTGCTTTTATATGTAAAGGATAACTTCAGGACATTTGTTCTGAAACTAGGGATGGTCAATGACATGAGAGGCAAATAATCATGAGTGGATGCAGAATTATGGAAAGATTTTCAAGCTGCATACATTTGCATTACAAATGTGCCTGAGGGCCGGTTCATCCACATGCAACATTTAATCCCGTCCCGTAGGCCGCAGCAGGTCAATTCTCCATAGCAACAGGGAGAATGTTCTTTGGTCCAACATGAACCAATGAGAATTCTCCCTGTTGTTGAGGATTCCCATTGGTCTTTTGCAGCCCAGTGGAGATCCCTGGCCACTGGGCTGTTTAGAAGGGACCAAACAGCAGGACATGTGAGTATCACGTCATGGCGGCGATCTAAAAAGGGGCGACGTGGATGCGCCGACTACCCGAGTGAGAACGGACCGTGTCTTTTCTCGTAGGCTTTCATTGGACACATTTTCCCATTCGGTCCACGAACATGTGACAAGTTGAGACTCTACGTTCCATCTCTCGTTCCGTAACACACGAATCCATGTAGGATCTGTGTTTTTTAACAAGTGGAAGCAGATCCTATCTTTAACATAAGATCCGCTGCCTGCCTTTAAGCGGAGCTTAAAAAACTACTTTTTTAACTACTTCCGTACCAGTAGTCTCTGCCCCCTTAAAGAGAACCCGAGGCGGGGTTCTGACAATGCAATCCACATACAGAGGCTGGGTCTGCCTATACAGCCCAGCCTCTGTTGCTATTTCAATCCCCCCTAAATTCCCCCTGCACTCTGTGATCCTCCATAAATCATAGCCACACTGTGCGGGCTGTGTTTACATCTGTCCTGTCAGCCTGCCACTCCCCCCGCCTCCTGCAGAGCTCCGTCCCCGCCCGCGTCCCTTCCCTCCAATCAGCGGGGAGGAAAGGGACGCGGGCGGGGCCCGGAGCTATGCAGGAGGCGGGGGGAGCGGCAGACTGACAGGACAGAGATAAACACAGCCCGCTGTGACACACTGCGTGTCGGCAGCGCGGCTGTGATTTATGGGTGATCGCAGAGCGCAGGGGGGGGGGGGGCTTAGGGGGGATCTGGATAGCAACAGAGGCTGGGCTGTATAGGCAGACCCAGCCTCTGTATGCGGATTTCATTGTCGGCACTTAACGACGAATCACCGCAATTATCCGCTGCCCTGCCGGGCACGCCGTTCTGCCCCAGCAGCAGGTTGCTCTCTCTGCCGCCCCTATGACGGCAGAGCTGTGTGAGCAGGTCAGGAGCCACTTTCATTAGCTCCTGACGCTGTCAATCAATGTAAGCCAATGGGATTGGCTTACAGCAGGGGTCTCAAACTCAATTTACCTGGGGGCCGCAGGAGGCAAAGTCAGGATGAGGCTGGGCCGCATAAGGAATTTCACAATCGCGGCGCATCGCCGCCTCTGCCCACCCCTCTCACTCTTACTTCACAGAGAGGGGCGGGGAGAGGCGGCGATCCATGCGGCGATTGACGTCAGGAGGGGCAGAGCTGAAGCTGAAAGCTCTGCCCCCTTCCAAGAAATGCAGGCAGATTGCCCCCAGGGTGATTTGGGGGCTCTGCAGCCCTCGTTTAGCAGCGGGGATGCGGCGGATTACTTGGGAGCACTGAAGCGAACTATAAGGAAGCTTTTGCCGGCGAGGGCCACAAAATATTGTATCGAGGGCCGCAAATGGCCCGCGGGCCGCAAGTTTGAGACCCCTGGCTTACAGTGTCTGTAAGCCAATCCCATTGGCTTACATTGGCAGAGCAAGTGATTTGCGGAGGGGAGACAGTGGTGTGATCGGCAGGAGCAACGGAACCGCATGGCAACGAGTGTTGAAATCTACGTCCTATCAGATCCGTGCAGCCACATGCAGGATGTAGATTTGCGTCGGTCCGGAACCAGTTAAGGAAGTGTGAACCGTCCCTTATTCTCCATCAACTCAGAGTTATTTGCATCTCTCATCTCTCTCTGCAACCTCTATAGCGATTTATTAGAGATGGGGGAGAAGGGGGCTAAACATTTTGAGGTGATGCAAATTTTATGGTTGTTTTATGCAAATTACACAGCTTAGAATTTGGCCAAGCCAATGCTATAGCTGCTATTTTGATTGGTCCAGTGCTAGGCTTGCATACATTTGTATGGAATTAACATAAAATTAGCACAACTTGAAATTCTTAGCACCTCATTGAGCTTCTGTATTACTTGTGTTGAAGCAACAGAATAAAATCTTCAATGTTCCATGTCTCAAAAAAACCCTTGTGCTGCACCTGTGCAGGACGCTCCCGGTGACGGGGGTGTGAACAAGGACGTGCACGGCCAGGGTAGCGCAGGCGCAGTGGCGGGTGGCAGGCTTGGTCGCCAAAAATGAAACTGAGCCGACGGGGGACCAGAGCATACGTTGGTCCCGGCATGGGCACAGGACGTCTGCAGGGGGCCGGTAGATGCTCCAAGTAAGTTAAACCTTTTTTTTTAAAGACCTTACAGGCAGAGGCGTAACTAGAAATCACTGGGCCCCCCTGCAAAACTTTAGGTAGGGCCCCTTTCCCCTGCACACTTAATAGGGACTGTCTACAAGTCTTCATCTACAACACTTTGTATGATTCGTTATCAGTGGCTGAGCAGATGCAGTCATTAGAACAATTGTGCAGAGAGCAGACATTTTTTTTCTCTCCTTGCCCTGAGTTGTCAGCCTCTCACGACGAAGCCCCCTGTGGCTTCTGGGCCCCCCTTCGGCTGCATCCCTTGCAGGGTCTTTTGTTACCCCCCTGCTTACAGGTTTCCTTCAACTATGGTTTATGCCATTTTTAAAATATTTCTATTTCTTTATCCTAATGTATTATGCAAATACACATTACATTCGTAATGCAGCCAGACTGTACGTTCCCCCCGGCACGGTTTCGTCTATGTGGAACGTCCTGAGTTCATTTAACTCTCGCCCAGATTTCTTTCTTCTTGGTGAAAACCGATCTGGAGTAAAATTCCCCGAGTGTCCAATCCTGAAGCCGACCTGCAGATTTATGACTGTCAATAAGCGGGGAAAATCCAATCTGAGCACGGGCAGCTGTCCTCCGTGTCGAGTTAGGATTCTCGTACACCCAATAACTTACCTATAATGAGGTTCTGGCGGATCCTGGGAAAGGCATTATCAGCTGTGACGGAGGAGGGGGGGAGGAGGTCAGCTGGGTATTTGTAAATACAAACTTCACATTGTTGCGGAGGAACTCCGGGGGGAGCATACACAAAGCCAAGCTGCTAGCTAGATAGAAACGTACATTCATAAAAATATTTAACAGGTTGTGGCATAAGAGGGCTGATACAGAATTCAGTCTGCTCTGAGAACTGACAGACTGGGTGAGATGAGATCTTCTTGCATACAGTATATAAAGAAGGTGTTTGGCTCACATTGTCGACTCGTAACGAGGGAAGGCCAGTGGAATGCTAATAATCCCCAAAACATTTAGGCTGGGTGCACACAACAGAGTGTGAAAGGTCACGTTTTCTGTCATGTGCGCGTTTTTTGTGTGTGCGTTTTTAGTGCTTTTTTCGTTTTTTTCCCCCCCGCATATGCGTTTTTCTAGCGTTTTGCATGCGTTTTTAGCATTTGCGTTCAGGGGCGTAACTAGAAATCACTGGGCCCCCCTGTTAAAATTTGGATGAGGCCCCCTCCGCCAACCTCCCCCCTCCCCCAATCATTAGAACAATTGTGCAGAGAATAGAAAGCTTTTTCTCTCTGTGGCCAGACTCCTCAAGCATCACTACAGCACACAGCTCTTGAGGAGGGGTAGCGGTGAAGGAAGGAGAGCAGCACTGTACACAAGACCCTGCTGCACACTGAATGGGGACTGCCTACGAATCTTTGTCTACAAAACTTTGTATGATTCCTTATCAGTGGCTGAGCAGATGCAGTCATTAGAAAAACTGTGCATAGAGCAGAAAGTTTTTTTCTCTCCTTGTCCTTAGTTGTCAGTCTCTCAGGACAGGGCCCCCTGAGGCTTCTGGGCCCCCCTGCGACTGCATCCCTCGCAGGGTCTATTGTTACACCCAAGTTTGCGGTGCATTTTTAATGCGCTTTTATATTTCGATTTATGCAAATCACTAGGAAGCGGAAATGCAAAACAAAACAATTTTTTTTTTAAAACGCATGAAAAACCCCCTTGACTTTCATTATATGCGTTTTTGAATATCATGAGAAAAAGCCAGCTTTTTTAGAAACGCACGCATACAAAACGTATATGCGTTTTTTACATGTGTTTTTTCATGCAGCCCATAGACTTCCATTAGCGGCAAAAACGCTGTGTTTTCCGCAATGCTTGCGTTTCTGCTAAGTGGGCACCTTGTATAATACTATAGACCCTGAACAATCAGATCAAGCAGCTCTGAAGGCTCACAGGATTAGCCGAATGCTTATTTCAGGTGTGTGATCCAGACACTACTGCAGCCATAGAGATCAGCAGGAAAGCCAGGCAACTGGTATTATTTAAAGGGGCACTATGGCGAAAAAATGTCAAATTTAAAATGTGTGAAAACATATACAAATAAGAAGTGCGTTTTTTCCAGAGTAAAATGAGCCATACATTACTTTTCTCCTATGTCCATCTCTTCATAGGGGATTCTCAGCAAGGCTTTTATTCTTTATAAAGATATTCCCTAAAATGATTTAAACAATGATGCTGGCCAGTTTCCTTGCTCGCTACATAATTTTTGGGCAGTTGAACAGGGCAACTGCCATTCACTAAGTGCTTTTGAAAATAAATAAATCCCTGAGAATCCCTCATGAAGAGATGGACTAGTCCAAAACCTGTCAGATTTCTACTACCTACTGTAAGTGACAGCATCATAGGAGAAATGTATGGCTCATTTTACTCTGCAAAACAACATACTTCTTATTTGCCTATGTTTGCACACATTTTAATTTTTTTTTGCCATAGTGCCCCTTTAAATTGCAATAAATATGGCATCTTCCATATCTCTCTCACTGCAGATGCATACCTCCCAACATTTTAAATCTAGGAATCGGGACACTTAGGCCACACCCCTAACCACCCCGCCCCCCCGTGGGTGGGAGGGTGTCCGTGGGTGGGTGGGTGAGGGTGTCCGTTGGTGGGTGGGTGAGGAGAAGGGTGCCAATGCAAGAAAAAAATGATCGAGGCGCCAGCCGCGGGTAAATGGGATGCGGGACGCGTGCATCCCATTACTACCTCCCTCCCTCCCTTGGAATCTGCCCCCCCTGTGTCTCCCCCCTGTTTGCAGAGTGCGCAGCTAAGCGGAGCGGGCTGTCAGCTTACCGGTATCCATGGACGCGTACCACCATCTGGCTTCCTGCTTCCTGTGATGTCACAGGAAGCAGATTGAAGCCTGACATCGGTATGCGTCCATGGATACCGGTAAGCTGACAGCCCGCTCCGCTTAGCTGCACACTCTGCAAACAGGGGGGAGACACAGGGGGGGCAGATTCCAAGGGAGGGAGGTAGTAATGGGATGCACGCGTCCCGCATCCCATTTACCCGCGGCTGGCGCCTCGATCATTTTTTTTCCACCCTCACTGCCCACTGCTGCCCGGGACTTGGGGGGCTCATACCGTGATAGCGGGAGAGCCCCCCAAAATCGTGACAGCCCCGACGAAAACGGGACGGTTGGGCCCTATGCAGATGTACTTTAATGTGGGCACCCAATTTTAACCCAGGCTATTTGCTGATTGAGAATAGTGTACTCTTCCTTGAAAGCTGATATTTCCAGTACTGCTGGTATCGCATAGACTACAGTAGAACAACAAAAACCTAAATACCCAGAAGGCCTATTAAAATGCATGGGTATAGTATGAGTGTGTCTGCAAGTGTAGAATCCGCAGTTGAATAAAAAGTCAAACACAGATTGTGCTTTGGGACAAATAGTATTTCAAGCCTATATAGTGAAGGCACCAGGCATTGTCCTGGATTAGCCAGGCGATAGGGAAGTTGTGTAGCAATCTGAGTTCATACAGAACTCTACTCAATAGCAGTTCTTTTCCTGACATGAGTGTAACGATGACACCGTCTCCAGCATGGATACACAATGCACACAGTAATTTCATCCCTCTGCTGTCTAGCGGGGCTGCAATACAATGATATTCACAGGAAGGACAGACAGTGAGACTCAGGCTTAGATTTCATAACTCCAGAAGCGCCTGCAGGCAAGGTGCAAACAATCACTCAGTGATGGCTGTACGCTATGATACTGTATCTGTAGTCAACTAGTCTTTCTCTGTCTGTACAGAGGTGCACAGGACAGATTCTCACCAAACGTTTGTTCATGCTCCAACAGAAATTCAAGAGGACCTTTCCTCAATGTAATTGTATCAATGGAATTGCTTTTTTGTGTTTACAATATTAATTTATAAATTATTTAGTCAGTATTTGCCCATTTTATAGTCTGGCCTCACCCTGATTTAAAGGGAATCTAAACTGAGAGCAATATGGATGTTTCCTTTTAAACAATACCAGATGCCTGGCAGTCCTGCTGATCTCTTTAGCTGCAGTAGTGGCTGAATCACACACCTGAAACAAGCATGCAGCTAATCCAGTCTGACTTCAGTCAGATCACCTGATCTGTATGCTTGTTGGGGGCTGTGGCTAAATGTATTAGAGATGCAGGCTAAGGCCACATACACACATCAGACCATAGTCTTTTGAAAATGAAAGATCACAGACCAAATTTACTCCATTCCATGTAGTATGAGAGCCATACCTTCACAGTCTTTTCTATGGAGCTGAACTTCCCATCAGAAAAAAATCTTTGCAAGATGCTGCACACAAACATGCTGCACACACTCAAAAGATCTGTAGCTGCAAAAGATCTGTTCCTGCCAAAAATCCATTCCTGCAAATTGCAATGATAGTCTATGAGATCTGCAGATCATCATACACACATGATTTAACTGACATTCATCTGCAGATCAGATCCACCAGGATGGATTTTCAGATCTGCGGATGATTGCTTGATCTGCAGATGAATGTCAGTTAAATCATGTGTATGATGATCTGCAGATCTCATAGACTATCATTGCAATTTGCAGGAATGGATTTTTGGCAGGAACAGATCTTTTGCAGATACTGATCTTTTGTGTCTGTACAGCATCTGTGTGTGCAGCATCTTGCAAAGATTTTTTTCTGATGTGGAGTTCAGCTCCATAGAAAAGACTGTGTAGAGTATGGCTCTCATACTACATGAAGGGTGGTAAGATTGGTCTGTGATCTTTCATTTTCCAAAGACTATAGTCTGATGTGTGTATGAGCCTTAATGCTGAGTACACACGTCCGAGAAAGATCGTTCAAAAACGGAGGATCCCGATAACTGGAACGATAATCGTGCGGTTATTTTTTTCACACAATCGTTTTTTGACCGATAACTATCATTATCGGTCAATCCAGCCGATCCAACCCGGCTGATTTTTTTTGGCCAGATAATCGCTCAATCGTTTGTGTGTGTACAGAGGGGATGTTCTATGCATGTATTAAATAGCGATGGGGTAGTCCAAAACCTGTCAGATCTTTAATACCTACTGTAAGTGACAGCAGAACAGGAGAAAAGTAATGTATGGCTCATTAGTCTGGAACAAACCTACTTCTTATTTATGTGTTTACATGTATTTTACAATTTTTTTTTCACAATAGTGGTCCTTAAATTCTGAAATTGATCAGAGCTGCCAGCATCTTTAAAGTGAACCTCCGGACTAAAAATCGACTCAGCAGCACTGAAAAGGCCTGGTGTTTCTTTAACAGTTTCACAGCATCAGAACTTTGTTTCTCTTATGCAAGCCTCATTTTTAGCTGCACAGAAGAAAACTGCCCGGGCTTTTTTCCCCTGATGCTGTGCAAAGCATTATGGGATTTCTGATGTTGTTGCTCTCGTTCTGCTGTTTTGGTGCAAATTTCTTTTTTTTTACATTTTGAATTTGACATTTGAAGCCTAGCGTGTGCAGCTGGGAGGGGTGATCAGGACACAGGACAGTTGGAACTGTGTCTCCTGCTCCTTGTCACCTCCTTTCAACCAAAAAGATGGCTGCCCCCATGACAAAGATGGCAGCCCCCATGAATCACAAACATTTGCCTGTTCTTTTAAAACAGGGTGGGTAAAAAATTATATTACCCATCTATTCTAATTAACATAACTAATGTAACTTAATGAAAGTATGTTTGTTTAGGCTGAAGTTCCCCTTTAAAGATACTCTGTAATGAAAAAAGTTCCCCTGAGGGGTACTCACCTCAGTAGCGGGAAGCCTCGGGATCCTATTGAGGCTTCCTCCGTGCTCCTGTGTCCCACGGCGGTCTCTCTGCAGCCCACTGAAGGCACAGCCGAAAATTTGCCAGGCTGTGCAATATTTACCTTTCCCTGTTCCAGCGGGGGCGCTGTTGCGGCTCTTTGCTCGTAAATAGGCGGAAATAGCCGATCTCAGTTGGATCCGCTCTACTACGCAGGCGCAGGAGACTTGTGGCTGCGCAGTAGAGCGGACCCGACTGGGATCGGCTATTTCCGCCTATTTCCAAGCCAAGTGCCACTACTGCTCCTGCGCTTGAGCCGGGAAGGTAAATATTTACATCCCCGCCGTTTGGGGAACACGATCGCTGTCGCCCTGGGATGGAGGAGGAAGGGGGAAGCCTCAATAGGATCCAGAGGCTTGTCCCTCACGAGGCGAGTAACCCCCAAGGGTGTTTTTTCTCTTTACAGATCCTCTTTCATGAATTCCAACTGGAGACTTTGGAATGCTTTGGGAGCACAGATCGCTCCGTACTGCCCTGGCGTGAGTGCACAAGCGTGCTCGCGCATGCACGGTACGGAGCCGCCTGTCTTCAAGAGCAGTCGGACTCCCAAAGCCTACAGAGTAGTATTCGACCCATCGGTCAAAAACTGCTAACGGGGGTTGGGCGGCACTGGAATGAGAGATCTACAAATGACATTTTTTGTCACGATCATTTTTGTTTTAGTAGGAAGTTGTGCACACAACTGAACAATTTAAAACCTATGGTAGCGTGATAATCACATCATAAATGCAGTGTAAGAAGAGAAAATCACAGCCACATTGCAGCATGTATGTGATGCTATTTATGAATCTCAGTGTAAAGCAGCCTTTCTCAACCTTTTAACCCTGGAGGAACCCTGCAAATAACTTTTGGATCTCAAGGAACCCCTGCAAACAATTTTTTGATCTGGAGGAACCCCTGCATGTATTTTGCTGTAGGTGTGGTCTTTAAAAGTAGGTCTGGCAGTTTATTTCCTTACCCTTTATTACACTGCCACTCATTATACTGTCTCCGTTTTCTAGTGCTTTTTATTAATGTGCTCATTATTATATTGAGAAACCCCTGCAGAGTACTCAAGGAACCCTGGTTGAGAAAGCCTGGTGTAAAGGGAGCCTTAAAGGGATACTGTAGGGGGGTCGGGGGAAAATGAGTTGAAGTTACCCGGGGCTTCTAATGGTCCCCCACAGACACCCTGTGCCCGCGCAGCCGCTCACCGATGCTCCAGCCCCGCTTCCGGTTCACTTCTGGAATTTCAGACTTTAAAGTCTGAAAACCACTGCGCCTGCGTTGCCGTGTCCTCGCTTCCCCTGATTCCACCAGGAGCACACGGTACAGGCACAGACCATACTGGGCCTGCACAGTATGCTCCTGGTGCCATCAGCGGGAGTGAGGCAGGCGCAGTGGTTTTCAGACTTTAAAGTCTGAAATTCCAGAAGTGAACCGGAGGCGGGGCCGGAGCATCGGTGAGTGGCTGCGCCAACACAGGATGTCTGTGGGGGACCATTAGAAGCCTCAGGTAACTTCAACTCATTTTCCCCCGACCCCCCTACAGTATCCCTTTAATGCAGGCAGGGACATAACCTAAATAGGGTAGGTTCCCCATCAAGTTTTGGCAGGCCGAGCCCCCTCCCCCTCCACCTGGGCTAATAAGAACGCTGGCGAGAGGAAGGTGGGTGGGAAGTGATGTACAGTGTGGGTGAAGCAAGTTCAGGTCAAGTTTCGGTTGACCATCCTACATTTGGAATATGCATGGGGCTGGACATACTGCACTTGATTAACAAGGATTAGCTACCAAATGGCACTGGCTTTAAGTTAAGATAGCAACGGCCCTAACATGAAGATATCCGAATCTTTTGAGTCAGACGGCAAAATCTAGGGGGCAGCGTTGTCATCATCCTAATATGCAGAGCAGATGCAATAGAGCACATTTACTGTTGCCAGGTCTTCTCCTCTTCTGCTATGCAGCCTATCATCATGTGGCAGAATCTCTCTCTGTAGGCTCCCAATGTATGTCATGTGATATCGGGAGCCTATGGAGAGAGGCTGCCACATGGTGATAGACTTGCTGCAATGCAAAAGAGGATAGGAACCAGTGATGGACCAGGTAATTGCGCTCCACTCTGCATATTCAGGTCGGGAGGGGGGAAAGGACACTGAATGTGGCCTAAGGAGATAAATGCTACACCTCTAGTCTGGCGGGTACAGGGGGGTGGGTAGGAGGGAATTGGAGACACGGGCACAGGGCTGTGGAGTCAGAGTCGAGGAGTCGGAGCAATTTTGGGTACCTGGAGTCAGAGTCGTGGTTTCATCAAGTCGGAAGATAGCCTTTGTAAAAATTAGACTAAAGGCCCATTTCCACTATCACGAATTTGCATGCGTTTGGTCGATGGGACTGTTTCCACTTGTCAGGATTCCTTTGCGTTTTTCTGTGCAGAAAAAATCTGCACGGCAGAGCCATCAGAATTCGCATACCACATACTGCTATGCGATTCGCATACAATGTAGTTAATAGGGAATTCGCATGCGGTTTTGGTATGCAAATTTCCATGCAAATTCGCATACGATTTCGCATGGAATCAATGGAAAAGCACACAGGCACTGCCATTAAATTCGCATACATCGTCATCCATGCAAAATCGTATGCAAATTCGCATATAACCGCATGCGAAATTCGCATCCCCATGCGAATTTTTACCGCACCGATTCCCACCGCACAAGTGGAAACGGGCCCTAAGGAGTTGGAGTCGAGGAGTCAGGGTTGGAGCAATTTTGGGTACTTGGAGTCAGTGGTTTCATAAACTGAGGAGTCTTAGTCGGGTGATTTTTGTACCGATTCCACAGCCTGAGGTGGCAAACACTAGAGAACAAGCCCCGAGTAAATGTTTGCTTTCCAAGGATCTTGGTTTAGTTTCTTTGCATTTTTCTCACTACAGGGCCTCTTTGAAGCAATCTTATTTTCTCTTTGTCTATAGCTATTTATGACAGATGAAAACTGGACACTTTGCATGCTCTGTGTACACAATAGGCTGCAGCAACTTGAGAAAGTTATGTCATGATATCTGCGCTGTTTCAGGTTTTCTGTATAACGCTGGCGCCTATGCGCTCATCCTCCTATTCACAGCGCAGCTGAATGGTGTCTGTCTGTGTGATGGACACGCCCTACCCCAGCATCAGGACTTCCCGCCTCTTGTCTCTGGTGTCTGTCTGTGTGATGGACACGCCCCAGCATCAGGACTTCCTGCCCTCTTCTCTGAAGAGCCAGGGCGGCAGGATTCTGCTCTGCATCTCTTCCACAGGAGGCTTGTATTTGACAGGCTTGTATTTTTATGACCCCAGAGCATTACTCAGGAGAGAGGAGAGCTATATTGCACAATATGATTAATAATTCCATAAATATTCCATAGTTTGCCTGTCAGGCTCTGCCTGCTCCTGGCCAATCACATGACCGGCCCTGTCACAAGAGGTCAATGATGATGAGCAAATTGGATGAAACTGATTGTGAGGAAGTCAGATGTGTCTGTGGTTGTTCCATCTTTCAATCTCACTACCTCTTTTGGCTCCATTTTACAAAAGCTGCTTTTTTTTTTTTTTTTTTTTTTTGGAACTTTTTTTAAGGTTACAAACTTCAGATTCCTACTTTTCATTGTGGCTTGTCTTAGAGGACAACTATTGCGAAAAAATTAGGCAGTTATAATCTGACAGAACCAAAAGGTTTGGGGCCAGTCAGGGCCAGCCCTAGACTTTTTGCCGCCTGAGGCAAAATTAGAAAAAATTGCCGCCCCCCCTCCCCCCAGCCGTGTGTGTGTGTGGGGGGGGGGGGAAAGGGGGATGCCGAGCTGGAGGGGTAGCAGGCAGAAAGGGGGTATTGGGCCTAGCGGCGGGGAGGGGGGTTGGACCCCCCTCCCTCGCCTGGGTCCCCCGATCTGCGCTCCTCCTCCAGCGTTAAGTACAAGCCTGCATATGATGAAGAGGCAACGGGTGGGGGAATCACTCACCTCTTCCGCGTTCCATCGTGCGCTCCACTGACGTCACTTCCTGCATGGCCGTCCACTTACAATGCAATGGGCGGTGTTGCCGGAACTGACGTCAGTATAGCACGCGATGGAACGCGGAAGATCCCCCGCCCGTTGCCTCTTCATCATATGCAGGCTTGTACTTAACGCTGGAGGAGGAGCGCAGATCGGGGGACCCAGGCGAGGGAGGGGGGGGTCCGACCCCCCTCCCCGCCGCTAGGCCCAATACCCCCTTTTTGCCCGCTACCCCTCCAGCTTGGCGGGCGGCCTCCAGCAGCCATGGACAGGCGGGTGCCGCCCCCCAGATCTGCCGCCTGAGGAAAATGTTTCACCCCGCCTCATGAGTGGGCCGGCCCTGGGGCCAGTCCATCTCCTCATGGGGGATTCTCAGGGTTTTCTTTGTCTTCAACAGCATTTCCTGAACAGCAGTTTAACTGCCCAAATAGTAAGATACCAGCCAGCCTCCCTAATCGCTTGCACACTATTTTGTCAGTTAGACTTTGCAACTGCTGTTCAGGAAATGCTGTTGAAAACAAAGAAAACCCTGAGAATTCCCCATGAGGAAATGAACTGGCACAAAACCTGTCGGTTTTGTCAAATTTTAACTGCCTACTTTTTTTTGCAAAAGTGGTCCTTTAAAGAAAACCTGTAACATCAAAAAATTCCCCTGGGGGGTACTCACCTCGGAAGGGGGAAGCCTCAGGGTCCCAATGAGGCTTCCCACGCTGTCCTCCATCCCTCGGGGGTCTCGATGTGCCCCTCTGAACAGCGGCGATGTAAATATTTACCTTCCCGTCTCCTGCGCAGGCGCTGTGGCGGCTCTCGGCTCCGAAATAGGCGGAAATACCCGATCGCCGTCGGGTCTGCTCTACTGCGCAGGTGCAAGTCTCCGGCGCCTGCGCAGTAGCGCGGACCCGACTGAGATTGGGTATTTCCATCTACTTTGGAGCCGAAAGCCAAAACAGCGCCCCCACTTGAGCCTGGAAAGGTAAATATTGAACAGGCTGCCGGATTTGCCGGGCAGCTGTTCGGAGGGCTCTAGTGAGACCGCCGTGGGACACAGGAGGACGGGGGAAGCCTCATTGGGACCCTGAGGTTTCCCCCTCCCGAGGTGAGTACCCCCCAGGGGAACTGTTTTTTGTTACAGTGTCTCTTTAAAGCAAACCTAAAGCGAAAATAAGCGCATGATATAATGAATTATATGTGTAGTACAGCTAAGAAATGGAACATTAGTAGCAAAGAAAAGAGTCTCATGTAATTTTCCAGTACAGGTTAAAAAAGTCAGTTGTTATCTTTGCAAAAGAGCAGTGTTTTAAAGGGAACCTGAGACGGGGGATAGAAGAAATTTATACATACCTGGGGCTTCTTCCAGCCTGATCACTCCCACGCCGCCGTCCTTCACCTTCTGGATCCTCCATAAGGGGTCCCGTAAGGTCGGCCAGTTGGGGCTTACTGCACAGCCTGGTCACGTGCGTGCCCCCATCGCGCTCCTGCGGCAGAGAGTTTTCTGCTCCTGTACAGTACTACTGTGCAGGTGCAAAATGCTCCCAGCCCCGGGAGCGCGATGGGGAGCGCGCACAGCTGCACTGTGCATGCACTGATTTGCCCGAACTGGCCAAACATACCGGACACATTACGGAGGATCAAGAAGGCGGAGAACGGCGGCGTGGGAGCGATCAGGCCGGAGGGGGCTGGAGGAAGCCCCAGGTATGTATAATTTTTTTTTATGCCCCCGTCTCTGGTACACTTTAAAGTCTTACCTATCCTCCGGTGTGGCTGCTGGCTTCCAAGTGACCCTGGCACTCCTGGTGATGCCGAACACCGGAGAAGGCCAGGAGTTGCGCTGGCAGACTGGGGGCAGCAGATCGGATATGATGGAAATAATTGCCTGATTTCTGACATTGTGTGTGCCCAGCACAATCAGTAAGGCCCGGTTTACATTAGCGTTTTGAGCCAAAATGATCCGGTGAGCGGATCTGGTCTCCGCTTCACCGGATCCGGATAGCTCTGTCTGCGGCCAAGTTCACATTTAAAATTGAAAGTGAAAAAAGATATGATCAATGATTGATCGGATCCGTTTTCACTCAGCAATACATACCTAATCTTCTGTAGCAGCCGGCGGTAGAGGCCTCCTCTTCTTCTGCTGTGACTACACAGCGCGTCATGTGACTAGTCACATGACGCGTAAGAAGACGGAAGCCTCTACCGCCGGCTGCTACAGAAGATTAGGTATGTATAAACCCTCCCTCACCCACCCGCCCGGCTGCTGCACCCTCCCTTACCCTCTCGTCGCTTAGGTTCGCGTCGGCACATATCCCCATCCCCCGTGGAACAGTCTGTTTCTTCACTAGTGTGAAGAAACGTTCCGTTTTCCATTGCCCCAACGCTGCAGCATTTTTTGTCCAAATCCGTTCCGCTGGGCAGAACGGTCCGGAAAATTAGGGCCTGCAGCATTTTTTAGATCTGTGGACTGGAACATATGGAACGTATCCGTACCAACGGACGCATGTGAATGGATCCATAGGTTAACATTGGATCCATTCACATCCGTTCCGTTTGTACAGTATACGTTCCGGTTACGATCCGCAAAAAAACACTAAGGTAAACCGGGCCTAATTGTCCTTATAAGTTATTATCACGCTGCTGCTATATACGCTGTCTGTCTTCCCTCTTTGATGAACTATCTGCTGCCACTTCCTGATGCTATTGTTCTGCCTCATGTATCACCTTCCAATATCTGCCTTCTGCTACTGTGTGTTTATACACAGCCTGTCAGTCTGCTCTATTGTCTGCCGCTATCCTGATATACAAACTGCATGTGAGCCCGCCACTGACCTCACATAGTTCCTCTCTCACTGCGAATTCACCGGAAGTTAAAGGGAGCCCGAGATGAGAGGGATATGGAGGCTGACATATTTATTTCCATTTAAACAATGCACATTGCCTGGCTGTTCTGCTGATCCTCTGCCCATATAATACTTTTAGCCATAGGCCCTAAACAAGCATGCAGATCAGGTGCTCTGACTGAAGTCTGACTGGAATAGCCCCATGCTTGTTTCAGATCCTACTGATGTCAGAAAGATCAGCAGGACTGCCAGGCAGTAGACTCGAGGATGGTCCAGTAAGCCTCTGGAATGTCGAGAGGCTTTCCTCTGCTGAGGTATCTATTTTTTCTCAGCACAGGTTCACTTTAAAGTTTTCAATGCTGCAGCCACGATGACAAAATCATTCACTAAACATTTTTTTATGAAAACCTTTTTACGTGTCCCACAGGCTTAATTTGTGCCCAAACTCGAGGCCTTTGACTCCATGTATTGATTTCACAACGTGATGGCATCTAAGGACAGTCTACGCAACATGTCAGATGCCTCAGCGCCCGTGCACAATGCCTCGTATGACCCCTCCAGAGCAGCTGCTTTATCCCAAAAATAAGTTGATGCATCGCCTGCCAAGCCCAGTTCACCATTAACTAGCCTGTCTTCTGCCTGACAATAGTGTGGGTTGAAGGTGACGTGATTAACTCCTTTTTGTTTTCTTCCAGACAATGCAACAAGACGTCCAACGGGAGCGACAGTTGCGACTTAATGTGCTGTGGAAGGGGCTACAACTCCTACATGGACAAAGTGGTGGAGCGCTGCCATTGTAAATACCACTGGTGTTGCTATGTAACCTGCAAAAAATGTGAGAGAACTGTGGAGCGATACATTTGCAAATGAGGAGCTGTCAGATCAGGACACCAAAAAAAGAAGGGTGAAATAACAAAAATACAAAACAAAAACCAAAGCACTAAATGTGGCTACAAAACAAAAAATAAAAACTTTTTATCTCAACTTATTTTTTATTTTATTTTGCATGGACAACGGCGTGTACAAAAGCGTGCCAAACAAAAATATAAATATTACAGCGTAAGAGTGGAAAAAATTATCAGACCTTGAATTCTTTAATTTTTTTGTTTATTTTTTGACCGACCTGAATGTTTTTGGGGAATTAAAATAAAGCAATAAACACAAGGGCTTGGTCAACATCTCCTGGAGCAAGCCGACTACCCTGATGGCCGAGAGCATTTCTGGATTGTAAATATAATCATAAACCCGATGATATTACTCGTTTTGTTGTGAGGATACTGTGGCAATCCGTTGCTGTTACACGACTTTGGTAAATCCAGGAATTTTTTGTTTATCTGTGAAAAATACTCATAAAAAACAAAACAAAAACAAAGGACTGGAAAGACGAAACCTGTCGGGCATATATTTCAACAGGCGTCATCAGGAATATCGCAGTGTCAGAGGATGAGTGCAATGACCCTCCCAGACTCTTCTTATCCACATTGTTTACATTCTTCAGAATTCCGGACCTTTGGGAGCAGACCCGCTCCGAGCTTCGCAGCCCATTGCCCAGTGTTGCGCCACTGTCGGTGGATGTACAAATTTTCTTGTGTATTCAGAACTTACAAAGAGTTATTTATAAATATATCTTTGGCTTTTTTTCCCTTTTATTCTATCTTTTTTATATATATAAATATATAAATTTATAATGTAAGTAAAACAGCTTAAAGTTTGTATGAAATAAATGCTAAAAAAGGTAACTATAAAATGGTCTTTACAGTATATTGTTATATTGGCTTTCTATGCTGTTGTATGAGCTGCCATTTGTAAGATGGAAGCAACTGAAATTGAGTTTAAGGCCAAAAAAAGTATTATGTAAACCATCAGATACGGTTATAGCTTACTTTACAAAAAGCGCAGAGTAACGTTTCTTAATTTCTGGATTACTAAGAAAACTAATGCGTAGTGGTGGTTCTTGGAAAAGCAGTGAGACAGAAACAGGGAGAACTTATTTAACTACGGTAACTATTGTTGTTATTATTTTCTTTTTCTTTTTTTGCTTTGTTGCCATCGAAAATTATGGATGACAGCTCATGGAAATTTACTAAAAGATAAAGAACATTTTTTTCATAGAGTCCAAATCCAGGATTTCTAAAATCCATTTCAAAAAGTATCCAAAGGGTTTACAGAATTCTGTGTACCGTATATACTCGAGTATAAGCCGAGTTTTTGGGACCCAAAAAGTGGTCCCAAAGTGGGGGTCTTGGCTTATACTCGAGAGAGTATAGGTGGCCAGGCATACCTCCCCCGCAGGCAGTTCGCCCCCACTTCCCCTGCAGGCAATGCACACCCCTCCTCCTCTCTCCCCTACTTCCTTCCCCGCAGGCTTAAAGATTAGATAGGAGAGGGGATTAGCGGAACAGCGGGACTCAGCCGCAGGCTGACTCTTCCCTCTTGTCGGGTCCCCTCTCCATGCATGAAATAAGAGCAGCAGCAGCGGCGGCGGCAGCTGGGTGTCCCACCTTCCGGCCGGCTCCAGGCAAAGATCAAATGTCTCCGGGCTCCTCCATTTACATTGCGGCTAACAGGAAGTAGTGTGATTACTACTTCCTGTCAGCCACGATGTACATGGAGGAGCCCAGAGACATTTGATCTTTGCCTGGAGCCGCCCGGAAGGTGCTGCTGCTGCTCTTATTTCAGGCATGGAGAGGGGAACCGACAAGAGGGAAGAGTCGGCCCGCAGCTGAGTCCCGCTGATACCCTCTCTTTCTATCTAATCTTTCAGCCTGCAAGGGGAGGAAGGGGGGCACACTGCCTATGGGGAAAGGGAAACACCTATGGCTGACTACCTATATTAGAGACATCTACACCTGGCCACCTATGTTAGATCACCTATGGCTGGCTACCTATGCTGCAGACCTCTACACCTGGCCACCTATGTTAGATCACCTATGGATGGCTACCTATACTGAAGACATCTACACCTTACCTATGGCTGGCTACCTATACTGCAGACATCTACACCTGGTTACTTATACTAGAGCACCTATGGCTGGCTACCTATACTGCCTACATCTACTCCTGGCCACCTATACGAGAGCACCAATGGCTGGCTACTTATACTGCCTACATCTACTCCTGGCCACCTATACGAGAGCACCAATGGCTGGCTACTTATACTGCCTACATCTACTCCTGGCCACCTATACTAGAGCACCAATGGCTGGCTACCTATACTGCCTACATTTACTCCTGCCCACCTATACTAGAGCACCTATGGCTGGCTACCTATACTGCAGACATCTACACCTGGCCACCTATACTGGAGCACCTATGGTTGGCTACCTATACTGCAGACATCTACACCTGGCCACCTATACTAGAGCACCAATGGCTGGCTACCTATACTGCAGACATATACACCTGGCTACCTATACTGGATATACGATTATGCACACAACCGAGAAAATATACCAGGGAAAAATAATCAAACACAGGGTCACTAATGACCAGCCCTTTGAGTATCAATATAGGAGTATTTGGCTCCACATTATTGGACCTAATGGTCAGTAAAAGAAACACAACTTTAATCGTGCCTAACAAGATTCACAAATTAATGTATAAAACCTCTAGTGTGGAGGTCTTGGCTTATCCCCCACAATAAGACATCTAATGTGGTGTAGCTATTCCACATAAAGGTTTAGAACCCTGCTGGTATAGGAGATGGTTGTAGCCACTAGCATTCAATCAGCTGTCATGTAGACTGCTAGCAGATGCTGCCTGTAGTCAGTACAGACCATCACCTACATATACATATCAGGAGGACATATAGAGGAGTGATAGTGCTATTTACACAGTGATTGTACAATGATCTTTAACATGTTTCACCCTACGGCTTTTTCAAAAAGTGCTATACATATATACAATGAGCATAGTGCACCCCCCACCAGCAAAATGTCCCCCAGCAAATAGCCCAAGTCAGAGCTGAGGCACTGTTTGCAGTGCAGGTTTAAATAGACTGAGAGAGAGGACAAGCACACCCACAGGGCGTGGCTACATGCATTAACCATTTCTATTCAGGTACACATCAGGGTTCTGATGTGTGTGAAGTGATGCGTATCTATGCGTCCTGCAGCCGGCGAGCCTATAAGCTATGAATGTCGACTGCACCTGCGACACATCACAAAGTCAGCTGTAGAGACATACCAAAAGGAGGGGGGGGGGGGTTACAACAACCCATGTTATTAGGCCTAGCGCTGTTAGTCCGTATAAGACTGTGCTTCAATCCATATGCAAAGTGACAAATAAACGCATGATATGTATCAAACGTATATTCGATTGCTCATCTGAGCACTGCAATGCTGGCATTGCATCCATGCATTACATGCACTTTGGAAATTCAGCATCAGAGCCTCCACATAGATAAGTAGCAGTAACAATTATACACTTGCACCTTGTATCTTAGGGTAGAAGTCACATTGTGACTGACATGACATAACACATCATCTCGAATGATGTCTATCGATTTCCAGGTGAGTATATAGAGTGTATCTAAAAGTCTCAACCACTGTGCATTATGTCATTCTGATAGGTGCATAAGGGGATTAGTATCTCAGCATATGCATACGATTGTATCTATCAATCTGCCTCCCTTGTTCCCATAGACTTCCAATCTACATCATTCCATCGGTTACATCCATGCACTATATATACTCTGGAAACTTGACATCAAAGCCTCAACATGAATAGATGGTATTTACATTTGTGCAATTGCACCATACACATTGGGATAGAGCTCCCATTGTGACTAACATGAAGAGGAAACACATCACCTCAAGTGGCGTATATCGATTGCCAGATGGGTGTATGAGTAGTATCAAGGGTCTCAGCCTCTGTGCATTATGTCAGATAGGTGCATAAAAGGGATTAGCATCTCAGCAAGTGCACACAATTGTATCAATCAGTCTACCTCCCTTACTCCCATAGACAGCCAATCTCCATCTCTCGTTGGTTACTCTATATATGGAGATCTCAGTTGCTCATGGATTGAATTTATACTTGCTCAATTGCCCGATATATTACTGTTAGTAGATAAGTGTGAACCAGTCAGAGGAAACAAGCCAGATTGAAATCCTCATTCAGTCCGTTTGGAGCAATCGAGTCAAGACGAAAAATCCACCTCGACTCGATTTGGGTTAATTTTTTGTCGAGGTTACCCCCCCTAATGCTTCTTTTCCATTCCTGAATCCCCCAGAACATGATGTCGAACCTGGATTTTGGGTGTACCTGATTCATGTGTCGTGCAATCGGTGTGTCGTTCCTGTGTTTTATGTCGCCAATGTGTTCTAATACTCGCTCCTTGAGTGCTCTCGTGGTTTTACCCACATACAAAAGTTCACATTTGCACTTAGCCGCATATACGACCCCCTTTGTATTGCATGTGATAAATGAGCGAATGTCAAAAACCCTACCGTTTACTGGGGAGACAAATTGTTTGATTGTGGGCATATATTTGCATGCTTTGCACTTCCCACAATGGAACGATCCTTGTGGTTTAGTAGGTAACCAGGTGCTTTTGTGTTGTTCTGGATTCTTGGAAAACGCGCTGTGGACAAGAATGTCCCTCAGGTTGGATGCCCTTCTATATGTTATTAAGGGTCTTGAGGGTAAAATACTAGCTAGATCTTTATCTTTTTTTAATATTGGCCAGTAATGCTCGACAATTTGAAAGACTGAATGGGACTGTTCAGTGAACGTGCCCACCAATCGTGGTGGCATACGTTTAGATGTCTGTGTGTCATGATTGTTAGCCATATCTGTGACTTCAATCGGAGTATTAGCCAGTGTTTGTTGACGCGGGGTATGTTTAGCCCGCAGATATGCCTTTTGTATAACTTCATCTGGGAAGCCTCTGTATCTAAATCTGTCATTCAAAAGTTTACATTCTTTTTCGAACGATTCCTCACTCGAGCAATTTCTCCGCGCTCTGAGGAATTGTCCTATCGGTATGCTCCTGCGCAGCGATCTTGGGTGTGAGCTATCCCATTTTAGTAATGAGTTTGTTGCAGTAGGTTTGCGAAATATTTCTGTCTCTATTTCGCCCTGTTTCCCAATCTTGATTGTGAGATCAAGGAAATTGATGTGTGTATTGCTCACTTCATATGTGAATTTCATTCCAATCTCATTCATATTCAATATAGTTACAAAATCAACAAACAGTTCTTGTGTGCCTTCCCAAAGGATTACAATATCATCAATAAATCTCCCCCAATATGCGATGTGTGCTGTATAAAATTCCAGATCGTTGGAGAAGACGATAGTGTCCTCCCACCAGCCCAGGAACAGATTAGCGTATGAGGGGGCACAAGCCGTCCCCATAGCACTGCCCCTGAGCTGGTGGTACGTCCTCCCTCCAAACCAAAAGATATTATGTGTCAAAATAAATCGTAATAGATGGAGGAGAGTGACATTGTGTTGTTCAAGGTGATTACCCCTTGTTGACAAAAAATATTGTACCGCTTTGAGTCCCAAATCATGTTGTATGTTGCTATACAGCGATTCCACGTCAATACTGGCCAGCAAGGTGTTTGGTGTTACTGTTATACCTTGTAGTCGCGTCAGAACATCCTTTGTATCTTTAAGATACGATGGGAGAGATTCAACAAAGGGGCGAAGAAATTTGTCCACATATTGGCTCACCTGATCGGTCAGGCTCTCACGTCCTGATACGATTGGTCGTCCTGGTGGTGGAAATTTCTCTTTGTGTATTTTAGGAAGGGCATAAAATACCGCCATTACCGGGTGTTCCGTGGATTTTTTCAGGATCTCAAAATCCTCTGCATCTAGCCCCCCACTATCCAATCTGGACTTTAATAAGGTCTGCAGCTCTGTCTGATGTTCATATAAAGGGTTGCGAGGTAGTTTGCTATATTGTTGTTCATCCCCCAGCAGGCACATGCACATTTGTTCATACATGGTTCTGTCCATCAAAACTATATTTCCCCCCTTATCAGCGGGTTTAATCACAAGTTGTTCATTTTTTCTGAGGAGATCTAGGGCTTTTCTTTCCTTGCTACTAAGATTATCATGTAGCGGTCCTGCAAAGGTCTCTGACTCAAGTCTCCTCAGTGCCCTTGTCACCATCTCCACAAATGCACTGATCTGAGGATACTGAGTAAGAGAGGGACAGAACATACTTTTTTTCTTTTGTCCACTAGGTGGTGCTAAGTCTGTAGTGCCTTCAACATTCTCTCTCAGGAGGTCATGTAATGCCTCCAAGACTTCCCTTTCATTTTTTGAGCTTTTTTTTTTTTTTTTTTTTTTTTTCTTTTGCTTCCTTTGATTCATACATTTTCACCAATGCCAGTTTTCTCGCAAATAAATTGATGTCCTTCACCCATTCAAAGGCATCGTATCTAGCTGTAGGTACATACGATAGTCCCTTGGAGAGAAGTGATATTTGGACAGGGGATAGGGGAAATGCAGACAGATTAACAACACGCATAGCATTTGTAGTATCATTTGCGGGTAATGTGTCAGTTACCATTGGTGGTATGTCCTGCCTCTTTTTTGGCCCGTGTAACCCCATCTCTTTCGATCTCTTAGGCCTTGTTTCGTCTGTGGTTCTGAATTTGTTATGTCTACACATTGTGGATCTGGTGTCCTCAGAGATATGTCTAAAAAAAACCCCTGTGGATTTCCCCTATGGGGTTTTTTTTTTTTTTTTTAGGATGTTTGGGGGTATACCTTTTGTTTTTACTTTTCGGTCGAATTGGTCCTGGTGTTATGTCATGTCAGTCACAATGTGACTTCTACCCTAAGATACAAGGTGCAAGTGTATAATTGTTACTGCTACTTATCTATGTGGAGGCTCTGATGCTGAATTTCCAAAGTGCATGTAATGCATGGATGCAATGCCAGCATTGCAGTGCTCAGATGAGCAATCGAATATACGTTTGATACATATCATGCGTTTATTTGTCACTTTGCATATGGATTGAAGCACAGTCTTATACGGACTAACAGCGCTAGGCCTAATAACATGGGTTGTTGTAACCCCCCCCCCCCCCCCTCCTTTTGGTATGTCTCTACAGCTGACTTTGTGATGTGTCGCAGGTGCAGTCGACATTCATAGCTTATAGGCTCGCCGGCTGCAGGACGCATAGATACGCATCACTTCACACACATCAGAACCCTGATGTGTACCTGAATAGAAATGGTTAATGCATGTAGCCACGCCCTGTGGGTGTGCTTGTCCTCTATCTCAGTCTATTTAAACCTGCACTGCAAACAGTGCCTCAGCTCTGACTTGGGCTATTTGCTGGGGGACATTTTGCTGGTGGGGGGTGCACTATGCTCATTGTATATATGTATAGCACTTTTTGAAAAAGCTGTAGGGTGAAACATGTTAAAGATCATTGTACAATCACTGTGTAAATAGCACTATCACTCCTCTATATGTCCTCCTGATATGTATATGTAGGTGATGGTCTGTACTGACTACAGGCAGCATCTGCTAGCAGTCTACATGACAGCTGATTGAATGCTAGTGGCTACAACCATCTCCTATACCAGCAGGGTTCTAAACCTTTATGTGGAATAGCTACACCACATTAGATGTCTTATTGTGGGGGATAAGCCAAGACCTCCACACTAGAGGTTTTATACATTAATTTGTGAATCTTGTTAGGCACGATTAAAGTTGTGTTTCTTTTACTGACCATTAGGTCCAATAATGTGGAGCCAAATACTCCTATATTGATACTCAAAGGGCTGGTCATTAGTGACCCTATACTGGATATACCTCAGCTTATACTCGGGTCAATAATTTTTCCCTGTTTTTTAGGGTATAAGTGGGGGGGCTTATACTTGGGTCGGCTTATACTCGAGTATATACGGTACCGGAAAATCTATCATCTCACTAATATTATAAATGCGAAAGTTTAGATGTTTGTTACTCAATCACGCAACAATGGCTGAACGAATTTGAATGAAATTTGGCACACACAAAGTACATTACCTGGAATAACATATAGGATACTTTCCCCATAACCAAAAAGTGGGCGGAGACAAATACAAAGTTCACTGGGAAAATGTAAACTGCAGCCATTCTTACACTGTTAATGCCAGGGTTCTCAAACCTGGTACAGTTGGTTATTGGGTGACTGGGGTTAAAATTCACAAAAGGAGGTGGAGCCACAAACAGCCAGTCCGATTAGTTTCATTTCAATGCAAATTATTGATGCCAAAGCCTGCAAAGCTCACAAACTAGGTAATTGAGTATTTGTGTGTTAGGGTCAGAAAAAGTAGGTGGAACCAACACCAGCCAAATACATACCCGGGCAACACTGGGCCATCAGCTAATGATATATAATATTACACTTACATAGTTACCTGGGTTGAAAAAAGACACACGTCCATCGAGTTCCACTTATTAAGGAGGCATAAAGAAACTGTACTTCCTGAATGAAGAGACTATATGAAGGTTAAAACGTGTATTAATTACAGCACTAACAATGTGTTTCTTAGTTTAATTCATCAGGAATAGTGCCTATAAATAACTCTGACCGCATGCTCTTAAAGAATACATCAGGCAGCTTAAAGGATACCCGAAGTGACATGTGACATGATGAGATAAACATGTATGTACAGTGCCTAGCACACAAATAACTATGCTGTGTTCCTTTTTTTCTTTCTCTGTCTGAAAGAGTTATATATCAGGTATGTAAGTGGCTGACTCAGTCCTGACTCAGACAGGAAGTGACTACTGTGTGACCCTCGCTGATAATAAATTCCAACTATAAAACACTTTCCTAGCAGAAAATGACTTCTGAGAGCAAGAAAGAGATATAAAAGGGGAATTTCTTATCAGTGAGGGCCACACTCAGGGCCGCCGCTACCATAGAGGCAAAGGAGACAATTGCCCCAGGGCCCCAGAGCCGGTAGGGGCCCCCAGTGGCTACAAGAGGAAAAACATTTTTAAAAAGACCTTATAGTTTTTGAGAAAATCGATTTTAAAGTTTCAAAGGGAAAAAAATACACAATTAAAAACCCGCCGACTTTAACAGTTAATAGCCAATCCACCTTAAATGCTAGAAACCCTAAATTTGCAGGATATGTTGAGGAGATCATTGGGAATAAGAGGAAAAAACAATTTTTCAAAAAGACCTTATAGTTTTTGAGAAAATCGATTTTAAAGTTTAGAAGGAAAAAGTATATTTTTAAATGCGGTAAATGTCACTTTTAGTAGCAAACCTAACGGTAGTGTAATTTTACATGTACCAAAAGAAAGAGCAATACATTTCCTGACGGGGTTTCCAGGGGGTTCATATGCAGCCGCAACGCTTTGGCCAGGGATCGCTATACAGCCGCAATATGGCTGTATGAAGATCCCTGGCATTTTTTCCTATTTTCCCAATTTTTTTTGTATGTTTAGAGTGTGGGATTTTTTTTTTTTTAATTTATGTGGGGTCCCTCCTCCTGAAACTTTTTTAACCCCTTGTCCCCTATGTAGGCTAAGATAGCCAGAATGTGGAGCTCCGACTGATTGGGGCTTCACACCCTGACTATACCAGCTGCAAAAAAGGTCCCTTAATTCTTGTTCCCGGGGTATCTGCTGGGGGGCCTCCCAGGTTTATTTTGCCCTGGGGCCCCATTGTTGCTTAAACTGGCCCTGGCCACACTGTAGTCACTTCCTGTGTGAGTCAGCCACTTACATACCTGATATTTATCTCTTTCAGGCAGAGAAAGAAAAAAAAGGAGCACAGCATAGTTATTTGTGTGCTAGGCACTGTACATACCCATGTCTGTCTTATCATGTCACATGTCAGTTCGGGTATCCATTGAAAAAAAAAGAAAGTTTCGCTCACCTTCTTCCAGACCCTAGAATTCGTTAGGTCGCACAGCTCAGTTCCACTCTGAGCCAGGCCTCCATCACCCCTCTGTAAGATCGCGGCCGACGCCCGGGATCTTCTGTGCATGCGCGGGTGCGTACCTCGTGATCGTGCTGTTGTCACCTGAAGTGCTCTGCGCTTCCACAGTTCACAGAAAATTATAACAATAACGTTTCTATATCGCTTTTTTCCCATAGGACTCAAAGAGCTTAGGCTCTCTCAGATTCAGTAATTGGTAGTAGGATGAAGTATTCACACACAGGAAAAAATTATATTTCAGCAAATGCCAAACTGAACAGGTGGGTTTTCAGTGGGTTTTCCTCCTACCTATCACAGGAGATCGCAAAGGCCGCCAACAGACCAGCCCAACTATTCCGCACAGTTGATAGACTATGTAATCCATCCTGTCTAAAACCCACTATAACTCCCTCAAAGGAGCTATGTGAGAAATTTGCCTGCTACTTTGCTGACAAAGTATCTTCTATTCGGTCTCTCATTCAGTCCACAGCACCCAAGACTCATGCAACTAATGGAAATAGCTGCAAAAACAACCTAACACCCTGGACTGATTTCAAAAGTATTAGTGAGGAAGAGATCTCAGACACCCTCTGTCGTCTCCACCAGACAACCTGCGACCTGGACCCTGGACCAACTAAACATATGCTGAAATGCCCTGACCTGCTTGGTCCAGCATTTCACAAAATAGTAAATTGCTCTCTGCAAGCAGGGAGGTTTCCTACCTCTCTAAAAGAAGGAATCATCAAGCCCCTTCTCAAAAAACCTTCCATGGATCCAGATGCTATGAGCAGCTACAGACCTGTCTCCAACCTCCCCTTCTTAGGTAAAGTTATTGAAAAGGCTGTCTATCTGCAACTTGAAACCAGGCTGTCAGTAAACAACATCCTGGACCCTCTACAATCTGGCTTTAAGAAACACCACAGCTGTGAAACAGCCCTCATCCAAGTCTGCAACGATCTGCTCATGGCAAGGGACAGAGGGGAATGCTCCATCCTAATCCTGTTGGATCTCTCAGCTGCTTTTGATACAGTTGACCATGAAATCCTGCTTAACAGACTGCAGGAGTACTGTGGCATCAGTGGATCAGTCCTCCAGTGGTTCAGATCATTCCTGACTGACAGAACACAGAGAGTATCCCTAGGACCTATAATGTCCAAACCTGCACCTCTACAATTCGGAGTGCCACAAGGATCAATCCTATCCCCTCTGCTGTTTGCAATCTACATGTTGCCACTCGGTACACTTATCCAACGACATGGCCTGACGTACCACTGCTACGCCGATGACACACAGCTATACCTGTCCTTCAAACCTGGTGGAACAGACCCTACCCCAAAAATAAACTCTTGCTTAGCTGAGCTTCAGGCATGGATGAATGATAACTGGTTGAAACTGAATGCTGACAAAACTGAGGTCCTGTTTGTCCAAAGCCAGCACTCGCCATCAAAACAGCTCTATCCTAAAGCAACACCAATCAGGATTGGGAATTCAGACATAAACAGCTCCAACCTTGTGCGCAGCCTTGGCGTACTAATCGATGGGGAATTGAGTTTCAGAAACCAAATTTCATCTGTAGTTAAATCTTCCTTCTTTCATCTGAAGAACATTGCAAAGATTAAACATCTGATTCCCCCAGAGGATCTTCAAACCCTAGTCCACGCCTTCATCACATCACGGCTGGACTACTGCAATGCCCTTTATGCTGGCCTCCCCAAAAAAGACTTGCGTCGCCTGCAATTAGTGCAGAATGCTGCTGCCAGATTGCTAACAAACCAGCCTCGCCACTGTCACATTACACCGATCCTTCGCTCACTGCACTGGCTACCAGTAGAATGGAGAATACTCTTCAAGATTGGGCTGCTGACATTCAAATCCCTGCACAATCTGGGCCCTGGATACATGAAGGACTTGCTGAAGCTGCACCACACCTCTCACAACCTCAGATCAGCAAGTTCTATAAACTTGGTCACTCCCAGAGTGCACCTCAAAAAATCTGGAGACAGAGCCTTCTGTCATGCTGCCCCTACTCTTTGGAACTCCCTACCACACCCAGTAAAGACAGCACCATCCCTGGAGCTATTCAAATCCAGACTGAAAAGCCACCTGTTTAGCCTGGCATTTCCAGATTTATAAAATTCTTCCCCTGTACCACGATGGTCGGAGCCATGCTTATGCGCTTTGAGTCCCACGGGAGAAAAGCGCTTTACAAATGTTATTTGTTGTTGTTGTTGTTGTTTTCAGTCTGGATTTAAACAAGTCCAGAGATGAAGCTGTTCTGATCTGCTCAGATAAGGAGTTCCATAATGTAGGAGCGGCATGACAGAAGGCTCTGGAAACAAACGTTTTCTGGTGGACTCTGGTGGTTATGACTAGATTATTAGAACCTGTGGATCTGAGATTGCAGGGAGTGCTATGCAGCTGCAGCATTTCTTTCATTTATTCAGGGCCTAGATTATGTAGTGACTTAAATGTTTGTAGGCGAATCTTGAATAGTTACCTCCACTTTATAGGTAGCCAGAGAAGGGAGTGCAGGACTGGTGTTTTATGACAGTGACGGGTTTGGTTGGTTATTAGTCTGGCAGCAGTATTGAACTGTGCAAGTGCAGAGCACTCCTGGCAACGGGAATGCGATCACAAGAGGCCCCCGCATGCGCAGAAGATCCTGATCTGACCAGGGCTGTGGAGTCGGTACAAAAATCTTCCGACTCCAACTCTGACTCCGAATCCTCAGTTTATGAAACCACGACTCTAACTCCGACTTCGGGTACCCAAAATAGCTCCGACTCCTCGACTCCGACTCCTTAGTCTAATACTTAACAGGGCTGTGGATTTTGTACAAAAATCATCCGACTCCGACTCCTCAGTTTATGAAATCAACGACTCCAACTCCGACTCCGGGTGCCCAAAATTGCTCCGACTCCACAGCCCTGGATCTGACCCCGCCAGGCTTTATAGTATCTATTATTTTTGATATTTAAATGGACACAAAAGTAAAAGCTGTACATTGAAAATGTGCCCAAAGTTTCAGAGGTTTGCAGGCAGTGGCGTTGGTCTGGAGGAAGATGTGAGAGGCCTCTGGATTATCCAGACGTTTCCCTCTATTGAGATAAGTGATGACTTTTCTTTTTTCACAAGTCACAGGTTTGCTTTAAGAGACACAACGAAGGCACGGAGTATTACAGAGTTCCTAGTCATGCCGTCCCAAAAACATGAGGACTGTGTGAGGGACCAAAATGCCCCCATACTAAAAAGATATACAAGATATACATGTGTCATCTTAAAATAGAAGGTATTTGAAAATATTCAGCTATAACCTTTTAGCAGCCACTTTATTTAGTGGCTTGCAAGTGCTCCATGCCTATTGTAGCACACTTTTTTATTTCTTATTTGTTACATTTCCTTGCTTCTAATTAGTACTGCTGTATTGTGTATTTATGGTCACTTGTCACTAGGGGGCAGTGTGCGACAATAACAGAGGACTGCTACTTTCAGTTTCTATTTTTTCTGCTAGTAGAGAGAGATCAAAGCATTCCAAGAATTTACAGCACAATGAGTTCTGTCGACTGAGGTGAGAAGCAGTGCACTTATCTCAAACGAGATAACTCTATTGAAGCTGCTATTGTGTTAAGTGAGCAAGAAAGATCTCCCATGATGCATCACTGCTGAATATGCAAACCAACTCCATGCCCCTAAAAGCCAGACACACATCCAGACATGCTACTGTGCGTTAACAAGAGCAAGAAAATGGAAAAAAAAAAAAAAAAAAAAAGGAAACATGGTGTGTATTACACACAGATAAAAAGTTAAAACCGGTACAAAACAACATTGAAACATCAGGGTTGGTAGTTTATCATCAGACACAATGGAAATCTTTTTGGCTAACTGTATATACTGTGGCAAGGTACAAGTTTAAATGACATATTTAAACTTGTACCACGCCACAGTATATACAGTTAGCCAAAAAGATTTTCATTGTGTATTTTGTAGTCAACCGTGTCCTTTTGTTAGGCTACAATGTGATACTATTATATAGGGAATCCAACTGTGTATACAGAAGGTGAAAAGGCCCTTTTAAATGTGAGATGGGGACACTCAGTAATCCAAGACCTGGCGTTGTACTGCAATATAATCTCGTTATAAACTCTGATAGTAAACTTTCAGGTATGATAGACTAATGTCCCAGCCAAGCACCATCATAAGTATATGGGAGTAAGGCCTGGAATAGTAAACTCTAAAATAATAGAACTTCTGTTATAGTAAACCTGTTTTTTGCCCCCTGCTGTGTTCTGTATCCGGCTATAGTGGAAAGTGGGCAGGCGCATGCATGATACGTCAGTCAGAGACCCATGAGTGGTGGCAGACAGCCACTTGTAGCCTGCTCACTATCTGAACCCTACCCTTGGCCTGCACAGATTATCTCAAAATTGTAAGCCGGTGAGACCTATTCTTCCTTTGCAAGCTCATGCCTGATTACTGGGGCGATTGCCTAGTATTTGTGACTTGTTTGTGCATGGCTGCAAAGCTACAGCATCATCCAGGCTGCACAGAAATGTGGGCAGTGGAGCACACTATCAGTAGGGCTGCTCAAATCCGGATCCGGGAGACATCCGGATAGTTCTATCCGGATATCTCCCAGTAAACCTGGGCGGGGGGGCGTCAATCTTACCTGTCTGACGTGTTTTTCGTCCGTCCCTCGGCGCCTCCCATGATGCGCTCCACACGCGTCACGTGATTACAAACACTTCCTCCTTCAACCTGGAAGGAGGAAGTGTTTGTAATCACGTGACCGCCGCTTGGACCGCATTGTGGGAGGCGCTGAGGGACGGACGAAGGAGACGACAGACAGGTAAGATTGACACCCCCCCCTTGCCCACCCACCCCGCACAGGTTTACTGGGAGATATCCGGATAGCAACTATCTGGATGCCTCCCGGATCGGATTTGAGCAGCCCTGACTTTCAGTACTGTATCTGCATTAACTGGTAAGGCCTATGCTTCCTGTGTGCGCTGCTGCCTTATTACTGAGGGAATTGCCTGTCATCTGTGACTTGCTTGTGCATGGCTGCAATGCTACAGCATCATCCAGGCTGCACAGACATGTGGACAGAGGAGCACACTATCAGTACTGTATCTGCATTAACTGGTGAGACCTATGCTTCCTGTGCAAGCTGTTAGATTATTATTGCATGCAAATCCCAGCATATTTAGTACGGTGCATTTTAATGTAGCTTAGACGCTGTCTGTGCTCGCTTGCTGAAGCATTGAAAAAAATGACTCCCAATTATTGACTGATTTAACCCCCTTGGCGGTATGAAAAATACCGCCAGGGGGCAGCGCAGCAGTTTTGTTTAATTTTTTTTTTTTTTTAATCATGTAGCGAGCCCAGGGCTCGCTACATGATAGCCGCTGCTCAGCGGCATCCCCCCAGCCCCGCCGATCGCCTCCGGCGATAGGCGATCAGGAAATCCCGTTCAAAGATTTCCTGGAGGGCTTCCCCCGTCGCCATGGCGACGGGGCGGGATGACGTCAGCGACGTCGGGACGTCATTGGGAGACCCGATCCACCCCTTGGCGCTGCCTGGCACTGATTGGCCAGGCAGCGCAGGGGTCTGGGGGGGCCGCGCGCCGCACCGGATAGCGATCGGGCGCGCGGCGGCGGCGATCGGGGTGCTGGCGCAGCTAGCAAAGTGCTAGCTGCGTCTAGCAAAAAAAAAAATTATGTAAATCGGCCCAGCAGGGCCTGAGCGGCACCCTCCGGCGGCTTACCCCGTGTCACACACGGGGTTACCGCTAAGGAGGTTAAAGAGACTCTGAAGCGAGAATAAATCTCGCTTCAGAGCTCATAGTTAGCAGGGGCATGTGTGCCCCTGCTAAACCGCCGCTATCGCGCCGCTAAACGGGGGTCCCTTCACCCCCAAACCCACCCCCGCAATAGTTGGCCGTAGAGTTGGTCGTTCGTGGAGGCAGCGCTAACGGCTGCAGCCCTGCCTCCAGTCGCATCTATCAGCGGCGCATCGCCGCCTCTCCCCCGCCCCTCTCAGTGAAGGAAGACTGAGAGGGGCGGGGGAGAGGCGAAGATATGCGCTGACAGACGGTTAGCCCTGCCCCAACCAGGAAGCGCTCCCCCGCTGCACCAAGGGGATTTGGGGGTGAAGGGACCCCCGTTAAGCCGCGGGATAGCGGCGTTTTAGCAGGGGCACACATGCCCCTGCTATCTATGAGGTCTGAAGCGAGATACTGATATGCTTCACATGCTTGAGTGTGATAATTTCTGATGTAGTAAACTGATATACAAAGGGATTCTACTGTATACTGTACAATTCCCAGATGGAATACCTGTAAATACCGGTAAGTACATGGGACACCTCTGCAGCATGAATGGCAACTATTCCGGGATGCTTGAAGCAAGCCGACAAAAAAGGCCAAGTCAGTAAACAACCAACTCCAAAAGAAGCTAGCTTTGACACATTCCCACCAAGACTATCAGAAACCAGTATTATTATTATTTATTGCATTTATAAAGCGCCAACATATTACGCAGCGCTGCACAATAGATAAATGGGTGTACATACAGGTAGAACATACAGAAACTCACAACAAAACAAGATCATGCAAATGATTTGATAACAATACAGTGTCATAGGTCAAGATAGAGACTGTTCGAGTCTACAAGAGGGGTGGTTGTGAGTAAGATTGCATAATCAAGCTGGATACATTAGGGAGGAGGGCCCTGCCAGAGGCTTACAATCTAAAGGGTGGGGTGGAGACAATAGGTGCGTCTTTTGAGAGGGGGTCTAACAGAACATATTATGATGCTGGTGTAGGGGGGTATGCGAGCGTGAAGGGTTGAGTCTTGAGAGCTTGTTTGAAGGTATTAAAGGTGGGGGCGAGTCTGACGGCTGGTGGGAGAGAGTTCCAGAGAGTAGGGGCAGCCCTGGTGAAGTCCTGCAATCGTGCGTGTGACTGAGTTATGCGTGGTGCGACTAGGCGCAGGTCATTGGAGGATCGGAGGGGGCGGGCTGGTATGTGCCTGTGGACCAGATCAGAGATGTAGGTCGGGCAGGTCTTGTGCACTGATTTGTAGGCCAAGCACAGGATTTTGAAATTGATCCTAAAGCTGATGGGGAGCCAGTGTAGTGCTTTACAGAGCGGAGTTGTAGAGGCGCTGCGGTGAGAAGAATGTATCAGTCTGGCTGCCGCATTCATTACCAATTTAAGTGGGTCAGTACGGTTAGAGGGGAGGCCAGATAAAAGAGAAATGCAGTAGTCTAGGCGGGAGATGACAAGGGCATGGATAAGGAGCTTAGTGGTGTCAGGGGACAGGTAGGAGCGGATCTTGGAGATGTTGCGGAGGTGGAAGTTGCAGGATCTGGCAATACCTTGGATGTGGGCTGTAAAGGAAAGTTCAGAGTCCAGAGTAACGCCTAGACAGCGGGCTTGGGAGGTAGGGTGGATAGTAGTATTTTCAATAGTGACGTGCAGATCTGGGAGGGGTGCAGCTGTGCGGATGGGAATATTAGAAGCTCAGTCTTGTCCAAATTAAGCTTCAGGTACCTGGCAGCTATCCAGGAGGAAATGGATGTGAGGCAGGCAGAGGCTTTGTCCATGGTAGAGGAGGAGAGATCTGGGGTGTGGAGATATATCTGGGTGTCGTCGGCATACAGGTGGTGATTGAAACCCATGGAGGAGATGATTTTGCCAATTGAGGCAGTATAGAGTGAGAACAGTAGTGGTCCTAGGACAGAACCTTGAGGAACACCAACTGAGAGGGGTGTAGGAGTGGATGAGGAGCCATTGAAAAATGTTGTGAAGGAGCGGTTGGAGAGGTAGGAGGAGATCCAGGCTAAGGCTAGGTCCTGAATGCCCATTAGCTGCAGGGAGTGGAGGAGGAGGGAGTGGTCGACAGTGTCAAATGCCGAGGAGAGGTCCAGGAGGAGCAGGATGGAGTATTTACCTTCGGCTTTAGCAAGGGCAAGGTCGTTTACCACTTTGGTGAGGGCTGTTTCTGTAGAATGGGCTGTGCGAAAACCAGATTGCAGTATAACCTCTAATTAGATCCTGTTGATCTGAGTTTGTGGGCTATGTGACACAGTTGAAACAAATCCTTCAGGTATCCAGGGCCTAGGTCAAGTACAAATTTGATCGGTAGGATGCCAATTTTAAACAGGATTCTCCATTTTATGGGTAGCCAGTGTAGTGAGCAAAGGATTGGTACTATGTGGCAATGGCGGAGTTGGCTTGTTAGCAGCCTTGCAGCAGCATTCTGTACTAGCTGCAGGCGATGTGAGTCTTTATTTGGAAGCCTGCATAGAGGGCATTGCAGTAGTCCAGCCGTGAAGTGATGAAGGCGTGAACTAGGGTTGGAAGATCCTCCGAAGGAATGAGGTGCTTAATTTTTGCAATGTTCTTCAGGTCCACTTTAACATTTTGGACAATATTTTTACTTCATTAATGGAATTGAAACACTTTGCAATCCACATGGCTGCCAACCCACAGGAGATGGAGGATGTAGGTAGTCAAGGAAGAGAGGTCCAACGAACGTCTTCAGGTGACGGGTGTGTGACTTTTGGTAAAATTCAAACTGTAAAAGTGACAAAAAGATTTAGGTACCTGCAAAGTCATAGAGCTGAGAGCAGTTTATTAATGATTGCCACCATGCAAAGCACACATGAAGGTACTTATAACCAGTGTTGCCAATCTTTAACGTTATTTTTTACTGACAAATACCTAAAAATTTACTGCCAAAAGATTTTTTTTACTGCCAAAATCCCCCGCGCGGCGCACCGAAAAAATGGGCGTGGTCATGCAACAGAATGTGGGCGTGGTCATGGGTGGGGCCAAATATACATGATTTTAGTATTGCTGTAAAAGGTCTGCCAGGGAAGTTTGAGCTCTGCCATAGTGTTTCCCCCCCTTCCCCCAAAATATATGTAATCTTACAGCATTTCACCAAAAATACACATAATCTGGCAGAGGTTCTTCCAAAATACAGATAATACGGCAGTGGTTCCCAAAAAATAGATGTAATCTAGCAGCAGCGATTCCCCCAACATACACATAATCTGGCAGCAGTTCCCCAAAATACATTTAATCTGACAGCAGTGGTTCCCCAAAAATAGGTAGCCCCAGGACTATAGGTGTCCCCAGAATAGGTGGCCAGGGGTATAGATGTCCCCAGAACAGGTAGCCAAGGGGAGAGATGTCCCCAGAACAGGTAGCCAGAGGTATATGTAGGCAGGGGTACAGGGCCGGTTCTAGACTGGCACATATGAGGGGGCAGTCAAATGGGTAGGGGGCAACATGTTCGAGGAAATTTGCGGCACGCTTTGCCCGCGGCGACAAAAGTGGGCATGGCAAGTAAATGCACATAATGAGAGACAGCGTTTCCCCACTAAATGCACATAAGAGACAGCGTTTCACTAGTAAATGCACGTAATGACAGATGGCCTTTCACCAGTAAATGCACGTAATGAGAGACAGCTTTTCACCAGTAAATGCACATAATAAGAGACAGCTTTTCCCCAGTAAATGCACATAATAAGAGACAGCTTTTCACCAGTAAATGCACATAATAAGAGAAAGCTTTTCACCAGTAAATGCACATAATAAGAGACAGCTTTTCACCAGTAAATGCACATAATAAGAGACAGCTTTCCCCAGTAAATGCACATAATAAGAGACAGCTTTTCACCAGTAAATGCACATAATGGCAAACAGCCAGTGTCCTCAGTATATGTAGCCAGCAGATATATGTACCCAGTGCATGTAGCCAGAGGTATATGTCCCCAGTATATGTAGGCAGGGGTATATGTGCCCAGTATATGTAGCCAGAGGTATATGTCCCCAGTATATGTAGCCAGGGGTATATGTGCCCAGTATATGTAGGCAGGGGTGTATGTCCACAGTATATGTAGCCAGAGATATATGTCCCCAGTATATGTAGGCAGGGATATATGTGCCCAATATATGTAGCCAGAGGTATATGTGCCCAGTATATGTAGCCAGGGGTATATGTGCCCAGTATATGTAGGCAGGGGTATATGTGCCCAGTATATGTAGCCAGGGGTAAATGTGCCCAGTATATGTAGCCAGGGGTATATGTGCCCAGTATATGTAGGCAGGTGTATATGTCCCCAGTATATGTAGGCAGGTATATGTCCCCAGTATATGTAGCCAGAGGTATATGTGCCCAGTATATGTAGCCAGGGGTATATGTGCCCAGTCTATGTAGCCAGAGGTATATGTGCCCAGTATATGTAGCCAGAGGTAAATGTGCCCAGTATATGTAGGCAGGTGTATATGTCCCCAGTGTATGTAGGCAGGTATATGGCCCCAGTATATGTAGTCAGGGGTATATGTGCCCAGTATATGTAGCCAGAGGTATATGTGCCCAGTATATGTAGGCAGGTGTATATGTCCCCAGTAATTGTAGGCAGGTATATGTCCCCAGTATATGTGCCCACAATAGGTAGCCAGGTGACCCCCCCCCAGCAGGAAGACAGCAGCGCAGTGGAGGGAGAGCTGTGGCATCAGCGGTGGAGAAGGGGGGCAATCTCCCCCCCCCCCACTTCCCTCACCTTAGTGCTCTCCCTCCCTCACTAATCACTATCCCCTCCTTAAGTAGTGCTGACTGAGTGGCTGGCAGCGAGCGGAACTTATCTGCTGCGTCTCGTCGCAGCGTCGGATGATTTGCCGCTACTCTGGTCTGGTCCAGACCAGAGCAGCAGAACTTCCGGCGCTTGGAGCGAGACGGAAGGTAAGTCCCGCCCGCTGCCAGCCACTCAGTCAGCACTAGATCAGGAGGAGACAGCGAGGGAGGGAGAGCACTAAGATGAGAGAAGGGGGGGGGGAGATTGCCCCCCTTCTCCACCGCTGCTCGCAGCTCTCCCTCCACTGCGCTGCTGTCCTCCTGCAACAGAGCGGGCGGCCGATTGGCCGCCCTTACGGACACTGCTGAATTCTTTGCGGAATTCACGGGCAGCTTAATTTGCATCAAAATTTACGGGCTGCCCGTAAATTTACGGGTGGTTGGCAACACTGATGGGCACCTATACCCCTGGCTACATATATTAGGCACCTATACCTCTGGCTACATATACTGGGGACTACTATACTCATGGCTACTTATACTGGGGACACCTATAGACCTGGCTACCTGGGGGTACCTATTTTGGGGGAACTGCTGTCAGATTATCTGCATTTTTGGGGAACCACTGTTAACAGATTAAGTGTATTTTGGGGAACTGCTTCCAGATTATGTGTATGTTGGTGGAACTGCTGCTGCCACATTGTCTATTTTGGGGGAACCACTGCCATATTATCTGTATTTTGGAGGAACTTCTACCAGATTACGTGTCTTTTTGGTGAAATGCTGTCAGATTACATCTATTTTTGGGGGATACACTACAACAGAGCTCAAACTTCCCCAGCAGACCTTTTACATCACTGCTAAGGTCATGTATATTTGGCCCCACCCATGACCACGCCCATGTTATGCTTGACCACGCCCACTTTTGGCACACCACGCACAGGGGTTTTTAGGGTGAGTCCACTTACCTCTTTTCCCAGGACTAGACCCCTGCCAGCAAACATTGACACGTGGACTTAGATCAATGAATGGGAACTGTGTTCCCATTCACTGATCTCCCAACTAACCGGTGGGGACATGAACGAGCATGGGAGCGCGCGCTGGAGAAATGGGAGCGCGCACAGCAGCGATGTGGCCGGAGCCGTGTATCTATGCCTCTGGAACAGGAACAGTCCTCCCGCGGGGTGTAGATATACTGCCTCAATACCAGCAAGTGGTTAATGCCAAAAGAATATAGGCATTTTCGCTCATCACTGTTGTACACAGGGTCAAGCAAATTATCTCGCCTGAACTAAGCAGTGAGAGACCGCTGCTCTACTGTATGACTTACAATGCATCACAAAACAAAGCATCAGCCTAGTGAGAAAACTTTATTTTGTGGGAATTGCATTGATGCAGAACAAGAACCTCTTGTGTCACAAATCTGAGTTTATTTGCAGCCAGTTAGACAGGTCCACATCTCTGCAGTATTCCAGAGCCGGCGGGTTAATCAGATTACGGGAGAGATTAAGCGACAGAGCAACGGGGTCGTACGTCTTTTTCAATCATTTAGTGACTTTCATTCCCATACTGGCACATGGATTCGCAGGACGAGTTTACACAACCTTGCATGTCCGTGTCATAGGAAACGAGCGCGACCGCTGAAATTCCACGCGCTTTTCTGAATCTCAGATAAGAAACACGTGTCAATGCGCTCTTCTGTTAGGCCTGGAACCCACTGAAAACCGCAAACGTAAAACGCTACCGCTAGAGTTTTGTCTGAGCGCTTTGCAAGCGGATTCATGCGCGTTTGCGGTCGCGTTTTGCAACATTGTATTTTTTTGCTCAGCGGTTGTGTAGCGTTTTGCGTTTTTATCCTGATTGGTCCTGTGAATTATTTTTAATTTTGTTACAGTGTGCTGAACCGCAAAACGCTAGCAAAACCGCTCAGTTTAGGTTTTGCTGAGCGTTTCTGCTAGCGTTTCAATACTTTACATTGAAGCGCTAACGCTCCCAAAATGCTGCACACCCTGCGTTTGCGTTTCTGGGAAACGCAAACGCTCCTGTGGAAGTTGCCCCATCCATTAACATCAGCTGAGCGTTTTGGCAAAACGCTAGCGTATCACAGCGCTGCCAAAATGCTCAAAAAAACGCTCTTGTGGGTTCCAGCCCTTAACCAGTTGTTCTCAGCGGCGGGGGAGGTGCGTTGTGTTCGGAAGTCAGCTGACATCATCGATAATGATAGACGGGAATGTTCACTCCTTTCACAAAGATTTATCGGTGCATTTTATTAATAATTTTTTAAAGAACATTTGTAGTGAGAGAGAGATACAAATCTTTATTCACTTATTTGATTGATTTCAGGAAACCTAAGTGCCCCACCCTCCCCTCGCATAGACTGATACCCCTGCAGCAGAGTTAGGGGCCCCTTTGGGTCTGGCAAATTCCCCGACCCACCCCCAGAATCTTCGGGCTATCTACTAGGATCCCTCTAGGTCACCCTGCCAACTTGATTGTGGTCCCTGGTAGGGATGATCACAGATATGCAAATTGTTCCGAGTTGATGCAAATTTTTATGCAAATATATGCAGCTTGAAAATGGACTGATCAATTTAAACCTGGGTTTAAATAGTTTAATCTGTTTTCAAACTGCATATATTTGCATAACAATTTGCATCATTTCAGAACAATTTGCATCTCATTGATTATCCCTAGTCCCTGGGGCCAGAGCTGGATTATCCACAAAGCAGTTGCCTAGGGGCTGGATAACGTCTTGGGGTTGCTACTCCTGACTATGAGCTGGCGCACACCAGAGCTGTTCTGGAGCGTTTTTAATAACGCTTGCAGGCTGAAAACTGCTTGGGTAATGTATTTCAATGGGCTGGTGTACAGCAGCGCGGTTCGCTCTTTCCACAAACGCAAACTCCCGGGCTGCAGCATGTTTTAGATTTCTGAGGCGTTTCTGTCTCAATGTAAAGTATATGAAAGTGGAAAACCGCTCTGAAAAACGCTAGATCAGGGCGGTTTTTGTTACAGAAGCTGTTCAGTAACAGCTTTACTGTAACAATATATGACATCTGCTACACAAAAACGCTCCAAAAAACGCTAGGCATGTTTAGAAAACCTCTCTACACATGCCTAGAATCGCTCTGAAATCTGCTCCAAAAACCTCTAGCGCTTTGCAGATCTGCTAGAGGTTTTTGGTGTGCACTGGGCTTGAATCTTATTAAAAAAAAGAAAAAGCCAGGTGACTTACATACTTTGCATTGAGACTCATAGTCTATGATATCTTCAGATCTCACACACCCCTTGTTTAAAGCCTCATCTACACGGGTAGTAATGTGGCTTATCAATCGAGCCGCTGATGCGGCTCGATTGATAAGATCCGACAGGTTGGATCTTGCTACCGCTGATTCCCTGGTCGTTCCCCACGAGGGGACAATGGCAGGGAATTGAGCGAAGATAAGCGGTGCCAGCGGGGACGAGCGGGTATTCGAATGCAGCGCACGCGCAGCGAGCGGGGACGCGGCGGGTACGCACGTGGATGCGGAAGAGGCGATAGGGCGGCTAATTGAGCCGCCGGATCGCCTCCACATCTCCCCATGTAGTTGGAGCTTTACGGACATTCAACTGCAGATTAGATCCACTAGGATGGATCTTCAGATTTGCAGATTATTGTCAGATCTGCAGATGAATGTCTGTTAAACAAGGTGTGTGGTCTGGTGCACACCAAAAACCGCTAGCAGATACGCAAAATGCTAGCAGATTTTGAAACGCTTTTTCATATTTTTCTATGGCGTTTTGCTAGCGTTTTGCAGATTGCTGCAGCGGATTTCAGTATAGTAGATTTCATATATTGTTACAGTAAAGCTGTTACTGAACAGCTTCTGTAACAAAAACGCCGGCAAAACCGCTCTGAAGTGCCTTTTTTTAAAGCGGTGTGCGTTTTTCCTATACTTAACATTGAGGCAGAAACGCATCCGAAATCCAAAAATTTTTCGTTTTTTTCGCCCGGCGGATCGTTGGTAACCAGTCTTATCACCCGAACGATAGTCTGTACACACGTCGGATTTGACGCGAAAACGTCCGAACGACGGAACGTTCAAACGACGGGTCATTCGCTAAAATCCGACGTGTGTATGGGCCTTTTATCTAATGATAGATCTAATCAGTGGCATAACTAGAAATCACTGGGCCCTCCTGCAAAAGTTTGGATGGAGCCCCCTTCCTCTGCATACTGAATAGGGACTGTCTACAAATCTTTATCTACAAAAATTTGTATGATTTGTTATCAATGGCAGAGTGGATGCAGTCATTAGAACAATTGTGCAGAGAGCAGAACGTTTTTTTCTCTCCTTGCCCTTAGTTGTCAGTCTCTCAGCCCCTGAGGCTTCTGGGCCCCCCTGCGGCTGCATCCCTTTCAGGATCTATTGTTACTCCCCTGGTTCTAATGATGATGACCACACAAACCTCATTATCCCAGCCGCATCTCACAGTGGGCAGTGCTAGGTTGCTGGTCTACACTCTATGCACAGCTTGTTAGGCAATCTCTCTGCACACAGTTCATTGCAGGACACACAGCCCCTCCCCCGGCAGTGTACTGTACAATGCAGGACACACAGCCGCCCCCCTGCCCAGATGTGTATCTAGGGTTTTCAGCATCCGGGGACAAAAGACTGGTTTAGTGCCCCATTCCTCAAGTTTAGGCCTGCGGTGCTTGCAATGCTCTCCTTTGATCAACTGCAGGGCCGGCGCTACCATAGAGGCAAAGAGGGCATTTGCCCCATGGCCCCGACCTCTGCTGAGGCCCCAGCACCCTGCTACATTCTCCTTGCTCGCACTGCTCCCCGGGTCCCTGTGCAGGCAGTGAAGTAAGTAACTGAACCTGCTGGCAGAGGGAGAGACATGATCTATATACATACCTCCTCCAAGTGGTTCGGTTCCAGCGTCTGTCTCCTCCAAGCGGTTCAGATCGTTTGGAGGAGACAGACGCTGGAACCGAACCGTTTGGAGGAGACAGATGGTGGAACCGAACCATTTGGAGGAGACAGATGCTGGAACCGAACCAGGGCCGGAGGTATGTATATAGATCCTGTCTCTCCCTCTGCCAGCAGGTTCGGTTACTTCTGGGGAGGGAGGGGGAAGTTGTAGGGGTCCCCTTGCTTAAGCTTGCCCCAGGGCCCATGGGCCCCAATCAACTGCCCCCTCTGCCCCCCCCCCCCCCCCACCACCACCACCTTAGCTATGCCTCTGCCCCCGCCAGTATATAGTTAAATGAGAAAACCCCCAGTCTCACCTGTGATGAACAGTTCTGCTAGAGGCTATCTCAGGCAGGGGCGTAACAATAGACCCTGCAAGGGATGCAGCTGCAGGTGGGCCCAGAAGCCACAGGGGGCCCCATCCTGACAGGCTGACAACTAAGGGCAAGGAGAGAAAAAAAAAACTTTCTGCTCTTTGCTCAGCTGTTCTAATGACTGCATCTGCTCAGCCACTTATAAGGAATCATACAAAGTTTTGTACAAAGTTTTACAAAGATTTGTAGACACTCCATATTCAGTGTGCAGCAGGGTCTTGTGTTTTACCCCCAGCCTTTCTACCCCTCCCCAAGTGCTGTGTCCTGTAGTGATGCTTGAGGAGTCTGGGCACGGTGAGAAGGCGAAAGGGGGCCCCATCCAAAGTTTTGCAGGGAGGCCCCGTGATTTCTAGTTACGCCCCTGATCTCAGGCTTACAAGTACAAAAGCTTTTTAAGTGTACCAGAGACGAACACACATAAAAGATTTATACATACTTGGGGCTTCCCCCAGCTCCCTCCGCATCAAATCGCTCTCAAGGCGTCTTCCTCCACTTTCTTCCGGTAGAAGCGCCGTAAGTTTGGCCAAGTGGGGTCAATGAATGCAGTGTAGCTACACGGGACCCTGTCCCATGGCTGGGAGCATTCTGCGTCTGCACAGCAGTATTGCACAGACGCAGAGCGCTCCCAGCAACGGGAGTGCAGCAGGGCGTGCGCACGTGGCCGGACTGCGCATGCGGAATGCGCCCCTACCCGCCAAACTTATGAGGCTTCTACCGGGACCGGGAGAAGGTGGAGGAAGACGTTGTGGGAGCGGAGCGATCCATGTGGAGGGGGCTGGAGAAAGCCCCAGGTATGTATAAATCTTTTATGTGTGTTAATCTCTGGTATACTTAGGCCTCTTTCACAGTAGGACATTGCGTTTGATGCGACGTTAAGGTTGCATAACGTGCACCCAATGCAACACATTGAAAGACTATAAGTTTGACGTTATTTAGCCCTGCGTTGGTGCGCCGTCTTCGTCACACAGTGATGGAACGAAAACGGAGCATGCGTAAAAAAACAACAACATTACTGAGCATGTGCAAACAGTCTAACGCAGCTAAAAACGTGTATAACATAGCATGCAGTACTTTCATTTAACGTGCAGCGTTATACACCAACGCAACGTCTGCACTGTGAACAGCCCATTGATTTTTCATTGCTTATAAGTTACTGTACCTGTTTTGAATGCAAGGTGTGTAATCTACCCGTTATTCGAGCTCTGCATACTTGTGCAGGTAGTCCATTCAGGTGCAGCGTCTGTTTGGAAGCGCTGCCATTTCTTTCTGCTGTACAAAACTTAAGTATACTTCAGGCTAGCTGCCTCCAGGGGTGTCAGCTTGCATTCAAATTTTAGAATTTAGATTAGTGTTAGCACATAATTTGCATCTGATTTGTATTCAAGGTGTGTATTAGCCCCAAGAGACTGGGCATATCTCTGGAGCTTTCACTTTACTTGCAGCCTGTGAGCGCTGCCCATTGCTTACTGTCTTTTAAACAAATGTGTATACCATTTATGGCTAGCTGCACCAGGTAAGGATTATGTTTTTAATTTTAGACTAGCTAGGGTTCACTGTTGGATATGTTTCACTGTTGAATATGCTTCACTGTTACATTAGTTTGAGGTTTTAACCCTTTTTTTTGGGGGGACAATTTTGACTGTTTGAACATGCTTCACTTTTTGATATGTTTCACTGCTAGATTAGTGCTTAGTTTCTCTCCTGTGGGGCACGTCACCACCGTAGGAGAGTCTATTAGGGATAATTTGTGCACAACTTATGCTGAAGCTAACGCTCCCCTTTACTGTACCTGTTTTGAATGCAAGGTGTGTAATCTGCCCGTTATTCGAGCTCTGCATACTTGTGCAGGTAGTCAATTCAGATTCAGCGTCTGTTTGGAAGCGCTGCCATTTCCTTCTGCTGTACAAAACTTAAGTATACTTCAGGCTAGCTGCCTCCAGGGGTGTCAGCTTGCATTCAAATTTTAGAATTTAGATTAGTGTTAGCACATAATTTGCATCTGATTTGTATTCAAGGTGTGTATTTAGCCCCAAGGGGCTGGGCATATCTCTGGAGCTTTCACTTCACTTGCAGCCTGTGAACGCTGCCCATTGCTTACTGTACTGTGCGTTACATGTTGTTGTAACGTGCAACTTTAACGCCGCACTGTGAAAGAGCCCTTAAACAATCCATTTTTTTAAATCAACTGTAGCTGTTCAGGGTTAATCTAAAGGCAACCTGAAGCGCAAAGAATATGGAGGCTGCCATAATTATTTCCTTTTAAACAATACCAGTTACCTGGCAGCTCTGCTAGTCTATTTGGCTGCAGTAATGTCTGAATAATACCAGAAGCAAGCATGCAGCTAATCCTGTCATATCTGACATTTGACAGTGAAACATCTGTTCTGCTGCATGCTTGTTCAGGGTCTATGGCTAAAAGTATTAGAGGCAGAGGATCAGCAGAATAGCCAGGAACTGGTATTGTTTAAAAGGAAATAAATATTGCAGCCACCACATACCTCTAGCTTCAGGTTCCCTTTAAAGTTCCTGTTTAAATAACTGTGACACAATGGGCTCGATTCACAAAGTGGTGATAACCCAGTTAAAGACTTTAGGCGTGATAACCATTTTTATCATGCCTAAACTCAGTTTAGGCATGATAAGTTTAGGCATGATAAGTTTAGGTGTGATAAGTTTAGGCATGCTAAGTTTAGATAAGTTTATTACGCGCGCAAAGTCCCGCACGCAAAGCAGCGCCATTAAACTCTATGCGAAGTGCACCAGACTCTGCTAGCGCAAAACTTTTGATCAGCTGTGCACTGCGGTGCTAACCCAGTTGGTGCTTAAACTTATCACGCCTAAAAACGTATCACACCTAAACTTATCATGCCTAAACTTATCACACCTAAACTTATCATGCCTAAACAGAGTTTAGGCGTGATAAAGGGCTTTTCACCACGGTGCTGTTAGCACCGCTTTGTGAATCAGGCCCGATAGCTCTTCCCCACCCTGTGCAAGAATTATACAAATGGTTATACTGCATTACCAAACTTTCACTTTCATTTCCCCACCCTTCCTGCAGCGATGGCGTCTGCTGATCTGAGCCAGGAGCTGGAGTGTCCCGTCTGTCTGAGCATTTATACAGATCCTGTAATCCTGAGATGTGGTCACAACTTCTGCCGAGTCTGTATTGAGCGTGTGCTGAATACACAGGAGGGGTCTGGAGGTTATTCCTGTCCTGAATGTAGAGAGCAGTTTACGGAGCGGCCTACACTGCAAAGGAACATTGCTCTGAAGAAGATAGCAGAGAGTTTCCTGTCTACTCAGCCAGATCAGGGAGAGGCCGGAGTCTTCTGCAGTAACTGTGTGGACTCTTCTGTGAAGGCTGTTAAATATTGTCTGCACTGTGACGTTTCTCTGTGTGGTAAACACCTGAGAGTCCACAGCAAGGCACCAGAACACGTCTTATGTGACCCCAACACTTCCCTGGAGAACAGGAAATGCTCCGTCCATAAGAAGATCCTGGAGTATTACTGCACTGAAGATGCTGCCTGTATCTGTGTTTATTGTATAGCAGGGCAACACAGAGGACACCAGGTGGAGATGTTGGATGAGGCTTCTGAGAAGAAGAAGAAGAAGCTGAGAAATGTTCTGCAGGAACTGATGGCAGAGACAGAGGAGGCTGAGAAAAGAGTCCAGAGTCTGGAGGAACGTAGGAGGAAAGCACAAGAAAAAGCAGATGGTGAAACAGAGAGAGTCACTGCCCTGTTTAGAGACCTCAGGAGACGGCTGGAAGATCTGGAGAAGAGAGTCCTGAGTGACATCATTAGGCAGGCAGAGCGTGTGTCACAACCATACAATGATGTCATCAAGCAGCTGGAGATAAAGAAGGAGGAGCTGTCCAGGAAGATGCGTCACATTGAGGAGCTGTGTAACATGACTGATGCACTGACTGTCTTACAGGAATCAGACACAGGTGACTTGTGTGACACGGAGGACAGAGAGAGACATGATAAGCAGCTCCATGATGGAGGGGATCTGGATGTGGCCGGCATCTCACACACATTACACACAGGACTATCTGATATCATGTCTGGGGTAATTGTGCAGAAACATACAGACACACAGGCCAATCCACATTCTACTACAGATCACAAAGTTCCCATCACTGCTAAATTATCCTGGCCACGCCCCCAACCCACCCCCACCGCACAACACACACAGGCCTATCCACATTCTAGTGCAGAGGACAAAGTTCCCATCACTGCTAAACTATCCAGGCCACGCCCCCAACCCACCCTCACCGCACAACACACAGAGTGCCAGGCTGGGGGGACAAACACTGGGGCTGTACAGCAAACATCAGGGCTGCCAGTGTATGCAGACATATTACTGGATGTAAACACAGCTGGTAATAATCTACATATATCAGCTGACAGGAAAATTGCATCCAGGACAGAGAGAAGCCAGAATCGCCCAGAAACAACAGAGAGATTTCAGGATTTTTCTCAGGTGTTGAGCAGCCAGAGATTCTCCTCAGGGCGACATTACTGGGAAGTGGATGTTGGTGGATCAGATAGATGGAGAGTCGGGATGTGTTACCCCAGGATAGCCAGGAGAGGAGGCCAGTCACTGGTTGGAGAGAATAACATGTCCTGGGGTTTGCAGAGGTGGGGTAATCAGTACGCAGTGATACATGACAGGAAAAAGATCCAGTTACCTGGCAAGATCCCCAGTAATAGAGTCAGGATATGTCTGGATTATGAGGCCGGGCAGATCTCCTTTTATGCCCTGTGTGACCCAATCAGACACCTCCACACCTTCACTGCTGCCTTCCTTGAGCCCCTCCATGCTGGGTTGTGGGTACGGGCAGGTTCTATAAAGATGCCAGTGGAATGCAGCGTGACCAAGAATTTGGTTGGACGCGAAACGGCCATCTCTATGCCCACCTTTGTCCCTCACTCCCAACTCCATTAGAAGCAGCCTGCACAACAACTATCAAGGTACATGCATGTTGGTTGTTCAACTCTAATTGCCACGATGTTTGATGTTCACTTGCAATAAACCAGATTGGTATGGACGGAAGTTGCACGCCTTTCTTTAGCTTCCTGATACAAGGGGGAGGTGAGAGATCCGCCCACTGGTGACATCTTAGGGAGATAACTGAGATTGGCTCATTATCTCAAAAAAGTTTCTGTATCGTGTTACCCAAAAACAAAGTATTTGCTCATTATCTCACAAATACTTGGCAGTTATCTGTGATTAAAAGACAGCAAGCAATGGGCAGCGCTCACAGGCTGCAAGTGAAGTGAAAGCTCCAGAGATATGCCCAGCCCCTTGGGGCTAAATACACACCTTGAATACAAATCGGATGCAAATTATGTGCTAACACTAATCTAAATTCTAAAATTTGAATGCAAGCTGACACCCCTGGAGGCAGCTAGCCTGAAGTATACTTAAGTTTTGTACAGCAGAAGGAAATGGCAGCGCTTCCAATCAGACGCTGCACCTGAATTGACTACCTGCACAAGTATGCAGAGCTCGAATAATGGCCAGATTACACACCTTGCATTCAAAACAGGTACAGTAAAGGAGGGTGTTAGCTTCAGCATAAGTTGTGCACAAATTATCCCTACTAGACACTCCCACGGCGTTTATGGGCTCCCACAGGAGAGAAACTAACCACTAATCTATTGCTGTACAAAACTTAAGTATACTTCAGGCTAGCTGCCTCCAGGGATGCCAGCTTGCATTCAAATTTTAGCATTTAGATTAGTGTTAGCACATAATTTGCATCTGATTTATATTCAAGGTGTGTATTTAGCCCCAAGGGGCTGGGTATATCTCTGGAGCTTTCACTTCACTTGCAGCCTGTGGGCCTGATTCACAAAGCGGTGCTAACCCAGTTAGCACACCTAAAAGACTTTAGGCATGATAACCATTGCACCACGCTGGTGAAAAGCCAGTTTAGGCGTGATAAGTTTAGATAAGTTTAGATCGCGTGCAAAGTCCCGCACGCAAAGCAGCGCCATTAAACTCTATGCGAAGTGCACCAGACTTTGCTAGCGCAAAACTTTTGATCAGCTGTGCACTGCGGTGCTAACCCAGTTGGTGCTATTGTTATCACGCCTAAACATATCACGCCTAAACTTATCACACTTAAACTTATCACACCTAAACTTATCACACCTAAACTTATCACACCTAAACTTATCACGCCTAAACTGAGTTTAGGCGTGATAAAGGGCTTTTCACCAGCGTGCTAACTGTTAGCACTGCTTTGTGAATCAAGCCCTGTGAGCGCTGCCCATTGCTTGCTGTCTTTTGAAGAAATGTGTATACCATTTATGGCTAGCTGCACCAGGTAAGGATTAGGTTTTTAATTTTAGACTAGCTAGGGTTCACTGTTGGATATGCTTCACTGTTGAATATGCTTCACTGTTACATTAGTTTGAGGTTTTAACCCTTTGATTGGATAAGTTTCACTGTTTGAACATGCTTCACAATTTGATATGCTTCACTGTTAGACTAGTGGTTAGGTTCTCTCCTGTGGGGGCACGTCACCGCCATAGGAGAGTCTAGTAGGGATATTTTGTGCACAACTTATGCTGAAGCTTACGCCTTCCATTACTGTACCTGTTTTGAATGCAAGGGGCCTGATTCACAAAGCGGTGCTAACAGTTAGCACGCTGGTGAAAAGCCCTTTATCACGCCTAAACTCTGTTTAGGCATGATAAGTTTAGGTGTGATAAGTTTTTAGGCGTGATAAGTTTAAGCACGAACTGGGTTAGCAGCACCGCAGTGCACAGCTGATGAAAAGTTTTGCACTAGTAAAGTCTGGTGCACTTTGCATAGAGTTTAATGGCGCTGCTTTGCGTGCGGGACTTTGCGTGCGATCTAAACTTAGCATGCCTAAACTTATCACACCTAAACTTATCATGCCTAAACTTATCATGCCTAAACTGAGTTTAGGCATGATAAAATGGTTATCACGCCTAAACTCTTTAACTGGGTTATCACCGCTTTGTGAATCGAGCCCAAGGTGTGTAATCTGCCCGTTATTCGAGCTCTGCATACTTGTGCAGGTAGTCAATTCAGGTGCAGCGCCTGTTTTGAAGCGCTGCCATTCCCTTCTGCTGTACAAAAGTTATCTGTGATTTCCAGGGACAGTCCTGTCATAAGAACATCCCTGGATTTTAGTTCTGAACAATCGTACCACGAATCCCTCATTTCTTGTGTATGTCTGTAAATCTCTTATCTTCACCTGATACAAAATTAAATAGCAAGACTATACACATATGTGTGGGTTTCGAGTATAAATAATGCATTTATTGTTGCCTTAGCAGTGGTAAATAATATACCGTCTAAGAAGCACTTTTTCTCCCCCAAAATTGAGGAGAAAAAGTCCATGTGTCTTATATGGCAGATGCAGGGAATCCCTGACTTACGAACGCCCGCTGATATGAACCACTGCCACATTGGGGATTACCTGCATGTGCCTCCCCTTCTGTCCCCAGTGTTGTGCCCTCTCCATGCTTCTGCTCCCTCCCCGGTGTTTTCTGCTCCACCTGTATATGTAGCGGAAGTGTCTTACCTAATTCATGGCATCTGTGGGGATCACAGAGCTCTTAATTTCCACACAGCTCCCCCTAGTGATGGCTTCTGCTGATGGTGTCATCTGCAGGAGCCGTGACTAGGGGGAGCTGTGAGGAAGTGAAGAGCTCTGTGATCCCCGTGGGTGCCATGGATTAGGTAAGACACTATACAGGGGGAGCAGGAGACATGCAGGAGGGAAGCACAACACTGGGGACAGAAGCTGCGTCCCAGCTAGTTGTCCGAAGGGGACAGAGCAGGCACAACACTAGGGACAGAAGCTGGGACAGAACGGACATACAGAGGGCAGAGCTGACACACTGGGTACAGAGTGGGCACACGGTCCTCGAGCACATGCAGCTGACGGAGGAATTCAGTGACTGCAGCACGGACTTCCGCTCAGAAGACACGCTGTATAGTGGGTAAGGGAAGAAGTCCCCGTGGCTGGCCTCATAGCGCGGTTGCTGTCAGACATCTTGGGCTTCTCCTGGGTAGAAGCAGACTGGCGGGTGTTGTAGCTTGGCGCGGCTACAGGCGTGTTCAGCATTCCGTTTCTTCCTCCTTGAGCTCCTGGACATGGCGGGAGTCAGCCCATCTGTTTGTCGGGTCCCGTATACCCTCCGATATGCTGAAAGTTAGGGAATCTGTCAGAGCTCATAGTATTAGCGTCTAGTCACTCCGGCACCCCACAGCACTTTTAAAGAGAGTCTGAAGCCATTGTAAAATCTTTTTTTTTTTACCCTCCTATTTATCTTAAGCAGTATAGGTAGAGCTGAAACGCTGCATTCCTGCAGCAGAACGAGCACTTTACACCCCCCTCCAAATCCTGGGGCAAACATCCACGACTTTCAAAGTCGTGGATTGTGCTGCCCGTTGAGGCAGAGCTTTGAGCTGTGGCTCTGCCTCTACTGAAGTCAATCTGCGCACGGATCTCTGCCTCTCCCCGCCTCTCTCTGTGAAGGAAGACTGAGAGGGGCAGGAAGAGGCGGCGATCGGCAGCGATTGACAACAGTAGAGGCAGAACTACAGCGCTAAGCTCTGCCTTTTTCAGGAAGCGCTGCCTGAATTTTCCCCCAGAGATTTGGGGGGGTTAATAAAACCTTGTTCTGCCGCGGAAATGCAGCGTTTCAACTCTAGCTATACTGCTTAATAGCATTAGAAGGTAAAAAGATTTCATTTTGGCTTCAGACTCTGTTTAAAAAGGCAAGCAATTAAAATAAACCTTAAAACCCTCAAAGTGTGAGCACGCCCTAAGAGGCAGTTTCCCTAATCTTTTTTAGGAGGTTTGCGTGACTGCATAATTGCATGCTCATTTATTAATGAAGAATAACACATTTTTAAAGTAACAATATCCAGTGCTCTGCTTGAGAATAGTGACAGGTTAAAGAGGAGCTCCAGCCTAAACAAACATACAGTCATTAAGTTACATTAGTTATGTTAATTAAAATAGATAGGTAATATAATACCCACACTGTTTTAAAAGAACAGGCAAATGTTTGATTTCATGATAGCAGCCATCTTTTTGGTTCAAAGGAGGTGACAGGGAGCATGAGACACAGTTCCAATTGTCCTGTGTCCTGATCACCTCTCCCAGTTGCTAGGCAACATGAATAACAACATAGGAAATCCCATCATGCTCTGCACAGCATCAGGGAAAAAAAGCCATGGCTTTTTTTCTTTGATGGGTGGAGCTTAGCTAAAAATGCAGCTAAAAATGATGCTTTGGTAAGAAAAACAAAGTTTTGATGCTGTGAAACTGTTAAACACCAAGCCTTTTCAGTTCTGCTGAGTAGATTTTTAGTCCGGAGGTTCACTTTAAGTTTTAGTAAAATATCGGTATTTATTTACCAATATTGTGCTACAGTAATTTACGGTTTTAAAACAGAATATGGGTAAATTTTAGTGACATTCTACTAGTTGAAGTTGGCTACCCAAATTCCCTCTTGCCCCTTTTTCATGCACGTGGGGGCTACATCTTAAATGTTGGGAAAATGAAGGCATAATTGCAGAGAGTCTATTATCGATGTATGCAGGCACCATAAGGTGAGAGCACATCGGCAATACTCTCAGCTTGGTCATTGTTTATGGTGTTGCCGCCCAACTGGACACACTTTTTGTTGAAAAACAAAACTTAAAACGTCTTGTGGTAAAAAATATGAACAGGGCCGGGTTTCTGTAAAGGCCCCAAAGCCCCAGGTCTTGGGCGGCAGCATCCCCAGGGGGCACCTGAACATAAAAGAGTTTCTTCATAGGAAAGAGGCTGCAAATGGGGAGCAACACATGAAAAAAGGGAAACTGATGTCCAACGGAGCTGTTCATAAAGAGAAGGGCTACAGCAGGGGTGTCGATCTCAAATACAAAGTGGACCAAAATTGATCACTGGGGCCTAGTCGTGGGCCAACATCCATGTCTACTGGCCACCTCCCTCCCTTATGAAGTTTCCTGGTGTCTAATACCCACACCCTCCAACCCCTATACAGTTCTCTGGTGTCTAGTGGTGCTTCCTCCCTCCCCTATACAGTTCCCTGGCGTCTAGTGGCCCCCACCCGCCCCTACACAGTTCCCTAGTGTCTAGTGCTTTCCCTCTCCCTCCCCCGTATGGCTTCCCTGGTGTTCTAGGGCTTCACCTCCAATATAGCTTCCCTGGTAGTCTGCAGTGGGCCAAACATAATACAAAGTGAGGAAAGCACTTGTGGGCCAAATTTAATGGTTCTGAGAGCCAGATTTTGCCAGAGTTTGACATGTATGGACTACACCTTCCTCCTCTGACTCCGCTTCCCTAGACAACTCCTCCCCCCCCCCCCTCCTCTGTGCTGCCGCAGGTGTGTACGACAAATCTGTTTCTGGTGATGATGGTTCCCACAACTCTTCCTCTTCCTGTTCACGCTCTTCTACAGCTTGATCCACCACTCTACGCACGGCATGCTCCAGGAAAAAAGCATGTGGGATCAGGTCACTAATGGCGCCTTCACTGCGACTCACCAGGTTTGTCACCTCCTCAAACGGACGCATGAGTCTGCAGGTATTAAGCATGAGTGTCCAGTACCTCGGCAAGAAAATCCCCAGCTCCCCAGAGCCTGCCCTAGCACCGTAGCTGTACAGATACTCGTTGACGGCTTTCTCCTGTTGTACCAGGCAGTCAAACATGAGGAGCATTGAATTCCAGTTGGGCTATCGCAAATCAAGCACCGCACTGGCAAGTTCTATTTCTGCTGAAAATCGGAGAAGCGCGCCATGGCCGTGTAGGAATGCCTGAAATGCACACACACCTTCCTGGACTGCTTCAGGACCTCCTGATAGCCTAGGAACTTACACACAAATCGTTGGATTATAGGATTCAGCACATGTGCCATTCAGGGCACATGTGTCAACCTGCCCAAATTCAAAGCCGATAAGAGATTGCTTCTGTTGTCACACACCACGTTGCTGATCTCCAGTTGGTGCAGGGTCAGCCACTGATCCACCTGTTTGTTCAGACTGGCCAGTAGTGCTGGTCCGGTGTGACTCTCGGCTTTGAGGCAAGACATGTCCAAGATGGCGTGACACGGTTGTACCTGGCATGCGGAATAGGCCCTGTGGAGCTGGGGGTGTGCAGTTTGAGAGGAGAGTGCAGCAGTAGAGTAGCACTCAGCCGAGGAGGAGGACGACAGTGAAGAGGATGTAGGAGGAGAGGAGGTGGCAAGAGGCGTAGCTAGTGTTTTTTTAGTGGTCGGGGACAAAGACAATTTGTGCGCCCCTCCCCCCCGGATAAAATGGGCGTGGCCATGCATCATAATGTGGTCGTGCTCATGGGTGAAGTCAAATGTAGAAATGCTGTTAAAATACCCAAATGTGCCCCCCTTTAGATAGCCAGGTGTGCCCTCCTATAGATGTATATAAATGTGCGCCCCTATAGATAGCCAGATCTGCCTCCCCCTTTCCCCATTTAGCTAGTGAGGTGTGCCCCCCATTAGATAGACAGATGTGCCCCCCATTAAATAACCAGATGTTCCCCCCCCTTTAAATAGCCCCGACTTTCTGCTGCTGTTAACGGTTCTGCACCCCTCTGCAGAGGGAGGGAGAGAAGCACGGGCACCTTGTGCAGCCAGCGAGCCGCCTCTCATGTATGTGGGGTCCAGCGGCCGTGCTGAGCGCTCTCACAATGCTGTGCCCGGGGACATGTCCCCCCCCCCCCCCCTTGCCCACACATAGCTACTCCTCTGGCTTTAGTGCCATTCAGTTCTGTTGCTGAGCAATTAGCAGTGATCATGTGATTACCAGGGCTCATTGCAGTTACCCCTAATTCAGGCGGGCAGAAGGAACTGAGGAGAGGTGTGTCCCAATCAGCAGGGGGTGGGGCTGGCCTGCCACCCTACCACCCTCATGCAAGTGGCAATAGCGGAGGGTGGGTGAGAGCCTGAATGGCACAACTCCCCAAAGCATACACATAAGAGCCAGGAACACTATGAGATGTCATGTGACTGACACTGAAATATTTATTATGGACTGTATATAACACTGACATCTTCTGCAGCACTGTACAGAGTACATAGTCATGTCACTGGCTGTCCTCAGAGGAGCTCACACTCTAATCCTACCATAGTCATAGTCTAATGTCCTACCATATTATTATCATGTATTTATATAGCACTGACATCTTCTGCAGCACTTTACAGAGTACATAGTCATGTCACTGACTGTCCTCCGAGGAACTCACAATCTAATCCCTACCATAGTCATAGTCTAATGTCATATCATATTGTTATTATGTATTTATAGAGCAGTGACATCTTCTGCAGCACTTTACAGAGTACAGAGTCATGTCACTGACTGTCCTCAGAGGAGCTCACAATCTAATCCCTACCATAGTCATAGTCTAATGTCATATCATATTGTTATTATGTATTTATAGAGCAGTGACATCTTCTGCAGCACTTTATAGAGTACAGAGTCATGTCACTGACTGTCCTTAGAGTAAAATGTCTTTTAAGCCACCAGCAAGCCAGAAAATACTCTGAATAATTTTGACAGTACTTTGGGGTTCTTTTTTTAATTGCAAACTGCAAAAGTTATTTTAAACAGAAGATGAAAAATTATTTCCTAGGAGAAAAGGAGAACTGGATCAGGCCCAATGTGTCTTCTCTTATTTTCTCTCATCTTATTCCCCCATTCCTTCTCTTCATTCTGTCTCCTTTTCTCTCTATTCTTTTTATTTTCCCTCTTCGTCCCTTTATCCTCTGCTATTGTTTTTTCCTCTTCTTCCTTCCCCATTTCCCATACTCTTCCTCCATCCCTTCATATTTCATCTTCTTCATTCCCCATTTCCCACACTCTTCCTTCATATTTCCTCTTCTTCATTCCCCATTTCCCACACTCTTCCTTCATATTTCCTCTTCTTCCTTCCCCATTTCCCATACTCTTCCTCCATCCCTTCATATTTCATCTTTTTCCTTCCCCATTTCCCACACTCTTCCTTCATATTTCCTCTTCTTCATTCCCCATTTCCCATACTCTTTCTTCATCCCTTCATATTTCCTCTTCTTTCTTTCCAATTTCCCACGCTCTTCCTTCATTCCTTTCTATTTCCTCGTTTCCTTCCCCATTTCCCATTCTCTTCCTTCATCTTTCCAATTTCCCACGCTCTTCCTTCATTCCTTTCTATTTCCTCGTTTCCTTCCCCATTCTCTTCCTTCATTCTTTCATATTTCCTCTGCTTCCTTCCCCATTTCCCATACTCTTCCTTCATTCCTTTCATTTATCTCTTTTTCCTCTCCTCTTCCTTCCCACCTATTACTTCCATTTCCCTCCCATGTATCCTCTCTTTCCCACTGCCCTTCCCTTTTCTTCCTCCCTTTATAAAGCAGACTAGCTGATGACCCGGTGTTGCCCGGGTATGTAATAATAATAATAATAATAATAATAATAATAATAATAATCCGAACATTTGTATAGCGCTTTTCTCCTTTCGGACTCAAAGCGCTCAAGAGCTGCAGCCACTGGGACGCGCTCAGAAGGCCACCATGCAGTGTTAGGGAGTCTTGCCTTGAACTCCTTTCTGAATAGGTACTTGACCTAGCCAGGATTTGAACCCTGGTCTCCCATGTCAAAGGCAGAGCCCTTAACCACTACACTATCCAGCCACCATGTATTTAGCTGGTGTTGGCTCCGCCCACTTTTTCTAACCCTACCACACAAACACTCAGTGACCAAGTTTTTGAGCTTTGGGGTCTTATAATTTGTATATTCCCATAGAAATTAAATAAATTAGATTGGCTGTTTGTGGCTCCACCCCTCTCCAGCATTTGAACCCCTGTCACCCAATGACCAACTGAAGCAGGTTTGAGGCATCTGCTATTAACAATGTAAAATGATAGCAATTTAAATATTCCCCTTGAAAATCAACAGGTGGATTTTGATTGGCTATTATAGGCTCCACCCACTTCCCTGAATATTAATCTCAGTCACCCAGTGACCATCTGGGCAAAGGTTGAGAACCCTGCAATGAACAGGGTAAGAAGGGCTGCAGCGAAATTTGTTTTTGGCTCCGCCCACTTTTTGTAACCTGGACGCAAAGTCACTCAATGACCAAGTTTGTAAGCTTTAGCATCAATAATTTGTAGTTTCCCAGTTAAATGAAACACATCTGATTGGTTGTTTGTGGCTCTGCCCCTTTTCGTGAATTTGAACTCCAGTGACCCAATGACCAACTGTACCAGGTTTGATACCTTTTAATAAATTAAAACTGCGCAAATACAAAAATGCACTTACTAGATATGTGCAAATGACAAGCATTCAATAAGGCACATAGCCTGAAAGAGAACCGTCCCCTCATAGGAGTGAAACCTGGGGCTGCAGTGGCCAGCAGCAGCGGGGGTCCAGATGGTATATGGACATCAGGTCGCTCTCCGAGGTGACTGTGTGCAGGTATCGTCAAGACGCAATTCGGGCGTATCCACGCCTTCGTCAGTTCTGATGAAACTGACGTCAGTGAACTGACGAAGGCGTGGATACACCAGGTGGTATTTCTGGAGGGTTTTACGGGTACTTGGGTTTGGTAATTTCATTATGTTTTCATTTTAAGAAAATGATAAATCATTATATAAACACAATCAGGTAAGGGCTTTAAGAGGAACTGTAACCCAGGGTTGAACTTTATCCCAATCAGTAGCTGATACCTGCTTGCCCACCAATCTTTAACTTTTCCCCAATAGATCATCAGGATATAGCTGATATCATGGTGAAACTCCCCCCATCCCCCCACAGTATGATATCAGGGCCCCACCCTCACAATTTCACATATATACAAATTGGCTACTAAAGGGGTAAAAAGAGGTATATACTAAAATAATGTTGAGAAAAACTGATTATACCGTACATCAGAATAGATTTATTCGGCAAGTACAGGGTATCGTACAAGGAATTGCATTTCATAATGGGGATTGCTGAAATAGGTGGGGTCAGAGTTGAGGGCCAGGACAGCTTGGGGGAAGAAGGAGTCCCTGTGCCTAGTGGTCCTGGGGGAGGTAGTCCTGAAGCTGCAGCCCGATGCGAGTAAGTTGAGGTAGTGATTGCGGGGGTGGGAGGGATCTTTTGCAGTCCTGACTGCCATGTAGGGCTGGATTACCGACCAGGCAACAAAAGCAGTCGCTTGGGGCCCCATTCAGAGTCAAAGGGGCCCCATCAGCACATAAACCAGCCCTCTCCATCCTGTCAGCGGTGGCTGGAAGGTATAATGGTTAAAGGGACTCTGAGCAGTGCAGCAACTATGGAAAGATGCATATCATTTTAAAGCTCTCTTTCTCCTCTTTCCAATGATATCTAAATTGCCGCCCTATGCCTTTTAGTTTTTGCTATTTTCGCGATCGAAATCGCGGCCACGGCAACTTTGATTGCGAAAATAGCGAAAACTAAAAGGCGTAGGGTGGCAGTTTATCATTGGAAATAGGAGAAAGAGAGCTTCAAAATGATATGCATCTTTCCATAGTTACATTGTATTACACAGGACGACTTTTCTCTAAAGTCGGCAGCTCGATTCAGCACAATGCAATGAAATATAAGGAACCCAGGGGGATATAATTACAAACATCATGCTGGTAGGTGTGAGGATGTAATTAATTAGTTGTGGGTATGCTTAAAGGCATACCCATAGGCACAGCTCAGAGTCCCTTTAAGGGCCCTGCCTCTGACACAGGAGACCAGGGTTCGAATCTCGGCTCTGCCTGTTCAGTAAGCCAGCACCTATTAAGTAGGAGACCTTAGGCAAGTGTCTCTAACACTGCTACTGCCTATAGGGCACGTCCTAGTGGCTGCAGCTCTGGCACTTTGAGTCCACCAGGAGAAAAGCGCGATATAAATGTTATTTGTCTTGTCTTGTCAAATGATGCCGTGCGCTGCTGATTGTCTTCAGAGCCAGGCTCTCCTCCTAGGTCCCTCTCCTGCTACTGTGCGCTCTGCCGCTGCCCACTCCTCCCTCCCTTCCTACAGAGAACCACAGCTGCAGCAAGAATGATAGCAGCAGATGGCAAACGCTCACTCACCTATCCATGATCCAAGCGATAGAGATCCCGTCAACTGAAACCCATCTGTCTCTTCTACAGCGCAGCCGCTCGCTCTGAACTTCATGATTCTCAGATCAGACAGGAAGTAGGAAGTAGTAATAGTAGAAGTAACAGAGAGGCAGCACTCTAGTCTAGAGGAGACAGATGGGCTCCGGATGACGGGACCTCTATTGCTTGGATCGCAATAGGTGAATGTGAGTCATCTGGTGCTGTCATTCTCCCCCGCTGTCGGCTGCCTTCTCTGCTGGACTATCGTATTCACTGGGATGGAGGCTGCATGGTGGCTGTCTAGTTTGGGAGGAAATTGGTTGTTCGGTGGTGGGGGTGGTTATGTAATTCTGTCTGGGGAATGGCTTCCGATTTGGCGGTGTCCAGAGCTTTCTGCTATTGCCAGGCTGGAGATGCAGGGGGAAAGTGCTGCTGCTGTGATATCTGGGTCCCTCTTCACAGGGGTGCCCCAGCCCCTGAGTGAAAATGTCCCAGCCATTCATCTCTCACTCTGCATTTTGCCGCTGCCTTTCCCTGCATTGTGCACCCACAGAGGAAAGCGGGCTGTTGCCCATAGCAACCAGTAGCTCGGCTGCCCCGGTTTGTGCGGCATGTTGCTGTGCAGCTGCATCTTCTGATTCTATTACGACATGATGGGGGGGGGGGACTCAAATCAGTTACTTTGCTTAGGGCCCCATTTAGCCTTAATCCGGCTCTGCTGCCATGGATTGTAGTCTAGAGGCATACTGGAGGTCTAGAGATGGGATGGTCCTGATGATCTTCTCAGCTGCTTCGAGAACTCTCTGGAGCTTGTGCTTGTCCCTGGCGGAGGAGCCCACATGCCATACAATGATGAAGGAGCAAAGAATCGACTCATATACAGTATATGATGAACCCTGCGCTATGAAGGCCCTCTACAGTGGCTTTGTTAGTCTTGGAAAAGAGACTGATATTGTTTCACGCTCTGTTTCTGCGCTTCAGTCAGGCTTTCTGTTATTGGGGTTTGCTTGTCACCAGTCCAGCTGATCAGGTGTTATTTCGACTTTGTATATTTTTGTTTCCATCGGCTTCCTATAATAACAGAAGGTGAGGGGTCCTTCGTGAGCTGTCAGTTTGGCGAACTCGGTTTACCAGTCCTCGGGGACGTCATACAGCTGGTGCGGCTGAGAGAAAACACACACAGAACTTTTCTAAGCCTTTATCTGTAAGAAACCAGGAAGGTCCTCAGGCCAAATGCTTCTACTACGTCCTCTCCTTGTAGGAAAGTAGATGACAGTTTGACTTGTAGCAGCTGAAGCACGTAGGGTCATGTTATGGAAATGCTCCAAAACACAAAATAGACATCAGAAGCCATTACGGCTGTGGCCTACCTGTAAAACCAGTTCTTCATCTCTGTAGTCAGTCTCTGGCTCAGTCAATGTGTCTTCCTTGCTATGTGGCTGTCCTGGACAGCACTGACTTCTTTCCACAGAGTACACCAAGCAATCCATGTCACTGACTATGCCTCAGAGGAGCTCACCATCTAATCTCGCTCCTTCCGTAGAGATACAGAGTACACAGAAAGCTCATGGTGAACCAAAACTCCATAGAGATATATGGAGTTCTCTGGAACCTTCTCAACACATGGTATGTGTACCCCTGGAGGTACTTGGATTTGGTTTAAGGGGTACTTGAAGTACTACATTGGGCCAGCCCCCCACTCCCACAGAGATTTGTCGGCCAGGCCCCCCCCAACTCCATCACAGGAGAAAGAGGGGGGGCCTGGAGGAAGGGGGGTCCAGTCCTGTACATAACGCATAGTGTCAGCATGGCATTGAAATGAACACTTAATGTGTCATGCGGAGGATCCTGCTGGTGAACGACGAGGACTACCACTGTTGGTCACCCGTGTGAACCAGTCCTTAGATGAGTACTCTATAATCTCTTCAAGTGTGGCCATTGGCCAGCATATTTGTCAGTTTTGTTTTTAGGTTTTGAGACTGAGCATGTATGTAAAAATGAAAAAACAGGCGAACTATAAGTAGTCAGCTTGGTTTGCGGGTATTTGTCTGTTATTTCTTGTAGTGAAGTTGTATCTATGACGTTTGGAAGAAGTCGTTTATCATCCACAGTCGAACTGGAAGGTCTGACTTGGAACGATGGCGCTTCCGTCTCTGGTTATCTGGCCACTGGCACCGGATATTCTTCTGTGACCAGAGCTTGTAAGGAAACAGATTACGCAACAACTCAGGAAAAACATCTGGGAAACACAGAAAAATATCTGAGGAAATCAATTGTCCTCTTTGATTCAGTATCATAATAAAGTCTACCTAATCTCAGTCAAAATCGGAGTGATTTCCCCCATACAAAGACAATTCCACACATGCTTCGAGTATTCAGTGATGGCCTATCTCCTGTTTTTCAGTGGTGCTTTAGTGGCTGCTGTGCTGATAATGTGGTGAGCACCACTTTATAGATTGCCATATGGTGTTTGCCACTTTAACCCCCTCCTGACCGCCTAACGCCAATAGGCGGCCGGAGGGTGGTAGCCCCAGGACCGCTAACACGTCAAGTCCTGGAGGTGGGGTTTAGCAGGGTACACGCGCGCTCATGCGTGTTCGTTCTCTGTAGAGACACGGAACAGAGCTCTGCGGTCAGCTTGCTAGCCCGCGATTGCAGCTGGCAGGCTATAAACAACAACAAAAAAAAACTTTGTTTACATCTGTACAGTGCTGCGATCTAGCGCAGTGCTGTACAGGGGACACTTAGCTGTCCCTCCAAGTGGCTCACAATCAAATCCCTCTCATGCTGATGCTTATGAGAGAAGAGGAAGTGGACGGATCGCCGTCCAGGGCCAATTTAGGCGGGGGGGGGGGGGGGGCGGTATGGGTTTGGACTGCAGCAATTTTTTTTTATTTATTTTTTTAAAGCTCTTTTGTTAAATAAATAAATAAAAAACATCTAACAATCGCAGCAGTGGTCAGAGACCACCAAAAGAAAGCCCTCCTAGTGACAAGAAAAGGAGGTAAGATTCATTTTATGACCGAGCAGTATGCAGTACTATTAAAACTGCAGTGCGCTGAATTGCCTGGTCACTAAGAGGTGTAAATATGTGGTCCTCAACTGGTTAAAGGACCACTGTCACAATAAAACATTTAAAACTTAATATACATGTTAACACAGTACAAATAAGATGTCCGTTTCTTTCCAGAGTAAAATGAGCCATAAATTACCTTTCTCCTATGTTGCTGTCACTTACAGTAGGCAGTAGAAATCTGACAGAAGCAACAGGTTTTGGGCTAGTCCATCTCTTCATTAGGGATTCTTAACATGGCCTTTATTATTTATGAAGACATTCCCTGAAAAGTATTTACACAAAGATGATGACCAGCCTCACTGCTCGCTGTACACTTTTTTAGTAGTTGGATGGAGCAAGTGCTTTTTGTAAATAAAGAGAAACCTGAGAACCCCTCAAGAGGAGATGGGCTAGTCCAAAACCTTTCAGTTCTGATTTCTAGTACCTACCAAAGGCGTAACAATAGGGTCTGCAGGGGGCATTTTGGGGGGCAAGAGGGGTTGCAGCATGAGAGGAGAGCTTTACCAGACATTGGCAGGTAGGGGGGACAGTTCCCCCCACCTTTGGTGATCCCCTCAGTGCTCCCCTCCAGCATCAATCACTGGCAGCATGCAGTGGGCAGGAACACATACTTTCCTGCATTCCACTGCTGGAGCTTCCTCTCTCTAAGTGTCTCATGCTACTTCCTGTTTAAACAGGACGTAGCGTGAGGCACTTAGAGATTCGACCTCCGCGGTGGATGGAGGTATGTGTTCCTACCTGCCGCCCGCTACAACTAATAGTTGCTGGAGGGGAGCGTGGGGGGGGGGGGGGGGGGGAGAGCCCAAGGTGAGGGAGGGGGGAACTGTACCCCCTCCCCGCTGATGTGTGGCCAAGCGCTCCCCTCTTGCCCCCCAAAACGTCCCTGAACGGGCCCGGGGGGGGGGGGGGGGCATCTAAATTTTTGCAGGGGGGGCAGTGATTTCTAGTTACGCCCCTGCAACCTACTGTAAGTGTCAGCAACATAGGAGAAAAGTACCACAGGACCACGGAGGGGACCCAGAGAACGCAAAGGGACCTTGCGGGCTGGGGGGGGGGGGGGGCTGGAGTTGGAGAAAGCCCCAGGTAAGTACAGATTTAGATTTTTAAGCATTGCTCAGGGTCCCTTTAAGCGATTGTGATTGCGATTTATGATTTTTAGCGGGCCCCAGCCCTTATACAGGAGGGAAACAAACAGAGGCAGACAATATGAGGAATCTTTCCATATGCTTAATGCAGCGTTCTTTCCATAATGATTCCACATTAAAGAAAGCATTCGATGGTGAAGGTTTGTGCAAATCTGGACCCTTCCACATCTCTGTTACCGTCTTAGCTGGTTGGCTGGTGTCACCCTATAATGATCTCCAGACATCTCTGTGTCCAGAATCCCACCCGCCACCTACAGATTTTGGATGCTTTCACCTGGAAATTCTCTGTTTTCCCTGCGCTGGCATCAGAGCTCTCCACATCTCGGGTATCAGCGTTGGACGCCTCTCCCGTGCGCCTGCAATAGATCTGCTGTGCATGGATTCCATCCCAGCATCCTCGGCAGCAGGACAGGAAGCAGAACTCGCAGTGTTTGAGCCTTTTGGCCCGACTGCATTTGAATTTTCCAGGCCTGGGCTTAAGGGCTGCGAGAGAAATAGTTACAGCCCTCCTTTATCACCCCGGGCTTCTAGGAGAGCGCGTGAAAAGAGATGGTGGCGCCTGAGTCAGGCGAGCCAGCGAGGATTTTCACTTTGCTACAATGCAGAAGACTGGTATTTACATTTACAGAGCACACCACTGGCGAACTGCGTCCTCTGCCCATTCTATAGAGCTGATGGGGGGTAGAGATGAGCCAAACGGTTCGCACGCGAACGGTTCCAGGCGAACTTTGGGTGGTTCGCCTTTGCAAGCGAAGGTGAACTTTCCCGGGAGTTCGGTTCGCCCCCATAATGCTCCATTAGGGTCAACTTTGACCCTCTACATCACAGTCAGCAGGCACATTGTAGCCAATTAGGCTACACTCACTCCTGGAGCCCCCCTTATATAAGGCAGGCTCCGCCGGCCATTACACTCACTCTTGTGCCTGCTATAGTGAGAGAAGGGACAGTTGCTGGCAGACTCTCATAGGGAAAGATTAGTTAGGCTGTTATAGGCATGTTAGCTTGCTCCTGGCTGATTCTTATTGCTATAATAGCACCCCACAACAGCTCTTTTGAGAGCTAATCCTGTTCTTGTGATTTTTTTTTTGATTTTTTTACTTGTGTTGCATTATAGACAGCCTTGATAATTCATACTGTTTTTGTGCCAGCCCAGGCCCAGCACAATCAGACAGTGAGTCAGTGACTAGTGACACTGACTAGACTACCTATGTCAGCCTTTGTCAGTCAGCTGCACATTGTGTAATACCCATTATTACTGCACATGTGTTGCGGTGACAGCTATCGTAATTCATACTGTGTGCAGTGCCACTGCCAGCCAGGCCCACCACATTCAGTGACTAACTGTATCAGCTGCACATTACATCAGCCGGGTGACCATATGGGCTTGAACACCGCCACGGCCTGCACTCTCGCCATGGTGCGCATGAGTCCAGCACGGCCATCACTACGCAAACAGCTGTTTGCGGTGCGTTACACAGTGAGTTTAGAGTGACAGTGTGAAGCAGTACTCTAATTACACTCCCTGATTGATGTATACACATGCAAGATATTTGAAAGCACTTTAGGCCTGCAATTTAGCATGCAATGTGATTTCTGCCCTTACAACGCTGCTGTGCATCAAATCCAGATTTTTCCCCGGGACTTTTGGCGTCTATCCCACTCCGCCATGCCCCCTCCAGGTGTTGGACCCCTTGAAACATCTTTTCCATCACTTTTCTGGCCAGCATAAGTGTTTCTAGTTTTCCAAGTACGTCTCCCCATTGCAGTTTGCGCGAACCGAACCTTTCCCGAACCAAAAATTCGGCCCATCTCTAATGGGGGGGGGAGGGGGGGTGGTTTAATAAAAAAAAATAATAATAAAAGGCACATTTTGCGGAATGCCAGGGAAATTTGGGTGGCGGCTTTTAGAATGGCCGCAATATGAGGCAAAGAAGGTACATTTTGGCACCAGGAGGCATCTGATTAGCGGCAAAAGGCTGAAATAAGGTAAAGTTTGGCATCCTGCGGCACCTGATTAGTGGCAAGTGGGCACAATTTCGGCGGCCAGAGGCGCCTGATAGAATTGGGGGTGCCGAGGACTTGCAGAAAACCAAATTGCGGCATTGCATAGCTGGAGCGGAGAGGGGGGTAATGCTTGGGGGGGGGGGGTTGGTTAGGCATCACCGGTAGGTCTTAGGGTTAGGCACCACCGGGGGGCGGGGGGTTTAAGGGGTTTAAACCCTAATCACCCCCCCACCAGGGGGGGTGGTTAGGGTTAGGCACACCCAGGGGGGTCTTAGGGTTAGGCACCATCAGCGGGGTGTAGGGTTAGGCACCACCAAGAGGTCTTAGGTTTAGGCACCACCAGGTGGGTTTAGGGTTAGGCATCACCACGGAAAGGTATTTACTATCAAAATCCAGTCAAAGAATATCGCTAATTTAGGTGATATTTTAATAGCGGCAATTCCCTGCCCCCTTTTTTCCAGGTGTTTTTCTTTTCATGTATGCATATAGAAGCTGCAAAGTTGGGGGGGAGGGGGGGGGTTGGAAGCATGGCATGACAGGCTCTGTCTTTTGTATCTGGGGCATTCATTAAAGTTATTGGGAACCTAAGAGAAACAAACAGATACTTACCTAAGGAGGGGGACGGCTCTGAGTCCTGTAGAGCCTTCCCGCTCCTCTCACGGTCCCCTCGCTCCAGCACTGTCACCCCCAGTAGCAGTGTCCGACCAATCGGTTGAATACTGCTCTCTGCTGCCGTAGGAGGCTTCGGAAGTCTTGGGAGCCCGAGTGCTCCCGAAGACGGACCTCTCTGTACTGCACATACGTAAGCTCTCTCTTGCACTTTTGCGCATGCGCAGTACAGAGCTGCCCATTTTCGGGAGCAATTGGACTCCAAAAACTTCAGAAGTCTCCTGCGGCGGGGTAATAAAACGCGTTGACGTCGCTGCAATGAAGGCACCGTGAGAGAATCAGGAAGGCTCTATAGGACCCAGAGCCTTCCCTCTCCTTAGGTAAGTATGTTTGTTTGTTTTTCTTAGGCTCTTAAGCAAACTAAACCCCAACGTTTTGCCGAATGGTAAAGACAACCCATATTCCTGAACATTATTAGCTGCTTGATTATGTCTCATGTTTTAGATTTGCCGTCAGTTCCATTTTTCAAGTCTACAACGTAGCTGCCAAACTGCAACAGCGTCGCTAGGGTGAGTTAACGTAGCACAGCGAGGTCTTCCGGGCAGAGGAGAGAGGAGAGGAGTAGGTCATGGACGGAGTAGAATGAGCTTCATTGATGGTTGGAACTGCTGGAGCCAGTACGGGGATTTATGTGCTGGTTTGGCAGGTGAAGAGCAACCGATGAAGTCATCGAGTCTGGCAGCAACAGGCAGGATGGATACAAGTCAGGAAAGGCCAGCTTGGTCGGGCGCCAATGATAAGGTGGTTACTGTGTTCAAGGTGGGATGTGATGAAAGAGGGGATTATGAGTTTACTATGTACAGGCCGGGCAGCAGCAGAGACCCGCAGGAGATGTCATGGACTGATCCACAAGCTCGTGTGCCAAGATCTTACAATAATTTCCAGCTATGCCTCTCTGCAGAAGCCGTGCGTAGACCTAAAGTTATTATTAAACTCATTACTGGCTCAAGAGATTATGGAACACAGCAGCCCCAGCATGCAGCATTACAGCTCCGCATGCAGACGATATCTCAGGTTTGCGCGGGTCCAGACTAGTAGAATAACATACAGTCATGGCGTATCGCTCAGGGACCATCAGTTCACAGGTCACAAGGTGTTTTCACTAATCAAAATATATTATTCTTCGAGGTAGATGTGGCCATACATTTCAACAGTCTGTCTCTTGTGTAACTTTAAATACTGTCAGAATTAGCACGGCATTGGTATACAAAGTGCCTGATTGGATGCAGCAGTGCAGGGCCGATTCAATATCCAATGGTGCCCCGGGGCACAGGTGACCTAGGCTCCCCCACAATCAAGTTCAGCCCCCAATACTGCCAAGTATTTCCAAATTCCCAGTCTTGTCATTGTCAGCTCTGACTTGGGCTATTGCTGGGGGAAACTTTGACACTTGGTGTGGGGATATCTTTGTACTGTGTTTTTTATGTTGTGCACTATTTTCTCCTGACGACGCCCTGTATTAGGGTGAAACAATTGTTGAGAGCACTGTAAATATTGACACTCATGCACCCACTTATATGTGTTACCCCAGTTACCTTCTGTGAAGGAGGATTACCTATATCCTTGACCCCTATGGGGTCCTTTGCAACTAGTGTGGCTGATCTACATTGACCTGTGTTCGAGCAAACCACACCCCAGTACTAGGGGAACTTGCACCCAGTGTTTTTCTGCCACAATTGTGCTCATTATATAGTTATTAATTTTTAGAGGAAATTGTACTGTGATGTAGGTCTCAATTGGTGACACTGGGGCAAAGATAGCTACACCCCACGGGGAATACAAGTTGACCAGTGGGGGGGATCAGCAAAGACCCTCACCCTTTAGTGTTCATACCAATACTGACCATATACAGTCTTTTATCTCTCATTACCTGAGACAGGAAACCTCCCATGTATTACCGCAGCGATCATATTGTTGTGTACATGGGATAGGTCTACTATTGACCAAGTTTCTGGTACTTATGGTCTAGCCCTGTTTGGGCATTGTGCAATTGTCAGTCTTGTTATTGGCCTAAAATTGGAAATACACCAATCACAGGACTCGAAAATACTCAGCAGTATTGGACCCATCTGAGAATGCAGGCGTTTGCCACGATAAACGGAATACCACAGTCATTTTGAGCCAATCACAAGACTTGGAAAAACTCGGTAGTATCCGAGTCTTGTGAGTGGTCTAACATTTCTGCGGTATTCCGATTTTCGCTGCAACTTTTGGACGGAAGTCCACAGAATCGGTATTTGACATTTGCAGAAATCGCCATTTCCTCACATTCGTAGTATACAAAGGGCCTGATAGGATGTAGCAGTGGTATACAAAGGACCTGATTGGGCCCAGCAGTGGCATACAAAGGGCCTGATTGGGCGCAGCAGTGGTATACAAAGGACCTGATTGGGCGCAGCAGTGGCATACAAAGGGCCTGATTGGATGTAGCAGGGGTATACAAAGGACCTGATTGTACACAGCAGTGGCATACAAAGGGCCTGATTGGATGTAGCAGTGGTATACAAAGGACCTGATTGGACACAGCAGGGGTATACTGTACAAAGGACCTGATTGTACACAGCAGTGGCATACAATGGGCCTGATTGGATGTAGCAGTGGTAAACAAAGGGCCTGATTAGCAGGGGTGTAGCAATAGGGGGTGCAGAGGTTGCGACTGCATTGAGGCCCTTGGGCCAAGGGGGCCCTGAAGGGCCCTCCCTCAACTGCAGTATTATCTCTCTATTGGTCCTATGCTGGTAATAATCACTTCTATATATACTTTAAATAGTGGTAATCATTAACAAACTGTTCCCCATCCCCTTCTTGCACCTCTGACACTGTGGTTGTCCTTGGCAGATTTTGGTGCGCCGTATCACTTGTTATGTATAGAGTGCTTGGGGGGCCCAATGCAAAACTTGCACCGGGGCCCACAGATCCTTAGCTACGGCACTGCTGATTGGGCACAGCAGTGGTATATAAAGGGCCAGATTGGATGCAGCAGTGGTATACAAAGGATCTGATTGGATGCAGCAGTGGCATACAAAGGGCCTGATTGGATGCAAAAGTGGTATACAAAGGGCCTGATTGGGCACAGCAGTGGTATACAAAGGGCCTGATTGGACACAGCAGTGGTTTACAAAGGACCTGATTGGGCACAGCAGTGGTATACAACGGACCTGATTGGGCGCAGCAGTGGCATACCAAGGGCCTGATTGGGCGCAGAAGTGGCATACAAAGGACCTGATTGGGCGCAGCAGTGGTATACAAAGGACCTGACTGGATGCAGCAGTGGTATACAAAGGGCCTAATTGGGCGCAGCAGTGGCATACAAAGGATCTGATTGGGCCCAGCAGTGGCATACAAAGGACCTGATTGGGCCCAGCAGTGGCATACAAAGGACCTGATTGGGCGCAGCAGTGGCATACAAAGGACCTGATTGGGCCCAGCAGTGGCATACAAAGGACCTGATTGGATGCAGCAGTGGCATACAAAGGACCTGATTGGGCCCAGCAGTGGCATACAAAGGACCTGATTGGATGCAGCAGTGGCATACAAAGGACCTGATTGGGCCCAGCAGTGGCATACAAAAGACCTGATTGGATGCAGCAGTGGTATACAAAGGACCTGATTGGGCGCAGCAGTGGCATACAAAGGACCTGATTGGGCCCAGCAGTGGCATACAAAGGACCTGATTGGATGCAGCAGTGGCATACAAAGGACCTGATTGGGCCCAGCAGTGGTTTGCAGTGGTTTACATTTCTTTATTTTCTGGGGACATTTTTTTCCCAAATACATTTTTAAATAAACGCTTACCTGCTGCATAGTTAAATGCGGCACCAAAAGGAACAGCGACCAAATCTAATGTGTCTCCCACCCTTTTCGGTTATCAGAGCGGCGGCGCACGCAAATTCTCCGGCCGTGACGGATTCCGCCCCAGACACTTCTGCTAATGAGATTGGTCGTTGGAACTTGTTGCGTTTTATTGGATACATGGAGACAAGAGCTGGGAACCGATACTCTTAATGTACAGAAGACTCGTTTTAAATCTGTCACATAATTGCTTCCTATGTCCTGCGTAATGCACGCTGCATATGGTACTGTTTAATCCTCCGCAATTATTCCCGATTTCAGGAAGAGAGATGACATTGTGAAAAGATCCATCACACATTCAGCTACACAGAGAGCGGGAGAAGCCCGTCCAACCAATCTCTGCCTTTATTAAAGCCATATGGCTCCGCAGAAAGCGCCCGAGATTTCTCTTTCACTGTGTCTATAAAAAGGAGGATTTGCAGGTAATTAAAGGCACATTGGCCATTATCTCTGGACGCCTTCGCAGCTATTATAGTGCTTTATCTGGACTGTGGAAGTTTCATTGTTCTGGTCTCCATGAAATCACACAGCCTGGCAAAACTTTCCTTAAATTATCCCTGATGTTACTCGTTTGTATCCGATGAGCCTCCTGCGGCTAGAAATCCAACTTTAAAGGGGAACTGGACTCTTGCACAGGACAGAAGGAAAACAGAGAGCAATACACCCTGTATGTGTTTAGAGAGTTTAGAATGTCTAATTCCCCCTCATCTGGGACTAATCACAAGTGTCATTTGATCTCTCAGCGGTGTCAGCTCAGGCATCTCCTTTGCCAAGGCAGAGCAGCTAATTTGTAAACATAGGATGTAAACCCTAGGGGCTTGATTCACAAAGCCGTGTTAATTCTTATCACTGTCATGCTAGAGTTATAGCGAGCATAACTTTTTCGTGCATGAAATCGCGGCCGTTTTCAAACAAAAATCACGGCTTTGTGAATCAAGCCCTATGTTTGCGACCACGAAAGCAGGAAGTAGACACACTGCAGGTTTATTGCAGGATTTGTATCAGCTGCAACAAAGAAATGTTTTTCTTTAACCTCCCTGGCGGTCAATTGATTTACGACCGCACGGCCGCGGGAGGTTTTTTTAGCCTAATTTTTTTTTTCATGTAGCTAGGCCATCGCTAGTTACATGATTCCCCCCTCCCTGCGGCGTGCCTCCCACCCCTCCGATCGCCGCCGGCGCGCTTGCCCATAAGGAAATCCCGTTCTGAACGGGATTTACTTTAGGGCTTCCCCATCGCCATGGCGACGAACGGAGTGACGTCATCGACGTCGTGACGTCACACGGAGTCCCGATCCACCCCATAGCGCAGCCTGGCGGCGATTGGCCAGGCTGCGCAAGGGGTCTGCGGGGGGAGGGCCCTGTATCGCGGCGGGTAGCAGCGCATCGGCGGTGATCAGGTAAGGTCAGGCACTTTGCTAGCTGCGTGTTTTTTTAAAAAAAGTTATCCAAATCGGCCCACCAGGGCCTGAGAAATCCTCCGCGGTGGCACACCCCGAGCTCAGCTCTGGATTACCGCCAAGGAGGTTAAAGAGAAACCGTAACCAAGAATTGAACTTCATCCCAATCAGTAGCTGATATCCCCTTTCCCATGAGAAATCTATTTCTTTTCTCAAATGGAAAATCAGGGGGCTCTGTATGGCTGATATTGTGGTGAAACCCCTCCCACAGTGTGATGTCAGCACCTCACAGCCCTGAGGTACTGGCATCACATTGTGGGAGCCTTGTTGCATTGTGGGAAATAACAGCTCTCCAACTGCCAAAAAAGCAAGCAGCCTCTCCTTCCAGTGACATCACCTGCCAGCAGTAAAAATGTCACCATGGGGGGGGGGGGGGGGGGGTCGCTAAGATGGCGTGCTTAACGGGTGTCTGGTTCTGAGCTCCGCTGCCCGGCTGTAATTTATCTCATAAAATAGCGACAGAATTCCCTGCATTTGTTTCTACTGCTTCTGAGCACTCCTGGAACACACTGGCGAACTGGTACAATCCCCCATCGGAGTCAGAGGGAGGTTTTTCCGCCCAACAAGATTGGGAGGAACAGGCTTGTTCACCAGTAGGCCTAAACCATACATGGACCGCTATTTCCCATACCCGATCCTCAGCATATCACAAAAATCAGGCAAAGGAGGTAAGGAGAAAGGGGAAGGACCTGGCTGGTCAGAGAGCAGGGATGGTCGTAGGCAGCCAACTTCGCTACGCTGGAACTACGCGTATTTTTACGCAAATACGCTTCGCAATCTACGGCTCCTAAATCAGCCACTTTGCTACGTTAGCATACCGTAGACTACGCATTAAAATACGCAAGCTTCACGTATTGCGTAGCGTAGTTGATGCGACCGCTTATGCCCTTATGCAGAAAAATTTCCGCAATGATCTGCTAACTATGTGCATACACAAACTAATTTAAGCATACATTCCAACATCCAATGCGGAATTATATGCGTATAAAGGGCAATAAAATTTCTGCGCATGCGCAATGACCCGTATAAATGCAGTTACCGCACGCGTAGTTGACTTCGCAATACATACGTCAACTACGCGTAGCGGGTGAAGCTTCGCATAGCGGGACTACGACTACGCGGAAATGCGTAAGTGTAGTTCTTAAACTTCGCCTACGAACTACGATGCGTAGTTGCGTACTACGATGCGTAGATTCGCGCTGGCGTAGTTTACGAGCAACCCTGTCAGAGAGCACACCTAACACCCCGGGCCCCCAGAGAAGCTCACAATGAGCTAAACCGGCGAGTGATAAAGAATCAGCGACAGACCTGACTGAAGAGAAAACGGCTCAACCTGGCCCAGCAGACCTCATGGAAGCAATCAGACAGTGTCAGGTGGCAGTCACACTCAAGGGAGATAATATTGAAGCAGGATTAGGTCTCCTACGACAAGATGTCGCTGAGATTAGAGATTGCATTTAAGAGACTCAGAGATGAAATTATAAATAGATTTATACATACCTGGGGCTTCCTCCAGGCCCATCTGCATGGATCGCTCCCACGCCGCTGTCCTCCACCGCCTCTATCGCCGGTACCGAGTCCCGTCACTTTGGCCAGTCAGGGCCAGACGTCGCAAGTGCAGTGCGCTCCCTCCCTGCGTAAAGCAGGAGCCGGCAAGATGGAAGGAGTCCCTGTGGATGCGTACAACTGTTCCCGTCCGGTGGAAGTGACAAGACCCGGTACCGATGATAGAGGCAGCGGAGAAAGGCGGCGTGGGAGTGATCCATGCAGATGGGGCTGCAGGAAGCCCCAGGTATGTATAAAATCTTTTTCTTTCAAACAGTTTTATTGAGGTTTTTCAAGAGAAACAGCTTGTGACAATACAAGGGAATGACATGTCCCAAATAGCAGCTCATAGTGATTCTTATATGACAACATGTTATACACACAACACATTCAGCACAAAAATTCCTGGAATCAAGATAGGCTGCCTGCTGGAGAAGGCTGGGGGAGATCAGACTCCCATTGCAACTCGCCGGGCTTGCCAGCCCAGAATGGCTGGCACGCCCTCTAGGGGACAGTGGTTCTCGCCATCTGTATATCTAACCTCGGTTCCTCTTAGGGAGGACCCAGACATAGTAAGGACAAACATAAGGGGAAAGAAAGAAGAAATAAAGAAAGAAAGGGGAGAGCCCTCAAGGGTGGGGGGGGGGGGGGGGGGAGGGTGGCCTGCCACAGCCCTGAAGACAATTGTCTTATTATAATAGGTTACCTGAAGAAAGGTTAATTGTGACCAGTGATAGTAAGGTAGGTTTTCCAGGGGTCCCAAATTTTGTCAACCTTGTCCCTTCTGTCAAGAAGGATTCCTGCTAGTTGTTCCTGGATCATAAAATTAGAGACTCTGGTTTTCACCTCCTCAAAGGGGACAAGTTGTTTCTTCCATGCCCTGGCAATGGTTTGCTTGGCTGCTACGAATATAAAAAAGGCTAGGGTCCCTTGGGATTTAGTGAGAAGGTCAATGGGAAAATGAAGTAATGCTGACCACGGGTCCCTATGGACTTGCTTATGAAAGACCGCCTGAAGCAGCCTATAGACTTTTGACCAAAAGCGGGAGAGCATAGAGCAAGTCCAGAAGGTGTGGAGAAGATCCCCTGGGGACTGGCAGCCTCTAAAGCATAGGTTATTACCTCCCAGATGGGCCAATCTTGAAGGGACCCAGTACCACCTCATCATAACTTTCAAAGAGGACTCGACTAAGCCTAGATTGATTGAAATATGGAATGTGTTTTTCCAGGCCTTGGCCCATTCTTCATTCGGTCTCGACCCCCTTAGGTCCAGTTCCCATTTTGTGACATAAGGATGCTTAAAGGATGGGCCAGGGTCCATGAGGAAAGGGTACAATCTACCTATCAGGCCCGCCCCCTCTGGATTGCGTAGGCAAGCTGACTCAAATATTGAGAGTGGAAGATCTGCATCTGGGGCATTTGCAAGTAGTGACTGGACCCAATGCCTCAATTGGAGGTACCTGAAGTATTCTGACCCTGGGATCTGATATTTTTCTTGTAAATAGTTCCAACTAACCACCTTTGCATCTTTAATCAAATGGTGAGCCAGAAGAAGCTGCTTCGACACCCACCATTTGAAAGAAGCTGGGCTTTCCAGTGCTGGGGGGAATAGAGGATTGTCTATGATGGGAAGTAGTGGGAGGGTGGGGGATAAAAGTTTCTTGGAATATTTAAAGGTGTCCCATACTCGGAGACAATGTCTAAGGACCTTGCTCATAAGGGGCGGCCTCATTTTGGGAGGCAGCCAAATAGGGCATTGGACTGATTGTGGGGATACTGCCACTATATCAAAAAGGGACCATTGAGGCATTTCCGGACCTCTATATAAGCTCACCAGAGGGGCAATTTGTGCTGCCTGATAGTAGGCCTGTAAATTCGGGAACCCCAGGCCTCCAGAGTGTTTGGGGACATATAAAGTAGCTCTTGGTACTCTTGGTCTGGAAGTCCCCCATATAAATTTATTAATCCTGGATTGTAAAAGCCTCAGGAAATGAGGAGGGATCCGTATAAAATCTTTTTAATTTTCCTGTCTCTGACCATCTCTGGTTTCCTTTAAATAGCTAGAGTACCATGTACCTCTGACGCTGAAGACACGCTCCGCTCCCATGATGCCGCTATTCCCGCCATACAGAAGCGCCTTCACGATGTGGAGTTCCATGCAAATGATGCTGAAAACAGGAGCCGCCACAATAACTTGAGGATCCTTTGCCTTCCAGAGGGTGTAGAGGGGAGAGATGTTGCAGATTTCACTGAGTCACCTCTGAAAAAGCTGCTCTCGGCAGACACATTTTCTGCCCTCCTTGTGATTGAAAGGGCACATCGCATGCCAGCTCGTAGGGTCCCTCCTGGTACCCCGCCACGACCAATAATTCTTAAACGGTTAAACTTTTGGAGATAGAGATGCCATTCTGGTGGCTTCATCAAGCTGAATTTAACCTTCTTTGCCGCAATTCAAGGCATCTATGAAGGTAAATGTGGGTGCCTGGAGGTGCCCGATTAGCGGCAAGAGGGGGAAATTGCACCCGCTATGCAATGCCGCAATTAAGTTATCTGCAAGACGATTTGGTTATCCACAAGGCTGTCCACAAATATTTCCCCTTCTTGCCACTAATCGGGCACCTCCTGGCATCCATATTTTCCTTCATAGAAGCCATGATTTGCGGCAAAGAAGGTCAAATGTAGCTGTCTATTCTGCTAAAAAATGTCCTTGGTATGCCGCTAAATGCAGCTTATCATAGGCGCCTATGGTGGCTCCTGTGTCCTACTTCACTGTTTTCTCGGTCCATGGATTATCTTAGCGCACCCTACTCCTACTTCTATTCAGAACTGCTTGCAGTCTGGAATGGATAATAAAAGATTCTCTATAGCTTTCAGGGCATCTTGTCCCATTGTCCTGCAAAACACGGGCAAGTTCCATTAATGATGATGGAGGTGGATAGCAATCTTGAATATTTGAGGTTTGGCAATTGTGAAGGCCACGGCACATGCAAAACTTCACCTTGGTGCTCAAAAAACCTGCCATGGATGATGTGAGCTTAGTGAACAGGGGATTTGTCATCTTAATAAACAGCATCCCGATCAGGGAATAAACATTGCACCATGGGATGGACCTTATTGTCAGAGACAAGTAATGATGGGTCCAACAGAGAACCACAATATGGCTGCCCATTCCCAATACTATGACTGAACCTTCCCAATGTTTCAGCCTTGGTAGCAAACCCTCTAGCTGTAAGCTTTGAATGCCATTCTCCACAAGTTGATTCTGCCAGAAGTTGGAAAAAATTTACAGCTCAACTCATCTGACTAATTTTTCCATCGCTCCAGGTTTGATGACTTTGGCACGACTGTCTTTTCTTAGTAGCCTTTGCATAAAAAAACCCTGCTTTTGGAGCTCGCTTCATTTTTTCAGGTATGCTTTTAACCAAAAACATTCCAGGCCTTCACCTGGAGCGCCATTGGTTCTCAAAGGGGCTTCAGCAGTTCTTATTGATGATGATCTGTGCGGTCGCTATTGGCAGCACCAGCTCATGTCCCCCCCCTCATTTGCCACTCACTCGCCCACAGGGTTGCACCAGCACCTCCTCTCCTCCTTCCTTGGTTACGTGGCTAAAAGCTATTACCATCTATCCTGTGCTCTCTTTGATGTCTGATGCACATACAGTTTGAAAATGGATGTACAGATGGCAGATTGTTAAAGAACTAAGACAACTAAGACCTTATGCGTGGGTTGCTAGGGGCTTGTCTCCTTGTACAGTATATATTTGTAGTGAAGATGGCCACACCCATGCAGGCAACAAGTTAGCCAGCAGAAATCAGCTATGGGAAAGCAATAACTGGAAACATGGACAACATTTCTGTTGCTGAAAGATGCAGTAAATATCATTTATCTGAAGTCTGCACTAAGTAAAGTTGTACTTGGAAAGGGATTTATTTGACATTTGTTTATGAGGGAGCTTCTATACCACTAACATAATCTCTTCTCCTTAGTACCTGGAACTAGGAAAACATATGTGTTTGGAGATGGGCTGTAAAAAATAAAATAAAAATAGATATACTTAGAACTTAAACAGACACTGAAGCCTCCATAAAACTCAGTTTTCACTGCAGAATATTGTTTAGCATGAATGCTCTTCCTAAAACGCTGAATCCCCGCGGCTGAACTCGCAATTAAAATGCCTGAAATCCCGAGGCAGAAATCCACAACTTTCAAAGTCGTGGATTTTGCTGCATGGGGGAGGCAGAGCTTAGCGCTGTAGCTCTGCCTCCATGCACGTCAATTTGTGCTGATCGCCGCCTCTCCCCGCCCCTCTCAGTGAAAGAAGGCTGGGAGGGGCGGGAGGAGGTGGAGATCCGCGTAGATTGACGAGAGTAGAGGCAGATCTACTGCCCAAAGCTCTGCCTCTACAAGGAAGCGCTCCCCAAATCTTCACCCGGGGATTTCAGGGGTTTTAATTGCGATTTCAGCCGCAGGGATGCTGCGTTTCAGGTAGGGCATTCATGCTAAACAATATTCTGCAGTAAAAACAGAGTTTTTTTTGAGGCTTCAGTGTCTCTTTAAGGCTTCAAGCAAAATCTGAAGCAAAAAAATTAGTGAGATACCTATGTAGAAGGAAGGCTCTGGATCTCATGGAGATTTCCTGGTCCTCGCTCTATGCCCTAGTTTCTGTGCTGTTCCCGGTTAAGTTCTGCACCTTTGAAACTCCTTGGCAGTCTTTAGACGTACTTGCATCCCGAGTACTTCCAAAGACGGGTGCATCTGTACCGTGGTTGTGCCAGCCCGGACTTGCTTGTACAGTACAGATCCGCTCATCTTTGGAATTACTTTTGGGCACAAGTACTTTTGAAGACTGCACGAGGTGGGCTGAAGATTCATGCGACCAAGCTGGTCAAAGAACTTCACCGGGGTTTGGCGCTGGAATGACGGGATGGAGTGAAGATCGGGAAGGCTCTATGGGATCAAGAGCCTTCCCTTTCATAGAACTTGGAAGAATTGGACCAATCAGAGAATGCAGAGTCATCTCTGAAGTATTTGGTCAATCCGGGGATGCAAAAAATGACCAGAAAAAGACTCATCTGAAAACAGAAATCAGAAAGCTGAAATTTTGTTAATTGGCATTGGCAGAAATGAGGATTTCCAACCATCCCTACTTTTATCTATTTTCTTATACTGTTCCTTGGTACGATTCCCCTCCACCATCTAAGTAAGCTTTACGTAAGTGGATCCTTTAGCCCCAACTGAACTGAGACAGGTTTGTGTTTCCACCACTTGGACCTGAAGAAGCCTAAAGTGGCCTCGTTAGCAGTTTTCTTTTGGTTTTATAAATAACTTGTCTCATGTTTCCTCCAGACTCCTCCACCTTGTCCTCCACCCCCCTGATAGATACCAGAGCAGACAATTAATTTGATAAATGCAAGCTTGTTCAAACATTTCCAACGTGCCTCTCTCAACATCCATTTTTCAGACTCTTTTTCTCCCTCTGAGTTTTCGTCTCGTATTTACATCGATGGCGTCGTTCCGTGAGACGGATCCTGCGCTGGGATGAACTCTGTACATCAAAGAGGACCTCTTCTGTAGGGCTGAAAGGATGATGCATCTTCTGGAGTTTTCTTAAACTCGTCAGTAATGTTAATAGGGTTCTGTGAATATTTATGTACCGGGGCCGTTTTGTCTTTTTCGAGATAGAACTTCAGCAGGCCAGAAGATAACAAGGACATCTGTAAGGGCAGCTATCAGCTTTTTCCCCCCTCTACAACTTGCTGGGTACATTCTTCCTAAATACTGGACAAAAGTGGTCTGTGCAGCGCATAGAACAATAACTAGCTGCAAACCTTTAAAAGCAGATATTTTTGAGAAAAGGGAATGTATAGATTATTCTATTCCTAAACCTCTTAGCTATTTAGGTTTGTTACCCCAATGGGTTTTATTTTCCAAACCAAAAAGCGGTACAATTTTTTAAAGTGTTTCTTTAATATTGTAAGCATTTTTGCGCACTGCTTGCAAGTTGCGGTCTTGCAGGCTGTCCACAAGCATACATACAATAAAAAAATAGCACTTTTTTATTTTATTTATTTTTATTAAAATATGTATTTTCTTACTTTATTATTTGCTGTCCATAGTTTTTTTTTTAATTACACTTAGACATATTTATATTGGATCCTATACAGATGTTTTTATTGAATCCAATACAAAAAATTTGAATTTGTCGCCTGATGTGATGACGCTGTGTGCGCCCAACACCAAGGGCGGGGTGCATGCAATGCCACCAGTGGGACTCGCCGGGAGATGTGATCGCCGAGGGACAGGAAGCAAGGAAGGAAGAAGAAGAGGAGATCGTTGTTGGGGATCGCAGAGAAGAATTCAAGGTATCCACACACAGGGAAGCCGCGAGGTGTCGGCAAGGTATCCCGCATGCCAGCGACACTGCAGATGAGTAATAGCAATTACTGGATGAGGCTGACTCGTCCTTATCAATTGGAGATTTTTTTTAGGATGAGGCTTGTCCTTAACGCTAGGGAGGTTACAGAAGAACTTATCAGAATGTTACTTAACCTGCCTGGCGTTCTATTAAGATCGCCAGGCAGGCTGCGGGAGGGTTTTTTTTTAATAAAAAAAAAACTATTTCATGCAGCCAACTGAAAGTTGGCTGCATGAAAGCCCACTAGAGGGCGCTCCGGAGGCGTTCTTCCGATCGCCTCCGGTGCCCAGAATAAACAAGGAAGGCCGCAATGAGCGGCCTTCCTTGTTTTGCTTACATCGTCGCCATAGCGACGAGCGGAGTGACGTCATCGACGTCAGCCGACGTCCTGACGTCAGCCGCCTCCGATCCAGCCCTTAGCGCTGGCCGGAACTTTTTGTTCCGGCTACGCTGGGCTCAGGTGGCTGGGGGGGACCCTCTTTCGCCGCTGCTCGCGGCGGATCGCCGCAGAGCGGCAGCGATCAGGCAGCACACGCGGCTGGCAAAGTGCCGGCTGCGTGTGCTGCTTTTTATTTGAGCCAAATCGGCCCAGCAGGGCCTGAGCGGCAGGCTCCGGCGGTACTGGACGAGCTGAGCTCGTCCAGACCGCCCAGCAGGTTAAAGGGGACCAGACACGAAGCACCCTTGTGTATTTTACCATATATATCAGTAAGAACATTAGAGAAAACACTTACCTTGCTCTCTGTTTCATCCTCACTGCTAAAAGTGTCTGTTATCAGCTGTGATAAGAATCCCAGACTGATCATTCAGTGTGGCTTTGCAGGGAATAATTATAGCTGAGTCATTATAGCAGAGCCACAAGGGGGCAGGCTTGGGCTTGAAAAGACACCAGAGAAGACAGACTCTGCTATAATCATTCTGTAGCAAAGCTAGACTGAGTGCTCAGTGGGGGATTCTTATCAGAGGTGATAACAGTCAGATTAAACAGAGAACAATGAAACAAAGAGCAGATTAGGTGTTTACTGTCATGTTCCCACTGATTTATAAGGTAAAATACAAGAGGGTGCTTCATCTCTGGTTCTCTTTAAAGATTTAAATTGCTTATATTTTACAATATTAATTCGTAAATGGATTGGTCAGTGTTTGCCCATTGAAAAATCTTTCCTCACCCGCATTTACTTACTTAAATTTATCACAGGTGAACACATCTTTACTGCTGGCACAGTGGTGTAGCTAAGGAGCTGTGGGCCCCGATGCAAGTTTTACACTGGGCCCCCTAAGCACTCTATACATAACAATTGATATGGAGCACCAAAACCTGCCAATGGCAACTACAGTGTCAGAGGTGCAAGATAGGGATGGGAAATAGCTTGTTAATGATTACCACTGTTCAAAGTATTCAAAGTATCTATAGAAGTGATTATTATGAGCACAGGACCAATAGAGTGCTAACACTGCAGTTGAGGGAGGGCCTCTCTGGCCCAAGGGCCCTGATGTGGTCACAACCTCTGCACCCCCTATTGCTACGCCCCTGTGCTGGCAGGTGCTCCACTGCAAAATGTTTGTTCTTGTGTGTTCTCAAGTGAGCAGAAGCAATACTTGTTCTCCCAGAGTTCTGTGGGGCAGAAGGCTGTATAAGTAAATAAAGGGATAAACAGCACTATGAGGGCAGGGCTATGTACCAATATACAGCAATATATACATAAAGTAAGCATTTTTGATGCTGAGGAACTCAGTGAACTTCGAATGGGTTTCATACAGATAAGTAGGGCACCTGATAGGGCGGGTGAGTGGACGTTAATCTTATCCAGGCGGCCGTCTTCTTTAATGTGTCCCATGTCGCGTCTCACGCTGTGTTCCAATTCCTGTTCACGTGACTAACGCGCTTCCTCCTTCCGGGTTGAAGGAGGAAGCGTGGTAGGCACCTGACGCGACTTGGAACGCAGCGTGAGTCGCGACGTTGGACGGATTAAAGAAGACTGCAGCCTTGGTAAGTTAACCCCCGCTCACCCGCCCCATCAGGTGCCCTGATTATCTGCACTAACTATCTGCTCATCTCTGCTAGCTAGTGACAGTGATATACGGAAAAATAATTTATAGTACATTTTATCCTGGGACAAATACATCTTATATATTATGAATTTTAAATGTATGCTGGCTTACTGAACTGTCATAGACAAAATTTGAACCCTGGTCTCCTGTGTCAGAGGCAGAACCTTAAAGGAATACTATCAATAACCAAGTGTTCTAAAATGTCAATGTACAAATAATGTCTAAGTAGTAAACATTTTCCTACTATTTATGTTAAATATTAGAGGCAAAAGCTGTAATTCCTTGTGTGTAGATTTTGTGAAGTCTCATTTGCTGAGCTATGCATCTGTATGAATCTCTGCCATCTGACATGCTAAGAACAGTGTAATATTGAAGCAGATTATATGAAAACAGGTATCAGGTTTCACACACACAAGTACAAATGTTTATGTTGCGCATAAGATACATTTCCTCTGCTCTCTGTGAGAGAAAGCTCTGCCTGTCTCTGACTGAGCTCTCTGCACACCCGGGGTTAACAGATACACTGTGAGGGAATTCCCCCCTCCCCTCATGGCTGAATCTGCTGTCAGAACTGTGGTCAAGAAAATGTGAAAGGAATGAGATAACAGTAAACAAAAAGAGAAGCAGTGAAATGTATACACCAGTACTTAGCAGCACTTCCCAAACATGTCCTATCTCAATTGAAAAAAACATGTTAATTGATAGTGTTCCTTTAACCAGCACACTATCCAGCCACTGGTCCACTGGTCCCCATAACGAATCCCACAAATCCTGAACTCAAATCACTGGGAGCCAAGAATGAGTATTTCCAAGTCTGCAAGAACACTTACATCGCCTGCTGATCTCTCCAGTCCAGAGAGTCTAACGCTGAATACTCACCTTGAGACCCAGCGTTGTCCCACGGTGACGAGGGCTCCCCGAACCATCTCCCTGGTATATGTAATGTCATGCGACGGCAAATGACGGAGGCGAAAAAGAGTTCAAGCGATTGTGGCACTTTGCAAACGATTTGTCAGAGATCTCACAGATCTGATCTGCCGTGGCGGTCATTATCATCACTCATCGCTAAGCATCGTTCGTGTAATCGTGCGCCTGTACTTAAGTTGCGAGATTGCGGAAACAATCGCTCGTCACTTAAACAATCGCCTGTTGTCGGAAATAATGCATGGTGGGTACGGGCATTCAGCATCAGCATTGCATCTATCTGATGCTGGCGTGGCATTCCGAGACTATAAAGGTTATATTGACTTGGACCATTTCCCTGTAGGATTCTGCCCCCCACTTCCTGTGAGCCCCCTCCCTCTCGCACAGCAGTAGGTGGCTCGGTTGTGTAGATTTCCGATGTACAGCGTATAAAGTATGTTTGGAAAGGTTGGAGATTTTGGAGCGACGGCTCCTGTGCTGGAGACAGTCCAGCTCTGCCTCCCGCTGTTCTTTATTGACTGGAATGATGCAGTGCATTCCTCCCTCACGCTCAGAACTGTGAAAACACCAGTGTGAGCGATCAGCCTTGGCCAACTGGAGAACATGTGTGAGAACGCTGCAACAAATTCCCCCATGTGCGCCCAACTTTGTTCAAGATCTCTTGGCAAGACACAGTCAGATCCTTGCCTGCTGCCCTGCAATGGCAACCCAAGACCCCGTATGTATACTTACGGTAATATTAAAGATGGACTCTTGTCAACTATCCATAGTTATACAGTTGAAGAACTACACAAGTGACTTAGATGGCTGAATAGTATACTGGTTAAGGGCTCCGCCTCTGACACAGGAGACCAGGATTACAATCTTGGCCAGCAGCTATTCAGTGAGGAGACCTTGGGCAAGACTCCCTTAGGCCTGGAACCCACTACAAATCGCAAATCACTAGCACAATCGCTAGTGTTTTTAATTAGCATTTAGTAAACAATTTCATGAGTGTTTTCCAGCAATTTTGGTAGCGATTTTAAAAAGTGTAAGCTTTTTGCCAGCAATTTGCTATTAGAGATTTTAATTTTGATTGGTTCTTTCAATTTATAATAATTTATTTTACAGTTTGCAGTATTTTAAAATCTCACACAAATCGCTATGTGTAGCGATTCATGACCGATTTGCCAGCGCTTATATACTTTACATTGAGGGCTGAAACCCACTAAAAGCTCTTGCTAATGCAATGCTTCACATCACATATGCAATCACATCCCTCTTGTGCATACATGTCAAACTCTGGCCCGCGAGACAAATCTGGCCTTTGGAGCTCTCAAATTTGGCCCTCAGGTGGTTTCCCCACTTTGCATTATGTTTGGCCCACTCTAGACCACCAGGGGAGCTATATTGGAGGTGAAGCCCTAGAATACTAGGAAAGCCATATGAGGGAGATGGGCGAAATTACTCATGCTGCATGTCCTGCGATTGTGATTTTGCTAATCGCAATCGCTCCTGTGGAATTTGTTACATTTATTTACATTGCCAGAGCGTTTAGGGAAATCGCTAGTGATTTAACCTCCTGAGCAATAATACCGAGCTGAGCTCGGGGTATATCGCGCAGGAGGATTTCTCAGGCCCTGGTGGGCCGATTTGCATAATTTTTTTTTGTTACATGCAGCTAGCACTTTGCTAGCTGCGTGTAACTTCCAATCGCCGCCGCTCGCCGCCGATCCGCCACTACCCGCCGTGCAGCGCAGCCCCCCCCCCCTCCCCGACCCCTTGCACATCCTGGCCAATCAGTGCCAGGCAGCGCTGAGGGGTGGATGGGAACTCCCTCTGACGTCACGACGTCCATGACGTCGGTGACGTCATCCCGCCCCGTCGCCATGGCGACCGGGGAAGCCCAGCAGGAAATCCCGTTCTGAACGGGATTTCCTGCTTACTCTAATCGCCGAAGGCGATCGGAGTGGGTGGGGGGATGCCGCTGCGCTGTGGCTATCATGTAGCGAGCCCTGGGCTCGCTACATGATTTAAAAAATAAAAAATTAAAATTAAAAATTAAAAAAAATAGTGCTGCGCCACCTCCTGGGCAATATAATTGTATCGCCCAGAAGGTTAAAGCACTCACTACATGCTCAAAAAAGTGCTCTAGTGGGTCCCAGGCTTAACACTGCTACTGCCTATAGAGAACGACCTACTGCAGCTCTGGTGCTTTGAGTCCACCAGGAGAAAAGCACGATATAAGTGTTGTGTGTCTTGTATCTCAATGCTTTGTTTTTACGACTCTCAGCTGAATTCTGAGAAACGCGAATGCCAGCAAAAGCAGACAAGACAATTACATTGGACCCCTTACATAGCTAAACCCCAAACTTACGGTATATCTAATCTCTGTTCTAGTGCCCACTTAGGGATGATCATGATTTCCTAATTACGATTTACGGGAAAATGCGGATACATTTTACGATTTGGAAGTTCAATTTATTTCATGTAAACCATTCGGATAGTTTTTGCATAATTTTGTCCTGATTTTAGTAGTTAACAGCAAAGCCCCCATAATTCTATCTTCACCAACATTGCTAATTTTTCAGAAATGTTAGCCTTTCTGCCGTGGCAGTCAGCTGACACAACTGAGGGATCAGATTACAATTTGTGATTAGTCACAAATGTGGGGGTATTAGACAGGCTTAACTCTCTAAATACATACAAGGTGCAGTTCTCTCTGTTTTATTCCTGTCCTGTGCAAGAGTTCAGGTCCACTTTAACCAGTTTACCCCCAAGGGGTTTTTACCCTAACGGACCAGAGCAATGTTCCCCTGTCAGTGCTCATTCCTTTTATTCGCTAAGAACTTTATTACTACTTATTACAACAAAATGATCTATACCTTGTTTTTTTCGCCACCAATTATGCTTTCTGTAGGTAGTACATTTTGCTAAGTATTTTTTTATTGTAAAGGCATTTTTTTTTGTTATACTTGTTTTATTTTCAAAAATACTGATTTCACTGTATTACAATTTGTCCACATTTTGACAATGTTACAAATATCCAACCAGTAGAAAATAGTGCAACAGAGGTAAACTGCGAACGTGGAAGAGTCTTAGTAAGAATCTTATTTAAGTGAAAACATGAATAAACCAGATAAGTCCTAAGGAGGCAAAAGTCTTAGCTCATATGAGAGCGTTTTCAGATGTGATGTTGATTGTAGTTTAAGTCTTCGCTGTGGAGAATAGAAGGTAGCACATTGCCAACACAAGGGGTTGGATGCAGATTTAATTGTATAAGCGTCAAAGCTCGAAAAAGGAAAGAGGAGAAAAGAAGAAAAGACAATTGTATCTACATAGAAGTATATAGAAAAGTGGGGCCACTCTGATACTACTCTGACCTATGCTTCATAGAGGAGTTGTATGGGTGTTACCAAGGGCCTGGGCTGTGTATCGTCTAAGGTGGATGGTAAATAGGGGAGGAATAGGGCCATGAATCCCAAATTTTGTGGAAATTTAATTCCGTATCTCTCAGTGATGCTGTGAGTTGTTCCATATTTTTTGTCCAGTTAATTTTATGAATGACTTCTGATATATCAGGGGGTGCTAATTTTTTCCAATTGGACGCAATAGTTAGTCTAGTAGCAGTTAGTATGTGGGTAATTAGACGGTTGGAGTGTTTGGGAACTTTTTTCAAAGGTTTGCCCAGGATCATATGCACAGGATCTAGGGGAACTGTAATGTCCATTGATGTTTTGATTAGATCCCGAACTGAGGACCATAGATTGGAGATCAGGGGGCAGAACCAGAAAATATGTTCTGTGGTTCCTTTATTATTGCACCCTCTCCAGCAAAGATCCGATGAGCCTGGGTAGATCTTTGCTAATTTGGCTGGTGTTAGATACCAGTGGAAGAGGATCTTATAGATATTTTCTCGAATCTGAATACATTGAGATGAATGTCTAGCATTGGTCCATATCTCAGACCAATCTTCTAGGGGAATGGGGGTTGAGAGGGAACTGGCCCATTTATGCATATAGATGTGATCAGGTGACCATGTTCCAGATTTTGTATGTAGTAGAGCGTAGATCTGAGATATCAGGCCCTTTTGGTGGCCAGGCTGTTTACAAATTCGTTCAAAGGGAGATAGAGTAGGAGGTGATTTTTTCAGGAGAGTTTGCAGAAAATGGGAGATCTGGTTATACTGCAATAGAAGTTGGGATGTGAAAGTAATTTTTTCCTCTAGGTGGGGTTTGCCATATGCTTTGCCCGTTAGTGGATTGAGCCAATCGTTGAGGTTAAAGTAGCCCAGGTTAAACCAACTATTCATAAAGGAGTTTGATAGCCCTGGGGGGAAATGGGGATTGCCCAAAATTGGGCATAGGTGAAGGAGATGACTTCAACTTGGCGGAGTGGCTGGTATTTTTCCAAATATTGAGCGTAAATTTAATGGTAGGAAGCAATTGTTGTTCATTGGTCCTAGGTTGAGGGTGAGACCATAGGAGAGATGCGAGGGATATGGGGAGAATGCTAGAGGCCTCGATAAGACCCCATTTGGTGAAGACCTTCAGGCTTGTCCATTCAGGGAGTTGGCGCAGATGTGCGGCTTGATAATAATACCTAAGATGAGGTACCCCTAGGCCCCCTTGATCCCTAGGAGAGAGGAGAACTGATCTTGAAATTCGAGATCGTTTATGATTCCAAATAAATGAGAAGAAGGCTGACTGCAGGGATGATAACTGGTGGGCAGGGACCTGGACTGGGAGGGTCTCAAACAGATATAGGAGACGTGGGAGTATATTCATTTTGAGGGCGTAGATGCGACCTAACCAGGAGATCTTATAGGCCGTCCATTTGTGGAGGTCTTGTAATATTTTTTGTATAAGAGAAGGGAAGTTGCGTTTGTAAAGTGTACTATATGTAGGAGTTAAATGGATACCTAGATATTTTAGTGAGTGGGTTTGCCATCTATAGGGGAAAGATGACTGTATTATTGTAAGTAACTGAGAGGGAATTTTAATAGGCAGGGCCTCCGTTTTGTCCTGGTTAAGTTTGAATCCAGACAGGGATTCAAACATTCTCAGGGTATCATGTAGGATTGGGAGTGTAGTGAGGGGATTAGTGAGGGTAAGGAGTATGTCGTCTGCAAAGAGGGATATTTTATATTCTCGTTTGCCAAATAAGATTCCTGTAATATCTGTATTTTGTCTTATAGCTGAAGCCAGGGGCTCGATGCTCAGAGCAAATAGTAAGGGGGAGAGAGGGCAGCCCTGTCTAGTGCCATTATGGATCGGGAAAGGGGATAGGGGAGCAAAGGGTAATTTAATCGAAGCTGAAGGGGATGAATATAGAAATTTTATCATGGAGAGAAATGGACCTGAAAAGCCTTGGTGGTTTAGAACATGGAAGAGGAAAGGCCAATTGAGACGGTCAAAAGCCTTCTCTGCATCTAAACTAAGAAGCAGAGAAGGGTTGTTGGATCTATTCATTATGGATATAAGATTAATAGCTCGGCGGGTATTGTCCCCTGCTTGTCTACCCATAATGAAGCCCACTTGATCGTTATCAATAAGTCTGATAAGGATAGGATTGAGGCGGTTGGCTAAGGTTTTAGTGATGATCTTCAGGTCTGAGTTGAGAAGGGAGATAGGGCGATAGCTTTGGGGTAAATGGGGGTCTTTACCATCCTTTGGGAGGACAGTAAGCAGGGATGCTAATAAGGAAGGAGGGGGGGTTTCCCCTTCCATAATCTTATTTGCTAAATTTACCAGGTGAGGGGTAAGAATAGAGCTGAAGTTTTTGTAATAGGAGTAGGGAAGGCCGTCTGGTCCTGGTGACTTGGACGATGGAAGGGCTTTAAGTATTTCTAAGACCTCTTCAGTTGTTATGGGGGTATTAAGAGATAGGCGTTCTTGTTCTGTGAGTTTTGGAAGGTTTAGCTGAGTGAGGAAGGATAGGACCCTTGAGTCGTAATTTAGAGAGGAGGAGGGGTCTGGCAAGTTGTACAGTTGCTCGTAGAAAGATGTAAAGATTTGAGCTATCCGGGAGGGGTCATGATGAAGAGTGCCCTGTTGGTCTTTTAAGGAGTGGACGGCCTGATATGATCCCCTGGGGTTTAGCTTTCGGGCCAATATGGTATGAGGTTTGTTGCCCCTTTCAAAAAATAACTGTCTTGTCCATTTTAAGCTTTTCTCTAGCTGAGATGATTGAAGGGACCTAATGTCTAATTTTATGCGTTGAATGTCAGAAAAGTGGACCTGTGTGGGCTGTAATTTGTATATGGAGTATGCCTTAGCAAGAGAAGCATTGAGATGAGTCAGCTTTTCAGAGGAAAAACGTTTACGTTTGGAGCTTTCTGCAATGAAGAAGCCTCTTATAAAAGCTTTATGGGATTCCCAAACTAAGCCAAGGGACGGAACTGAATCTATGTTTATATCAAAGAATGATTTTAATTCTTCACAGCATTTAGAAATTAAAGTTTTGTCTCTGAAAAGTGACTCATTCAGTCTCCAGTGCATAGGTTTATGAGGGGAGGATAACCAGTCGAGTTCTGCTGTTACCGCTTGATGGTCTGACCATGCGGTTGGGATAATATTTGAGGAGATAAGTATCGGTAGAGTAGGGGCATTGGTGAAGAAGTAATCTATTCTGGAATGAGAGGCATGGGGGGGGGAGAAGAAGGTGTACTCAACACTCGTGGGATTGGCTATGCGCCATAGGTCTAGGAGCCTATATCTCCTTAGAAGGACCCTAAATTTACGTGAGTTTCTGTCATGAGATGCCTGGGAGGAAGAGGAGGATGGGGTGCTCCTGTCTTTTGTAGATGAGAAGGCCAAGTTGAAGTCACCTCCTAAGATAAGAGTCCCTTTCATTACCTTATTAAGCTTTGCCAAAAAGGTAGTTAGGAAAGCAATTTGATGGGATGTGGGGGCATATATATTGGCTATTGTGATTGGTTTTCCTGCCAAAGCTCCCACCAGTATCAGGAAGTGACCTTGAGGGTCACTGATGGTTTTATCTATCTGTATGGGTAAGTCTTTTTTGCACAGGATAGCTACGCCAGCACGTTTTTTTGGGCCTGAGGCCAGGTATGCAGAGGGATAAAATTTGTTAGTGAGTCTTATGGAGTCATTAGAGGTCAAATGGGTCTCTTGAAGGAAGACCATGTCAGAGTCGAGTTTCCTGATATCTCTCAGTAGAGATGACCTTTTTTGTGGGATATTCAGGCCCTTGGTGTTAAGTGTGTATAGATTAACCATTGTCTATGCTGTAGATATGCACATATTTAAGGACAGAGAGTATCAGTAGTGGCCAGTAGATAGAGAAAAAGACAATAGGTGTAAGAATAGCGAGAAACCAGAAGGGGTAAGTTGTATAAGGCAGCATCTGATGAACAGTAACAAAAAGGTAACCACTGCAATTTATGTGGTAACATTGTGGAGCAACTCTGAAGAGCTGCAAAAGTGAGAACTGCCTAAAAAGGTAACTTGGTCCCCGGGAAAAACCATGGGGCCAAGCGGCAGTCCTCCGGAGGTACATGCGGGTGAGCCAAGAGGGCCGCCCAAATCTCCTCTGCCAAAAAAAATAGGAAAAATGATCGGGGTCAACATTGTGGTTGAGACCGGAGTTAAATTGGGAACACAACCTGAACATGAACATAACATAACATCTATCTTCAAGACAAGCATATCAATTCACATTATGAGAGAGAGAGGATATGATAGAAAAAAAAATATTTGCGTGAAGACCAGGTCTGGAGCCATGGCCACGTAGAATCATGATTGGTGTAGGTATATCAGGTAGGTAAGGCTTCCATATCCTCCGATGGGTCTGGAAAGGTGAGACTGCGTAGGTGGCCTCTGGATCTGTCTGCCATGTGGCGGATCTTCCTTGGGGGGGAACTTGGCGAAGAGGGTAGGCTCTGCTGAGTGCTGAGAGTAGGAGGAAGACGAAGGCCTAACTGTTTAAGAAACATTGGTGCATTGTCCATTTCTGAGACTGTAAAGCGTGCGCCATTCCTGTTTACAGATAAGCGGAAGGGGAAGCCCCATTGGTACTGAATTTTGGCATCTCTCAACAGCTGGGTGATGGGCCTGAAGGCTCTTCTTTTGGCCAGAGTAATAAGGGATAAGTCATTGTATATAGAGAGTTCGTCCCCTTTAAAAGAAACTGTAGAGGTGTTGCGGATCGCTCTCAGAAGGGCCTCTTTTGATTCATAATAGTGGAGTCTAATTATAACATCTTTAGGTCTCTGTGCTGAGGTTCGTCTCTCACCCAGGGAGCGATGGGCTCTGTCCATTCTCCACATTTCGTCAGGTAGCTCGGGCACTAATGATTTATAAAGTTCCAGGAGATGAGGAAGAAGTTTATCAGAGGTGATAGACATAGACATACCTTTTATGCGTATGTTTTGGCGTCTTTCCCTGTTTTCGAAGTCCTCCTGGGTATCCCTTATTGATTTAAGGTCATTTTGGATTAAGCGCTGTTCGTCCTCAATGTCCTGCTGTTTAAAGGACATGGCCTCCATTTTTGTTTCCAGGGAGTTAGTGCGCTCTGCCAGAGTGGAAAAGTCACCTCTGAGGTCCTTCACTGCTGTGAAGATCATCTGCTGAAGGGAGTCATGTATGACTCGGTAATGCCTGTCTAGGGCTGAGTCCAGCATGGCAGCGGTGAGCGGTGTGAGGTCTGAGGCCGGGGGACCCACGCCAGGCTGCTGTGTGAGCTGCTGCTGAGGTTGTGTGGGTTGGAGCGTCTCTGTGTCCGGAGCGCGGTCGGCGCCATCTTGGATCGCGGAGGTGCGGACATACCGGTCCATGGAGCCGGTTTGTGAGGCTGCCTTGGGGTTACTTTTTGCGGCCATCTGTGCCCAGGAGTTTCCGCTGTGTGGACCCGTTGCGGCCGCGCTGTTTAAGCGGTAGAGGAGCGGTGTGCGGCCTGATATGGCAGGGATGTGGGCAGGAGCTCGGAGCTTAAGCGGCCATCTTAGAACCGCCGCGCATGCGCCTATTGTAAAGGCATTTTAACCGGGAAAATAAAAATTGGAAAAAAAATCATTATATCTCAGTTTTCGGCCATTATAGTTTTAAAATAAAACGTTCTCCAGTGGATAAAACCCACACGTTTTATTTGCCCATTTCTCTCGATTATTAACTCATTTAAATGATGTCCCTATCACAATATATGGCAACAATATATTATTATGAAATATAGGTCCCTATGTAGTAAAGTAATACTTTTTGGCCACTAGATGGTGCTAGTGAACACTCAGTTTTATAGGAAGTTCACTTTTTTTTACATTTTACTATGACGGCTTCCTGTTTTGTGAATGGACGTGGCCGCTGATCGCAGTCATGTCCATTCATTCCAGGCATTGCAATTGGGTAGAGGACCGCTCGGTCCTCTTCCCCAATCACGGAACACGGAGTCCCGACAGGTAATGGCGGCGGGGGGCGCACACACATGCACAACGGCGGTGGGAGCGAGCGATTTATTTAAACGTCCTGTTGCTGTTAACAGTCTCAAACAGGACGTTTTAATGAGTCAGATTGCCATTAACTGGTTAAGCTGTCCTTTAAGTCCTACGAACTTGTAAATTCTGCGGATATCGCGACAGCATACATGCTTGCTTTCATTTCTTTGCTTCGTGTTTCGGTTATTGCTAGAAAAATAATACTAATTGACTTAGCTAGAAAAATGAAATGAATTGACTTTGTCTTGAAGCCCCCTGGTCATGTTATTTGGATGATGTATTATGTGCCTGGAGGTACACGGCGGATAATGTTGGTGAGAATCCCAGAATGTTAGCTCGTTAGCTTCCATGTCTTAAACATTCCTGAAAGCAGATATGGACAATTAAGTGTTACCTAGTAGAGCAATCATACTGCCATAGCTCCAGTATCTCTGGATTCCCATTGCTTGCACTGCAGAAGGGAGGAATGCATATGGAGCGGCCAGAAAACTTGGGGACAGGCATTTTATTTAAGCGGAACTGAAGAGGATTTTAAAACAAACTGTTTCACTTACCTGTGGCTCCTGCAAGACCCCAGCAGCCGTCCTGTCCCGTGCCGGTCCTCCACGTTCCTCCGTTTTCCACCGCCGCTCCGTTTCATTCCTCGACTAAGTCGAGGGGCCATGCGTATCCCTTTTACGATTTCTTGTCTGCAATAGCGCTATTGCAGACTGGAACGCAAAGAAGGATATGCATGGCGTGGGGCGCGCAGGCGCAGTGGTCCGGCAGCAAAACCCGACAGTAGCTGGCGGCGGGAGAACAGAGGAATGTGGAGAACCGAGGACTGGACGGCTGCTGGGGGCTTGCAGAAGCCCCAGGTAAGTGAAACAGTTTGTTTTAAAATCCTCTAAATTTCCGCTTTAAATGTATATAATTTTGCATTTTTATTCTGTTCAGCACATATTTTTTTTTTTTTTAATTACTTAAAAAAACTATGCAAAGCAAAAGTTTGCCTTCTTAAAACAGAAGGTATTTGCGATTATTCCGATTGGAATGAGCATATGATGTCTCCCACAATGCATCACTGCTGCATATGCAAATCATCCTTTGGAACTCAAATTGTCACCCACGAAATCAAATTCCATTTACTCACTGCTCTGTGTTTACTATGTAGTCTACATCCTGACCCTGCATTGCAAGCATTCCAATATAATCCTAAATGTTTCTGCTGTAATGAATCTTATCTCAGCCAGCCTGGCTCTGTTCTGGCACATTGCCAATGAGAGGGAAACTTGTTATCTCCCCTCCCACATTCCTGCTCCTCACTGATTGGCTGAGGGCAGTTCAGTGTGACATGAGGCTGAAAAGGGAAATACTCTTCACCCCTCTGCAGAAGCTGCTGAAATAGGATCTATGCTGTGCACACATGTGTTTACAAAGCAAGCTAGATATGACGGGGCAGTTTCTAGGAGGAAAAAAAAGTAAAGGAGGAAATTACATCAGGATTGGCTTCAGTCAAAGGTCGTAAATATGGAAAATGTCTTGGACAGTTTTTTCTTTATTTACTATATAAAATTTACTGGGATCAAAACCTGGACAGTACAATACATGTGTTATGTAAGTAGAACAAGTATTTATCTACTTTTATATGTGTTGTTGTTTTCCTGGGATAGTATGGCTGTCCTTGCTGCTTTAAAAGAAATATAAAATGCCAGCCTGCTACAATCACTTTATGAGTACAATGTAAAGCAGAATGTTGCCTTTAAAACAGAAGGCATTTGGGATTATTCAGGTTGGAGTGAGATCTGAGGTGTCCCACAATGCATCACTGCTGAATATGCAAATCATCCCTTTGTTGTCCCTGATAGCTAAATACTTTGTGAGTGCAAAAGAGAGCAATAATGTTTGAATGGTTCCTGTCTTCTATAACTAATGGCAATCTGTGGGTAGTATGTTCCTCAAACTGTATTTTTTTGCTGTGAATGCAAATAAGTTATTTTCCTGAAAATGTACAAAATTTGATTTTTTTTATGCCATACAATTACAACGTTACCGTATTTTTCCATATATAAGATGCTCTGGACCAGGGGTAGGGAACCTTTTTGGCCGAGAGAGCCATAAACACGACATATTTTAAAATGAAATTCTGTGAGAGCCATACAATATGTTTAAAACTAAATACAAGGTAATGTGTACATTTTATGCAAAACAAACACTTTTTAAAGTACAATAAGTGTCTGCATTCTTTAATAACGTTGTTATGCAGTTGCTAATGGTTAGGATTAGGTTGTGAACTCCTGGGCAGGGGGAGATGGCTAGGGGTGGTGGGTTGGGAAGGCCGGTCAGGGGACAGGGGCGAAACTAGAAATCACTGGGCCCCCCCTGCGAAAATGTGGATGGGGCTCCCCCATAGGTGCCAAATAATCATAATGGGGCAGCGGTTCGCCATAAAGTAATTCTAATGCAGCAATGTTTCACCAGAAATTAATCGTAAAGTGGGGAGCATTTCACCATAAAATAATCGTACACTGGCCAGCATTCACCAGTAAATAATGGGAGCGGCAGGTCAGGGTGCGGAGAGGTAGGTCAAGGTGCTGGGTGGGCAGGTGATATTGCTTGGTGGGTGGACAGATGAGGTGCACAATAGTCCACATGGTGGAGGGCCGGCTGGCCACAAAATGCAATCTCATTGGCAGACGATTTCCCCACAAATGCAATCTCATTGGCAGACAATTTCCCCACAAATGCAATCTCATTGGCAGACAATTTCCCCACAAATGCAATCTCATTGGCAGACAATTTCCCCACAAGTGCAATCTCATTGGCAGACTATTTCCCCACAAGTGCAATCTCATTGGCAGACGTTTTCCCCACAAGTGCAATCTCATTGGCAGACGTTTTCCCCACAAGTGCAATCTCATTGGCAGACAATTTCCCCACAAATGCAATCTCATTGGCAGACAATTTCCCCACAAATGCAATCTCATTGGCAGACAATTTCCCCACAAGTGCAATCTCATTGGCAGACTATTTCCCCACAAGTGCAATCTCATTGGCAGACGTTTTCCCCACAAGTGCAATCTCATTGGCAGACGATTTCCCCACAAGTGCAATCTCATTGGCAGACGATTTCCCCACAAATGCAATCTCATTGGCAGACAATTTCCCCACAAGTGCAATCTCATTGGCAGATCATTTCCCCACAAGTGCAATCTCATTGACAGACAATTTCCCCACAAATGCAATCTCATTGGCAAACTATTTCCCCACAAATGCAATTTCATTGGCAGATGCAATCTCATTGGCAGACGATTTCCCCACAAATGCAATCTCATTGGCAGACGATTTCCCCACAAATGAATTTACCAGACTGGAGTGACCTCCTGGACCTGTCCTGGAGTGACTGCGGCGGCTCCTGCGGCGGCGGCGACGGCTGCTGCTGGCTTGTGCGCTCCGGAGCAGTACCTATGGGTGCGGCTGCCTCCGGGTCGCACGTCGTGGGGTCGGCTCCTCCCCCCGCCAAGCTGCCTCAGTTCCCGCCGGCTGCGCCGATGTGTCACACGTAACGTGTGACATCACACAGGCAGCGCCAGCATCAGCGCAATTACAAACACCCGGCATGGAGGAGGGGGGCGGGGCGGCGGCGCAGATTACCGGCATGGAGGAGGGGGGCGGGGCGGCGGCGCAGATTACAGCGGGGCAGATTACTAAACACAGGCTCTCTGGCCGCTCTGTCACCCGTCTTTTAGCGAGCCAGAGAGCCATACGCAGGCATGAAAAGAGCCATATATGGCTCGCGAGCCATAGGTTCCCGACCCCTGCTCTGGACTATAAGACGCACCGAGGCTTAGAAAAAAAACAAGGAAAAAATATATACCAAACTTGGTGCTTCCATGGTCCAGGAGCCTCTTGTAGATGTTCTCCCGAATTATTGTGTCCCCATGTGTCATGCTGTGTGCCCTTCTGTCCCCCGTATGCCCTCCTCTGCACCCGTCTGTCTTTCTCTGCCCTCCGTTTATTCTTCACTCCCCCCCATGTGAGTCCTCCTCTGCCTTCCGTTTGTCCTCTGCTCCTAACCCCCACCCCCACTGGTGTGTCCTCACTTGCCCCTGTGTATAACTATCAGAAGCGGGTCACCTAATCCGTGGCTCCAGCGGCGATCACAGACCTCTCCTCTCCTTCACGACTCCCCTAGTGCTGGCTTCTGCTGATTGCGTCATCAGCAGAAGATGGCACTAGGGGAGCAGCGTGGGTGAGGAGAGGTCTTTGATTGCTGTTGGAACCATGGATTAGGTTAGCTGTACTGCCACTTCTGATAGTTACAGTCCGTCCGGATTTACCTCACAGGAGCCTAAAGGCACAGATGTCCTGGCGCCTTAAACTTTACCTTCCAAGCCCCCACCAAAATGCACCACAAGTGTGCTGTCTGTCCCAACTGTCACTTCTCTGTTACTTCCCTTGCCTGTCATAGGTAGCTACAAGCAGGCCCGCCATCAGGGGGGGACATCCGTGACTCCCGTCACGGGCCCGGCCCTGCAGGGGGGCCCCATCCCCGCCGCGGCCCTGGCGGGTGCCGCCCGGCCGCCGCTCAACCCCCCATGACCGCTGCTCCCTCCCTCCCTCCATCCCTCTAACCGCCGCCGCCGCCTCCACCTAGTCAGACCCCGATCAGACGGCGACAATAGTGCGGGCGCTAGGACCCAGCGCCCGCACTGATATGCGGAAGTGACGTCACTTCCGCATATAGAGCGGGTGCGTCCAGCGCCCGCTCTGGTCGGGTCGCCGCTGATCTTGAGGTCTGACGCTGGGCAGCACTCACTGGCAAGGTAGGGGAGGCAGCGGAGGCGGCGACGACGACGGCGGCAGCGGCTGGGGGGGGCGGCTCCCTGTCACTCGCTCACTACCTAAAGGGCCTCCCTGTCATTCACTCACTATTAAAAGGGCCTCACTGTCACTCATTCCCTAAAGGGCCTCCCTGTCACTCACTCACTAGCTAAAGGGCCTCCCTGTCACTCACTCACTACTTAAAGGGCCTCCCTGTCACTCACTCACTACCTAAAGGGCCTCCCTGTCACTCACTCACTACCTAAAGGGCCTCCCTGTCACTCACTCACTACTTAAAGGGCCTCCCTGTCACTCACTCCCTACTTAAAGGGCCTCCCTGTCACTCACTCACTAGCTAAAGGGCCTCCCTGTCACTCACTCACTACTTAAAGGGCCTCCCTGTCACTCACTCACTACTTAAAGGGCCTCCCTGTCACTCACTCACTACTTAAAGGGCCTCCCTGTCACTCACTCACTCCCTAAAGGGCCTCCCTGTCACTCACTCCCTAAAGGGCCTCCCTGTCACTCACTCACTACCTAAAGGGCCTCCCTGTCACTCACTCACTATTAAAAGGGCCTCCCTGTCACTCACTCCCTAAAGGGCCTCCCTGTCACTCACTCACTAGCTAAAGGGCCTCCCTGTCACTCACTCACTACTTAAAGGGCCTCCCTGTCACTCACTCACTACTTAAAGGGCCTCCCTGTCACTCACTCACTACTTAAAGGGACTCCCTGTCACTCACTCCCTAAAGGGCCTCCCTGTCACTCACTCACTAGCTAAAGGGCCTCCCTGTCACTCACTCACTACTTAAAGGGCCTCCCTGTCACTCACTCACTACCTAAAGGGCCTCCCGGTCACTCACTCACTACCTAAAGGGCCTCCCTGTCACTCACTCACTAGCTAAAGGGCCTCCCTGTCACTCACTCACTAGCTAAAGGGCCTCCCTGTCACTCACTCATTAGCTAAAGGGCCTCCCTGTCACTTACTCACTAGCTAAAGGGGCTCCCTGTCACTCACTCACTTGCTAAAGGGGCTCCCTGTCACTCACTCACTACCTAAAGGGGCTCCCTGTCACTCACTCACTACCTAAAGGGGCTCCCTGTCACTCACTCACTACCTAAAAGGGCTCCCTGTCACTCACTGCCTAAAGGGCTCCATGTCACTCACTGCCTAAAGGGCTCCATGTCACTCACTACCTAACCTGGGGGTCCCTGTCAGAATCCAGGTGAGAGGTGTCTACCATAATAAGGGGGCATTCTGCCTATTTATGTGAAATGCTGTCTATTTATGTGCCTCATGACTGCTGAATTTGTCTTGTTGGGGGCCTAATGATTGAATTTTTACTTGTTGGGGGCCTCATGATTTGTTGGGAGCCTCAAGATTGCTGAATTTGTCTTGTTGGGGGCCTCATGATTTGTTGGGGGTCTCACGATTGCTGAATTTGTCTTGTTGGGGGCCTCATGATTGCTGAATTTGTCTTGTTGGGGGCTTCATGATTGCTGAATTTGTCTTGTTGGGGGCTTCATGATTGCTGAATTTGTCTTGTTGGGGGCCTCATGGTTTGTTGGGGGCCTCATGATTGCTAACTGCGAGACTATGGGAAAAGCTGAATCATTACCATATGAGACAATAGCATTAAACCTACTTTTTTAGCTTTTTTAAACAGAAAATAAAACTGGGAGGTTCTAAAAAAATGATGGAGCACTTCCTCCTTCCGGCTTGAAGGAGGAAGTGCTCGATATCGAGGCTTGCAACGCGTCCATTCGGACACTTGCACCTCGTTGAAACGCTGGGTGGAGAACGGCGTTCTGGGTAATTAACCCCGCCGCATCTAGCCACTCAGCTGTGGCAATTAGAGCTAACTTGAATCACGAGTATCCACCGTGGTTATTCGTGATTAATTTGTGGACAGCAAGCCTCCAACTAGCTCTGCCAACATGTAATGGCTACGCACATTTCTCAGTTTGTGTGTGGGGGGGGGGGGGGGGCCCGGACTGTTGATTTGTGAGGGGCCCCAAAATTTCTGATGGCGGCCCTGGCTACAAGTGCCCCTTAGTATTAGGTAGCCAGAAGTACCCTTAATAATAAGTAGCTAGAGGTGCCCCCAAGTATTAGGTAGCTAGAGGAAGTGCAAGTAGCAAGCGGTACCCCTGACTGAATGGAGATCTCGTCAGTGGAATGCAGAGAGCAGGGTGAGTAACCTCTTATTTACACTCTCATCAGGACTCTGCATAGGGAAGGAGGGAGGGAGACTCTCGGGGAGGGGAGTGAGCCGCCTTTCCATCATCAGGCGCCAGTAGGCACATGCCTACAGTGCCTTATGGTAAATCCGGCCCTGGTTACAGTATACATGGGGCAGAGGAGGACAAAAGGGGAGTCCTCGACATCTCAGCGGGTCGGTGGTTCATATCGGCGGCCGTTCGCAAGTCGAGGACTCCCTGTATCCAACGCATGGACTTTTCTCCCCACTTTGGGGGGAGAAAAAGTGCGTCTTATATGCTGAAAAATATGGTGCTTCTCTAGCGTTAAAACATTTTTTATAGAATTTTTTAATAGAAGAGGAATGACGTGTAAAAGAGATCTTCAGCATTTGCACGGTAAAATAAAGCAAAGATTCGCCAACCTATACATACATAAACCCAGAACTTAGAATGTAATAATGATAATAATGTGTTCTGGCTCTTTATTCTGGCTCCCCTGTCCACCAATTATTGTGTGATTTATTAAAACAAGAAGCAGAGAACCCCTGAATATTAAACAATGCGGCCTGCGTTCTGCCGGGTTTCTATAGCAGGTTTAATGAGACAGCAAATGAGACAAACAGATGCAGAACGTGGAACCGAGACAAAACAAGAGCTCAGCAAGGGGGGACCACGTTACCTGAATCCAGCCTGCTCCGCTCAGCAATAACCAGACCCCCAAATCACAGCAAAATGATAGAGCATGTCATTTACATCTGGAGACCTCCGTGAACCGCTGCCTGTGTAAAGTGTCCCTGTCATTCTTTCTCCAGCAAGAAAAAATATAGGTGGGTAGCAATTTTTTTTAATGTGACAATATTATTGGATATTGGAAGAGGTTTATTAAAGAGACTCTGTAACAACATTTTCAGCCTTATTTCTTCTATCCTATAAGTTCCTATACCTTTTCTAATGTGGTCTGGATTACTGCAGGCTTTTCTAGTTGCACTTTGTAATATAGTAGTAGTAGTTGTCTCTGTAATATATCTAATCTTCTTTTCTTTGTCAAGCTTTGTCGACCCAAGGAGGAATGCATTGCCGCTGCTGTGATAGGGAGAAGTTATGCACACCCCCTCCACACCCCCTGCAGGCTCTGCATGTGTGTGCTTTGTTTATCCCTGACAGACAGGTCTCTGCTCTCAATTTCAGCTTGTCTGAGGGGGGAGGGAGCTGTCCATGCTGAGAAACTGTGAGAATCCCTGACTGGAGCGAAGAAATTCACTATGTAATAAAAACTTGTAGTATATTGTAACATGATATATATACACATCAGGGATGCTCGGATACCCCTTTTCAAAATCGATCCGGATCCAGATACTCAGATATCCAGATCCAGATCGGATATCTGGATCCGACCTTTTGGGTATCCAAATAGAATCGGATATCCGACCTCAGTATCCGGGGTATCCGGGCGGATTCGGATATCTAAATAGAAAAACCGGAAGTGGCCTTTAAATTGCTTTAAAAACATTTTTAGGGTAAATGAGGCATGTAGCATCATTATTTTTTCAAGAGAAACACTAATTGATGATGTGGGGACCTCAAATCCCCCTCTCCCCCAAAAAAGGCTGTCAATTAACATCAGGCCTAGGTTCCAGACAGTGGCCGTGCAGCCCACATTGTGTCCAAAGTCCAACCGCACAACTGGGACATGGCAGTTTTCAGCCCAGACACCTCCAAAAATGTAAAAACAAAAACAAAAAACAAAAACAAAAAAACACCAAGAGCCCCAATAGTGTAATATGTACTGGTAAATGGTTACTAGATAGAGTAAATATTAATACTCACAAACCAGGGTTACCATTAGGCAACCACTGTAAAGGCAGGTGGGGAGATTTTCCTGACCCCACTCAGGAATAAGATGATGTGGGGACCTCAAATCCCCCCCTCCCCCCAAAAAAGGCTGTCAATTAATATCAGGCCTAGGTTCCAGGCAGTGGCCGTGCAGCCCACATTGTGTCCAAAGTCCAACCACACAACTGGGACATGGCAGTTTTCAGCCCAGACACCTCCAAAAATGTACGCAATTCTCGTTTAGGTTAAATATAGGTGGTATCAGCACAGCAGCAGTGGCCTGTGGCACCCTGGCAGTGGGAGCAGCAAAGGCAGCAGGAGCAGGGCAATGCAGCAGCAGCAGGTGTAACGTCTGCCAGGAGCATGCCGGACGTGGCAGGTGGCAGTGGCACGTGGAACTTTGCACTTGGCACATGGCACTTTGCTCGTCACACTTTGCACGTGGCACTTTGCACGTGCCACCTGCCACGTGCAAAGTAAGTGCCACCTGCCTCGTGCAAAGGGCCACGTGCCAAGCGCCACGTGCCAAGCGCCACATGCCAAGTGCCACGTGCAAAGTGCCACGTGCAAAGTGCCACGTTACACGTGCCAAGTTCCAAGGGCCATGTGCCAACTTTCACACTGTTACTGCTCAGCAGCACAGCAGTTCTGTAGAAAGCTAACACAGTAGTACTACTACTCTAACAACTACTAGCTCTGACTACAGTACTAACTACACAATAACACAGTAATCCTATTCCCTAACCTAGTCTATGCTGTGGCTAGCTAAGGCTAATAGCTGGCCAGCAGGCAACAGCTGGCCTGGTCTGTGCACAGCACACACACAGACACATAGCAGCTGCAGCAGCCCTGCAGCACACACTCTTAAATCAAGCTAATTAACAATACAACAATAGTGTAGTGATAGCGAAGGGGTTAATCACTGAACAGCTTTAGGTTTATCACTGTGTACAGCACTTGCTAGGCCAGCAGCACTGGAGCATGTCTCTCAGTGTGCATTCACAAGCAAGGACGATATTTCTCATCATGGCAGCCCTCCTTATTATACAGGGGGTGCTGGCCAGGGTTCCTTTCTGTGATTGGGTGCCAGGGCTTAGGCTGAGAGCCCTCTTATTGGCTCAATGAGGTCAGGTGGGGTTGGCCAGGGTTCCCTTCTGTGATTGGTTGCTAGGGCTTCTGCTGGGAGCCCTCTGATTGGCTCAATGATGTAATCTCCTTAGTTACAGTATTCGGATCCGGATATCCGCCGAATATCCAGGTATGCGACCAAATATCTGCGGATTGCTATCCGGATTTGCACAGAAATCCAGAATCCGAATCGGACAGCTGAAAAAAAAAAAGATATCCGGAATCCGGATGAGCACCACTGATACACATACATCACTTCCTGGTTAGAGGACATGTTTTTTGTTTGTAAACACTGCCTAAAACTGGCGATTAAAAGCCAGAATCAGGGCGGGGAGCGGCGGAAACGGCAAAGAGGGATCCTGGAGATCACAGTAACTGGATTGGTATGTTTTTTATTGTACAAATCGGACAGTACAGATTCTCTTTAAAGGCAGGGGTGTAACTATAGGGGAACAGCCCCTGAGATAGCAGGGGGCCCAGAGCTGTGGGTGCCCCCAACTACCAGCCTTCCTTTCCTGCGATACAGGGGACTATCCTCCATATCAGGTGTGTTTGTAGCCACACTTGTTATGGGTGGGAAGATCATGATGGCCACACTTGTTTTATGACCCTTGTGAGATGGGCCCAAAGGCCGTAAGGGCACCAAGGGAAGGGGTGTGAGCATCAAAGTTTCGTTGGGAGTGCCTCTGAATTGATTAACTGATTAAAGGACCACTATTACCAGCTATCCAAGAAAAGAGAGAACAACTGATCGTGTAACATACAGCCAAGGGTCAGCTGAGAGGCAAAAAAATAAAATAAATACACACTGAAGTTGCATCATGGGATTTTAAAGTGAGATTGTCAGCCATAAATAAAATTCCATTTACTCACTGCTCTGTGTTTAATATGTAGTCTACATCCTGATCCTGCATTGCAAGCATTCCAAAATAATCATAAATGTTTCTGCTGTAGTAAATGTTATCTCACTCAGTCTGGCTCTATTCTGGTACGTTGCCGGGGAGAGGGAAGCTTGTTATCTCCCCTCCCACATTCCTGCTCCTCCCTGATTGACTGAGGGCAGTTCTGTGTGACAGGATGAGGCTGAGAAGGGAAATACACCTCACCCTTCTGCAGAAGCTCCGTAAATACTATATGCTGTGCTCACATGTGTTTACAAAGCAAGCTAGATATGACAGTGTAGTTTCTAGGAGAAAAAAAAGAGTAAGGGAGGAAATGACATCAGGATTGGTTTCAGTCAGAGGCAATAAAGATGGAAAATACCTGGAAAAGATTTATCTTTATTTACTACTATATATACACAATTCAGTGCAATTAAAATGTGGACAGTACAATGCATATGTAAGTAGAACAAGTATTTATCTACTTATACACGTGTTATTTTTTTATCTGGGATAGTATGGCTTTCCCTGCCCATGTTGTCTACTAGGGCCAAGCCTTACCAGTACTTCTCCCCTGTACCAATACACGGGTGCATTGTGGGAGAGGGCAGGTCTTTCAAAAATCATCAGGTAGGAGAAAGAGTGATGATGGACAGTTCTTTAAGGATGGACAACCATCGCTGCAGAGATTGTAACTCTAGGAACGCCCTAGAGTCCACCTTCACCCACTGCATTCATGTGGCTTTGGTGCTTTCATGATCACCTCTATATGTGCGTTGAATAATGGTAATTATATACAAGCCATTCCCCTCCTCCTGTTTATAACCCCTCTAACACTGCAGCGGTCCTCAGAGAGCAGGTCATAGGAGTCCGTGTCATGTCATTGTTGTATATTCATTTGGGGGGGGGGGGGTGGAGGGGGACAATTTGTACAGGGCTCTACATCTATGGCACTGAGCATGTTTGGGGTTTTTCTTAACCACTTAACGACCAACGTCAGCCAATAGGCGGACGCAGGTCGCAGTGGTGTTTCCATGGAAACGACCGGTAGTTCGAGCGGCCCTGTCAGTTCACGGAGGGTGTCTCCGTGAACAGCCTGCGAACCTCCGATCGCGGCTCGCAGGCTAAATGTAAACACACGGGGAAGAAATCCCCGCTGTTTACATCATACGGCGCTGCTGCGCAGCAGTGCCGTAAAGGAGATCGGCGATCCCCGGCCTCTGATTGGATGGGGATCGCCGGCATCTGATAGGCTGAAGCCTATCAGAGACGGCACCGGACGGATCGCCGTCCTGTGCCGCCCATAGGAAGGAAGGGAGGGAAGGGGAAGGAGGCGTAAAATCGCTGCCAGGGGTGGCTTTGAGGAGCTACCTCCCCCCCCCCCCCCCCGCTGAACGAAGATAGCCGGCGGCGATCCCCCCAGCAGGACATCCCCCTAGTGGGGAAAAAAGGGGGGAAGTCTGTTCGCCCTGCCTGCAATGTGATCTGTGCTGTGGGCTGGAGAGCCCACACTTCACAGATCAGCGCAAACAAGCCCGGTCCTTAAGTGGTTAAAGGGAAGGTCCGAGGAGTACAAAAACAAAAAATCCAATTACCTGGGGTTTCCTCCAGCCCCTGGCACCTCACCTCACCAGGTCATGACTTCAGCGCGACTACATGAGACGTGCACTGGAACACAAGTAGGCCTCTGGTACTGGAGACTGGACTCCGGGCCACCGGCGGGTAGCAGAGCTGCGGCGAAGGCACAGGACGGCTGCCAGGGGCTGGAGGAAGCCCCAGGTAAGTGGATTTTTTTATTCTTAGACTCCTGGGATGCATCCTTTAAAGAGGAACTTTAGCGAAAAGGAGAAAAAAAAATAAATCGATACATTGCAAAGTGAGAAGTTAAAAAATAGAAGAAAGATCAAGAAATGATTGATATTCGCCATGTAATGTGCTCATATTGTTTGATCTACAATTATCCTGCAGGGCATCATCTTTACTACTGGCAAACAGGAAAAAAAATAGACAGCACCATCTGCCATTACATAACAAACACCCACTAAGAATGCAATAGGCTAAAAGGTTTTTTTTTTTAATAGATATACATATGCACAGAGGGAGATACTGGTTGCTTGGCAGTTGTAAAACAGCCATTATTTCCCAGAATGCAACAAGGTTCACAGACAGGAAATTGTCAGGATCACACTGTGGGAGGGGCGTCACCACAATATCAGCCATACAGACCCCCCTGGGGATCTATTCAATCCTTGGTTACAGTTCCTAAAGCATTTTATCTCTATTGAACAATAGAGTTTGGCTCACAATACAGCCTGTAACATATCCTGCAGGTAAACACCGGGAACTGTTCTTCTCAGTACAGAGACATGTGGTATTAATGAAGAACTCAATGCTTTTTTGGTGAGCAAAACAACATACTAAAGGGTGATGTCATGCGTCAGGGCGTCTGATAGCAAAACGGGGGGAGGGGGAAATAGATTGCTGCATAATGAAAAAAGGGCCTGCTTGATTTATTCCCTCAATATGTGAAGAATTATTGGCTCTCACTATGAGACAGCAAAGTGCAACCCATTAAAATAATCACCTTCCCCGTGTCATTGTGAATCTGGCATGGCTGCGATATTGTACGCAGGCCAAGCTTTTCACTGTGCAGCGTCTCCCGGGGCCCCCATCTTGATAGCGTGCCTGTTATTTATTAAAGTTTTGTACTGGTCCACCTTCGAAGGCCTTCTCTGCGATGATGGTCATGTGACGTCTCGTCGGGGCCGTAAGCGCGATGGGAAGAGGGGATTGTCACCAGGAAGGTATGCAACTCACGTATCGCCTTGACAAAGTGAGGGTGGTTATTGCAATCTTTTTCTATTCCACTGTAGGACTTGGACAGCCACCACTTGTTGTCAGGGCGAAGAATCTTTTTTCTTTTGTTTTGTTTTTTTACTTTTATTTGCATTTTTTTTAATATTTAAAAGTTTAAATTTTTTTTTTTTTTAGCATTTTTTAAATGTTGCTTTTCTTTAGTTATCCACATTGTGTTGCGTATAAAAAATAACTATATGGAAAGCATACTATCCATTTCAGCCCGCAGGGACTTTTCACCTTATGCAACAGAGCAATTTTTACCTCCCATTCATTCACTAATAACCACAATGAATTGATCTATATCTTGTTTTTTTCCGCCACCAATTAGGCTTTCTTTTGGGTGGTCCATTTTCCTAAGAATTATTTTTTTCTAAATGCATTTTAACAGGAATATTAAGAAAAAAAATGGAAAAAATTCATTATTTCACAGTTTTCGGCCATTATAGCTTTAAAATAATACGTGCTACCATAATTAAAACCTGTGTATTTTATTTGCCCATTTGTCCTGGTTATTACACCATTTAAATTTTGTCCCTATCACAATGTATGGCGCCAAAATTTTATTTGGAAATAAAGGTGCATTTTTTCAGTTTTGCGTCCATCACTATTTACAAGCTTATAATTTTAAAAATGTTCGTAATATACCCTCTTCACATGCATATTTAAAAAGTTCAGACCCTTAGGTAACTATTTATGTTTTCTTTTTTTCCATTACAAATTTTATTTGGGTAAATTTTGGTGTGGGAAATAAACAGTTAAATTTAAATGTAATCATGTGTGTTTATTGTATTAAAAAAATGTATGTAGCTGTAGTTTTACTATTTGGCCACAAGATGGCCACAGTGAGATTTTTTTTGTCCTTCTCGCTTCCAGGAAGCAAGAAGAGGACAGGAAACTGATTTTTTTCTCAGAAAGACCGCGGACTCTGGGGACTTAGATCAATAAATGGGAACCATGTTCTCATTCATTGATCTCTGGGCTACCAGGGGGCGGCGCGGGGGCGCGCTTACAGCAAAGCACATCCAGGCGGCATAAATGGTTAATAAAGGTATTGATTAGCTTATTGTGAGAAAGATAGAATTGCGTTCTAGCAAAACTAAACCTCTGGCAAAGAAGCAGCAGAGGCAGAGATTAAAGGTAGCCATACATCCAGCAATTTGGCTGTACGATCGACCATTAAATTTGATTTTTTTATAGAATCGCGAGAGAATCGAGTGCGTTCCAGAATTCCTAATCGATGAAAAGTGTCTGATTACATGTTAAATTGACCAGCTTAGTCAATGGAGCAGGATGCAAGATATCGGTCGATTGCACAGGAATCAGCTACTCTTCGCATGTCATTCGATCGACTCTGAATTGATTTTTGCATTCAGAGCATGGAGAGCACAACATCGGTCAGATCGAATGTGAAGGTGAATCGCATAGGATATCGTTTGTAGTGTGTGGGTCACTAGTCGATCGACTTTCGATCAACCATTACTGAAGTCTATTCCTTAATAAAGTCAATTGTTTTGTCAATGGAATCAAAACAATTTAAAAAAATGTCCAAAAAGGCAAGATGGTAGCCACCATGAGGCAGAGACAAAAAGTCCTGTTACTCTGATCAACGTCCAGAGGTGACAAGGTGTGCTACTAACCAGATGTTTTTAGGCATTATGTTGGGTACACACGATGCATTTTTTTCGATGTCGATTTTCCATCCGATCGATTTCTGATTCTATTTTCTGATCGATTTCCGATTTGATTCTATTTTCTTATCTATTTGCATTCACTTTTATGAGAAATCGATCAGAAAAACGATTGAAAATAAGACCGGACATGTCGGAAATTATCTATCAAACCATCTATCTAACACAAAATTGTATGGTGTGTACCTAGCATAACAGAATATGGTGTTTATGGGATCAGTTTAGTTTAATAAGAACACGAGGCGAAAAGGGGGTCAGAACAAACATACTTACCAAAGAAGAGAGATCCTCCAGAGGCTTCCCTTGCTGTCCCCGCCACTGCTCAGGACCCTCCTTAACATCAATGTTGCACTCCTCTTCTGGCACCAGTGCGTTCGTGCTGCACCTATGTGAGCGCGACCCCACCTGCGCCTTGTGACTTACAGCACATTTACGTCCATACTCGCGCAGGCACAGTACGGACATGCTCATGTCTGAAGAAAAGCACAGCCCCCGAGGTTCCTACTCACAAGTCCGTGTTGTTAATTTTCGGGGGAGGTCCACACTCTGCAACTGGGGAATGAGGATGGTGTGGGAAGCCTCTATAGATCCAGAGGCTTCTCTCTTTTTAGGCAAGTACTTCTTTTTGTACCCGAGGTTCACCTTAGGTACACTTTAACTAACGTTTGCTTTCCATCAGATTTTTAGAACTAAGTAAAAAATATATACGTATATCCGTAAAAAGGAGAACACTATAGGGTCCTTAGAAGAGCTAGTTTAGACCGGAGAAGCTGGTAATGCATACCATAAACCTTAACAAGCTGCGGGCTGCGGCATAGGAAAATGAGCGGCATTCGCTAAGCCCAAATGAGAAACCTTTCTAAACAGCAATGCCTTTGTGTTTTCTTTATGCATTTTATTGAACCATGATGGGCCTGGATGAAGTTCAAAACTTTTCTCCGAGTTCCATTTAACTGCAAGTAAATAGTTTAGGGATGTACCATCCCAGGCACAATATCAAAGCAGATAACCATGTCTCATGCAACTTAATTAAAAGCATGTCTTGGCATCATGGGCTGGCCAGGAAGCTGAAGGAACTGAGGGCTCACTGTAGACAAGGCTGGAAGCCAGGATAGGCCGGAAAAAAGAAAGACAAAGCATTTTGGGATTCATTGTCTCATATATTTCTTTAAGAAATGTAACTTTGACTCTTAAAAAATTGCTTCTGTGATGGGACATCTTTATTCACTTGACCTCGTGAAGGCCAAGATTAAGACGTTATGGCCCTACGGTGTCATCTGCCTTCATAAACTGAGACATGGAACAATTTGTCTGGATTAGGTTTATCATGTGATTCCGAGGAGAGGTGGTCAGGTGGGACAGAAAAGGCATCCGGTAAATCCCCAGTGACCTCACAGTTGTTCCTCTAAATCAAAGCAGATTAAAAATGCTCAATCTACAAAAATTATTTTAGTTTAAAATGTTCTCTTCAATAAATATTCCATGATTGTTAAAATAAAAAAACAAACTTTGTCTACCTGAAAAAAGGCAAGATGTTCTTAAAGGGGAGGTCTAAGCAAAATAAAAAAATTAGTTTCACTTACCTGGGGCTTCTACCAGCCCCATGCAGCCATCCTGTGCCCTCGTAGTCACTCACTGCTGCTCCAGTCCCCCGCTGGCAGCTTGCCGACCTCGGAGGTCGGCGGGCCGCATTGCGTACATTTTAACGGATTCCCGGTAGTGCAGGAACGTTAACACAAACATTTTTACGCGTTACTGGTTCAATGCGTACATTTTTACGCATTGAACCGGTAACGCGTAAAAATGTATGTGTTAATGTTCCTGCACTAGCGGGAATGCGTAAAAATGTACGCAATTTGGCCAACCAACCTCCAAGGTCGGCAAGCTGCCAGTGGGGGACTGGAGCAGCAGTGAGTGACTACGAGGGCACAGGATGGCTGCATGGGGCTGGTAGAAACCCCGGGTAAGTGAAACTCATTTTTTTTATTTTGCTTGGACCTTCCCTTTAAGCACTGAATCTGATGAGGTGGCCCACCAAGATTTCATTGACTGTGTTTTTACATATTTATTTATTTTAAGTTGTTGTGATTGTGACAGTCAAACCAGAGACCTTCATTTGAGAGATGGGAACCAGATGATCTTCACAGAACTCTTAGAACAGAAAAAACTAAACGAAACAAAGATAGAGACCAGGGGCCAATAATGTGGTACACCAAACAAGTTCTTTGAAAGGGGTTCTCTGGTATGTTTAAAAAAAAGCTAAAACTGACACTTACCTAATACCTGGGGCTTCTATCGGCCCCCTGCAGCTGTAATGTCCCGCGCCGTCCTCCTCCGATGCTCCATTCCCCGCCACCGGTAACCTGCTGATTATTCATCTAACTAGACGAATAGAACTGCGACTGTGCGTCCGTCCATGGCCTCGTGCGGGAGCGAGCACACGTGCGACCATGGCCGTGCAGTCGCAGTTCTATTCATCTAGTTAGACAAATAAATAGCAGGGAGCGGAGCATCGTAGGAGGACGGCGTGGGACATTACAGCTGCAGGGGGGCAATAGAAACCCCAGGAAAGTGTCAGTTTTAGCTTTTTTAAACATACCAGAGAACCCCTTTAAGTAAAAAGTAAAAAGAACCCCTTTAAGTAAAAAGAATACATTCTCCATACATTAATGGGGATGGAGTATAACCAGGCTCTGCTCTGGTTGGGGTCCCTGGGTTACAGGGACTTTAATGGTCACTCTCCCGATACCGCTTAAAACTATAAAATAATAACCTCCTAACAGAGGCGTATAAAAGATGATCTACTAGGTGGAGGCACCCAAAATATATAAAAGGATAAAAACTGTTTAAAAGGAGAGGTAATGTTGGCTTACCTCACCCTGAAGGTACACACCAGGCATATACGGTAGGAAGGACAATGCGTTTCACGGGGCTGTCCTGCTTCTTCAGGTCAGGAATGGTAAAGTCCTTACAGCTGCGGTTTGTCCAACTCAATGTTGGCTTACCTCACCCTGAAGATACACACCAGGCATATACGGTAGGAAATTTCCATTTTATTTGCACAAAAACACAAGGACAATGCGTTTCACGGTTGCTGTCCTGCTTCTTCAAGTCAGGAACGGTAAATTCCTAACAGCTGCGTTTTTTTCCGACTAGAACTCCGCTAGGCTCGAATGAAAAATGAGACAAAAATAACACAAAATATGGATCACTTTAATTGTTTTTTGTTTTTTTTTTGGGGGGGGGGGGGGTGTATTAGAAAGAGGATAAAGTAAACAACGGTGTAAATATTGACGGACTTCTGGCTGTGTTTCCTTAGACAATGGCCCAAGACCTATGTTTGATGGCAAGCTAAGTATATAAATGTGTACTCCTATTTAATTTTATATGGGTCAGCGATAATTAACGTGTTGTACTAAATCAGATATATATTATCTATTGGGGATGATCTATGTTTTAGTTGATCAGAGCAAGCTGTAGCAATTGTTGCATGAACAGTACCTCTGAGGAAGCTGGCCTTTGAACCGCGAACCATGCATCTGGCTGCTATGTCTGTCAATCAAACTCTGATCTGTTCAGATTTTACTCTGCATCCCAGGATTTTATATTCATGTTTTATAAACGCTCACTATGTATACTGTGGTTGATTTTATTTTCTCATTCAAACCACACTTTTTTTTGCTTGTGGTTCTCTTCTAGGCGATTTACTGTACTTGGGGGAGAACGCAGACACGGGGAGAACATACAAACTCTGTGCAGATAGTGCACTAGCTTGAACCAACAACCCAGCGCTGAAAGGTAAGAGTGCTAACCCACTACGCCACTATGGAAATGCACTCACAGTGCTCTTGCACATACATGTGTACGGGCTACTGTTTTGTTTGTCTCTTTAGTTTTCCGCCGTCATGAGCCCCAGGCATATTGCCCACTTGAGCTCAATAGGAAGTCCAGAGCTGGATTTGAGGGCCTCTAGTCAGCATCAGGTAGTATTAAACTTAATCTACCATAGACGTTTCCGTCTTCATGGAGACCAAAAAATTAGATTTCTGAGGTTTAGATCTATCTAACGTCTTACACCGCAGAAACACATAGCCAATTCCAGCCAGAAAACCTTTTTAGACCATTTTTCACAAATCTTATTAAATACTCTTAAAAATGTGATCAATGGCTTTCTTATGTTACTCCTCAATCATAACCAGTTCCAAACCTCTTAAATTTTTTTTCGCTCTGAATCTCGAGAAGAAATTCCACAGATCTCCAGGCCAAATCCAATTTTACTTTACAGCTTAAGAATATTTTCCTCTTCTTTTTTTTTATATGCCTTTTGTATTGTGATTTTATGACTTGCTTAAAGAGCAAATTGGGAGTTGGCCTGGTAAAATGACAGAGACATGTATACAAAAAGGCATTGTGCTCGTTCTGCCGAATGCCAAAGTGTTACACTATCCATATCGTTTTCTCATAACATAAACTTCCCGAAGACTTACAAATGGGAAAAGATTTTGAAGCCGAAGAAAATATAATTTTCATGTCAACTTTTCAGGGTTTTTTTTTCTGGTCCAGAAAATCATGCTGGCCTTCTGAGAAACCACGGAGTAATTTTAAGTGCAAGAGCTTCTACATTTCAGATACTCCAACCTCCCCGTCACAAGCAAAGCTCCCCTTATAGTTGGGACGGGAACGTCATTTTGGACACCGGTTTAATTTGTATTTTAGTGTTTATTTTTTGCTGTGATGATGGTTTGGCAGCAATTTTTCACGGCATGTACAAAATAAACTCCCCGAATCAAGATACTTTACTGTTCTGTCATGGGCATTAAGTTATGTGAGCTATGTGCCAAACTACACACATAACCAAGTTCTTGACCAAGTTTCTAGTTATGCGTACAGTTCAGCAAGTCTGCTCCATCAGACGTCCAAGATGCCAAATGTGGAACCATCCCTTACTGGGTAGACATTTACAATACACTTGACAGGTAGCCAGCTAGTCTTAGTCAAGAGCACTGAAGAGCAGCAACAGGAAGACCAACAGTATTGCATAACGCCCAACATTTTGAGATTAGAAAGAGGGACACTTAAAGGAGTCATCAGGGCACAGAGAGTAAAATGAGTGGTACTTACCGGGGGCTCGCAGCCGTTCGCCGGAGCTCCGACTCGGTCCCCGGCGATGACATCAGAGCAACCTGGAGGTCACTCTGTACTGCGCCTGTGCGATCGGCGCTGTCAATCACCGCCACGTGGGCCGGAGCGGACTGCGCAGGCGCAGTACAGAGCAACCTCCAGGTCGCTCTGATGTCATCACCGGGGACCAGGTCGGAGCTCCGGCGAACGGCTGCGAGCAGAGCTGCGGCGAGGGAGGTCCTGGGAGCTTGGGGCTGGAGGAAGCCCCCGATAAGTAACATTCATTTTACTCTCTGTGCCCTGATTACTCCTTTAAGCTACGTGCATGCCACACCTCTAACCACGCCCCTGACACACCCCTAGTTATGCATACTATAAAGAAAATTATGTTTTATGATTCAAACCACACTGGTCCTTTCTATCCTGATTCATTTCCCTTCATATTAACATTTGGAAATAAAAATATATCAATTTAAAGGATGAGAATAAAGTTTAGAGTCAATTAAACTTATTTATCAGTATAAAAATACATATATTTACATAAATCTGTACATGAGTTGTGAAAGAGAGACAAATGCGGAGGAAAGAGAGACAGGGCTCTCAAAGAGGGACTGTCCCTCCAAAAGAGGGACAGTTGTGAGCTATGGACTATTGGTAATACAACTCATGCCCCCCCCCCCCTACATTCACAGCCCAAGGTGACCCCATAATATGGGGGGCCATTTGTCAGCGTTCATAGAACAAGTGTGGCCACCCTGATCCCCCATAACTACCCTCATCCATACAAAATTGGGCAATAACAGCACCTGTCAGAAGCCTAACTACGAATCATGCCCCCCCCCCCCCCCCCCCACACACACACACACAGCAAGACTTTGATGGACCCCACAATGTTTACACCCTTCCTTTGCCTATTTCTGGTGACCCTCGCAGCCTGGGGGCCCATCTCACAGAGGTCATTAAAAAAATGTGGCCATCATAATCGTCACACCCATAACAAGTGTCGCCACATAAACATAAACCGGATCTGAAGGATGGACCCCTTTATCAGAGGGAGTGATGTAGTAGGTGGGGCCTCCTTACAGCTCTGGCCACCCCTCCAGTTGCAGTGACTACTCCCCTGTAGTTAAAACCCCTTGCGCCCACTCTAGAGGGGTTAGCTCAGTATCGAAGGGAAGTATTCATTTGGGTCCCCCTGTGGCCCTGGGCTCCACTGCAGTTGCAGCAGCTGCTCCCCGCAGTTATGCCTTTGGAGACCAGAAAGATAAAGGTGGTGGGTGGTGCTGCTATTAAACATATCAGTGATCTAGATTACCGATATCTTACTTTACACTTACCCGGCAGCAAGTCTCACACTAACCCTCCCTTCCCAGTGCCTAACACTAACACCCCTCAAAACGTAATGCCCAATACTCCCCCCCCCCCCCCCCGTCTAATACTAACCTCCAGTGCCCAAACCACCTCTATTTATAGACAATTGTCCACCACAGGGGTGTCAAACTCAATCACCCAAGGGACCAAAATCAAAAACATAGTTTAAGTCACAGGCCAAATTGTTTATTAACCACTTAACGACCGCTGCACGCCAATTGGCATGCACGTGGCAGCAGCCCCAGGACCGCCTATCGCTGATCGCCATAAGGTCCTTGGGGCGGAGTTTGCAGGGGACCGCGCCGTCGATGCGCGCGCATCCCCGCTCTGATGGCGGAGCTCCACTCCACCTTCAGTCTGCCAACGGCGATTGCCGCTAGGAGACTGTTAGACGGTGAAACCGTCGTTTATTTACTTGGTGCAGAGTTGCGATCTAAGGCAGCGCTGTACAGGGGCAGCCGTGTCACTCGGCTGTCCCCTCCAGAGGCACAAAAGCGATCCGCTGTGATAGGCTGAAGCCTATCACAGCACAGCCGATCGCGCTTATAGGCTGAAGGGGGACCGAGGGAGGGGAATAAAAATAAAAAAAAGTCTGAATTTATTTAAAAATAAATAAGAAAAATATTTGTAAAAAAATATATGAACATTGGGGGAGTGATCAGACCCCACCAACAGAAAGCTCTGTTGGTGGAGAGAAAAGGGGGGGGGATCACTGGTGTGCTGAGTTGGGCGGCCCTGCAGCGAGGCCTTAAAGCTGCAGTTGCCTATTTGTTGAAAATTGGCCTGGTCTTTTAGGGGGTTTAACACTGCGGTCCTCAAGTGGTTAAGATTAGTCTCAAAACCAAGTGGTGTAACGATAGCGACTCCTCCCCCTTCTGCAGAGTACTGCAATGGAGCAGTTTAATATTTACATGCTCCAGTACTACTTCAAGTCTCCTATGATTTTTCTTTTTTCAGGCTCCTGAGGAATGTCACGTGATCAGAAGATAGGAGTATAGAAGCAAAGAGTGTGCAGCTGATGGAAAGAACAGAAGAGACGCAATGCATCACTGGAGCAGGTACGTTTTATACTGCTACACTGGGCTGCTCTGCTATGCAGGTAAATGGTGTTGTCAGGGTAAAAGGGGTGGTAGGTTGATTTCAGAAGCCCATGCTAGTTCCGCTGGGAGGGCCTTGTCGGTTGTTGCTTCCCCTGGCTTAAACTGACGATGTTTAACCTTTTCTGGACTGCCTATATGAGATCCTACGCTGAACTTGTGGCTGATCTAGCCTGATGCGGCATAGGATCTATGCCGCCCATTGTTACTGCTCCTCGACGCGATCGTGCGTACCCGAGAGATGCCACTGCAGTTCATCACTGTTGCCTGGAGACACACAGCCCATGGGGACACACAGCCCAGCACACAGAACTGGAGATCGGACTGCCTGACAAAAACGCCTGGGGTTAGGCGGCCGGTCCCCAAATGGTTAAATCAGAAATGCGGTCATTGTTGTGTTCCTCTGGATGGTAAGGGCCACTAGCAGCAATTGCGATGCTGACTGGCAGAATCGCAAAACGCTAGCGATTTTTGAATCGCTAGGGTTGCCACTTTAACATAGGAATTGTAGTAGGTATTTTCCACTACAGCGATTACATTTTTACAAAAGCGTGATCGGGAGCGATTTTTACCGTGATTTTGCAATGCAAGCACATTGTGTATGCAAAATCGCGATAGTGATTGCGTGTAAAAATTAGGGACAAGGCGCAATCTATAGCGTTTAGCAATTGTGATTGCTAGTGGAAAAGGACCCTAAGGCCGTCATCCTATTACTACTTACAATGATGCCCATTTGAAGCTCTCCAGGCCCAAATAAAATGGCAAAGAGGGCAACATTTGTTTGACACCTGTGGTCTGCAAAGTAGACTATTGGCTTCTCTAATTGATCCTTCCTTAGTAGCCAATCGGCTACTAGTACTGCGTATTGTCATTGGTCTTAAATTACCAAGGTAAACCTTTTTTCACAAAAAATTCTGCCTTCTCTGGTCCAATGCTTCCGAGTTCTGTGATCGGGCTAAAATTACCGAGTTGTGGTAATGCAGCATTTCCACAGTAATCCGATCTCTGAGATCGATTTCCAATTACCGCTGTGGTGGTAAGCCCATTTACAGAATGCGGAAACTTCAATTCCATGACATCCCAATGAGCAAACCTCCCCAGGCTCTTAGCAGTCACAGGAATCGAAAAATACCCTCACAATAATTGTCCACCAACAGTTTTCTTCCATTTATAACCTTGGACCAACAAAAGTCAGCGTGGAGCATCAATGACTCCGTCTATTCCTCGAGGCATTGCAATATTTAGGGAAATAATAAGAGCAGGAAGGCGATTTATGCTCAACGTGGATTTGGCACTGTCAACAAGGGCCAAATAAAAATGATGGATGCTAATAATGGATAAAAAAACCTGAATCTGCTATTTTATTTAGCTTTTTTGGGCATAGATGTCAACCCCCCCTGCCAAATGTAAATCTCCGAATGGTTTGCAGTGAATATAAAATGCCTAATTAAGGTATTGACGAAATTTAGGAAATGTGCTCAACGTAGCTGCTCCCATCTTAAGTTATTAAAACTAAGACCAAATTATGAGCCATCACCTAATCCTGCTGGTGGCTCTCCAGAAAATTGCCCTGGAAGACCTCCACCTGGCAGAGACCATCTGTTCCAGCAAGCAAGCCCAGCCAGTGCCTCCTCTAATTGAAACCAGTATGGGGCTGTAGATGAAAAATGTGGTTTTAATGTCCCGTGGCTTCCAACGGTGCTGTAGAAAACTCATGTCCAGAAATAGCTCTACAGTAAAAGTTCCACAGTGAAAAAAAAAAATATCCATAGACACAGTGGCTGAGTCTAACTGTACAGGTTGTATATTTATTAAATAAAACATCGGAATGCCGTAGAGCTTCCTGCACTGGCTACTAATACCTGCACAATCAAAGTTCTTAAGGAGGCCACACATCACTCGATGTATGGTCAGATGGAACATAAGATCTAATCTAATCAGAGAGCAATCTATTGCCTGCTCAATGGGCCGGTTTAAAGTGCTCTGGGGCCCTGGGGCAAACTGAAGCGGGGTCCCTCACCCCAAATAACCCCCCCCTCCTCAAACAAACCCCAAATGCCCCCCTCCCGCAGGCATCAGCACTTTAAATGAATGCTCCCGCTCACCGGAGCCTTGCGAGTGAAGAAGCTGCAGCTGTCATTATCTGTCCCAGCAGGCGGCAGATGCACTGTCCGGGCTCTCTATCCACGCTGTCTTCCTTCTTCTCTATGACCTGGCGCGTGTTATGTGTAAACACGCGACAGGTCATAGAGAAGAAGGAGGGACAGCGTGGATAGAGAGCCCGGATGGTGCAGCTGACGCCTGCCGGGACAGGTAATTACAGTTGCTGTTTCTTCACTCGCAAGAGCTCTGGGGAGCAGCGCCATCGAGAGGAGCAGGGTCGGCGTAGCGGGGCCCCTGCAGAGGTCGGTGGCCCTGGGGCAATTGCCCCCTTTGCCTCTATGACAGTGCCGGCCCTGCTGCTCATACACAGCACAACAATTTCCTATAGATTTCAGCATGAAATCAGTTGGAAGTCATCCTTGCGCCACCACTTGCCAAGCCGCCCTCCCCCTGAAGTCTATGTGTGCCTCCTCCGCTGCTCGTGCTCAGTGTTAAAGACTTACCCTCTGCTGCAGCATGAATCCTGGTCACCTCCAGTGTTCGGAATCAACATGAGTGCCTGTATTATGTAGCTCATGTAATGACATCACAACACTGATTCGCCTATGGCAAACACTGGGTTTAAGCCCCCTTTCCCCCCAGTCAGAGCACCCTTCCCCTGCAAAAACAGAACCCTTTTTTGTTTTCGTCTTTGTTTTTTGTTTTTTTGTCGCTCGATATTGCCAGTTCCTTTTTCCGAAATACCTCTCTATGTTACACTTAAAGTGAACCAGAGACAAAGCACCCTCATGTATTTTACCATATATACTGCATCAGTGAGAACATTAGAGAAAACACCTACCCTACTCTCTGTTTCATTCTTCACTGCTCAGCCTGCTTGTTATCAGCCCTGATAAAATCCCCGACTGAGCATTTAGTCTGGCTTTGCTCAGGAATCATTATAGTTGAGTCTGTCTTCTCTGATGTCTTTTCAAGCCCAAGCCTGCCCCCTTCTGGGTCTGCTTTAATGACTCAGCTATGATTATTCCTGAGCAAAGCCAGACTGAATGCTCAGTCCGGGATTCTTATCAGGGCTAATTAGAAGCAGGCTGAGCAGTGAAGGATGAAACAGAGAGCAGGGTAGGTGTTTTCTCTAATGTTCCCACTGATATATATGGTAAAATACATGAGGGTGCTTTGTCTCTGGTTCCCTTTAAAGCCATGTCCCTCAATATTAAAGAAATACATAGTCACATGCTTCCAGATAAAAGAATCGAATACTTCAAAGCGTCCAGATAAAAGAATCAAGTAGTCACATGCCGCCTAATAAAAATATTAGGAAGTCACACATTTCCAGATAAAATATATTAGCCACTGTATAATACAGTAGCCACTGGTGCATCAAGATCAAATAAATTAGCAAATAAAGAGTAGCCAAGTGTGCCCTACATACATTTCACCTTTTAGGTTGAATTACTGAAATAAAGGGACTTTTGCACGATATTCAAATTTTTCATGTTTGATAGCATTTCATGAGTAAATTCTGGGAACTTCTGTCCTGAGTCATGAAGCTTCCTCTGGTAGAATGTCCCCACTCTGTCTATATGAGTATAATCTGTCTAGTGGGCCTTATGCTGGGTACCCACAATGCGTTTTTTCATTCAATTTTCTGTCCGATTGACTTTAGATTTGTTTTTCCGCTCGATTTCCCGCTTGATTCTTTTATCTTTTCTTATCTATTTCCATTCACTTCTATGAGCAATCGAACAGAAAAAAGATCGAAAATAAGAACGGACATGTCGGAAATTATCTATCGAACGATCTATCTGCCGAAAAAAATCGTATGGTGTATTCCCAGCATGAGATACTTTTTCAGCATCATCTCTCTTGGCTGTAACTCTCATTAATAATTTACTAACCAAAATGTTATTAGTGCATATTTGGGTTCCTTAAAGGACACCCGAAGTGAGAGGTATATGGAAGCTGCCATACTTATTTACTTTTAAACAATACCAGTTGCCTGGCATTCCTCCTGATCATGTGTCTCTAATACTTTTAGCCATAGACCCTGAACAAGCATGCAGCAGATCAGGGACCCTGAGTCAACTGACTCAGGTTTTACTGGACATGCTTGTTCTAGGGTTTTGACTCAGACACTACTTATGTCAGAAGATCAACAGGGCATCCAGGTAAACTGGCATTGTTTACAAGGATTAAATATGCAGCATCCATATCCCTCTCACCTCAGGTTCCCTTTAAAGAGGATGTCAGGCTTGTGTGGTAAATAACTATAGTTCAGGCTGTATGCCCATATAAAACTCAAAAGGAAAGCATCCATATAGCAAAGAATAATATAATAAATCCATACAAATAGCACCATAAAGTACAAGAAATTTATTAGGGACTTGTCCCTTTAAAACACAAGTAAAACATATAGCGGGGGATACAGGTTGGATGTCATGGTAAGATGACTCATAAAATAATGATCAACATCCCAATATAATACAAAATGGTGTAATGATAACTGAGTAAACTGAAACACTGGGCAAGCAAAGTATAACCACACCAATCCTTCATCAAAATGCCTATGAGTGCAGCGTCCTATGTATATCCACTGCTGTACAAATTGTGCATGAAAGGATAGAAGAAAGAAAGGAGGAATGCTTACCACCAGATCAGTACAGACACCCTTCCTGTGCCCCCGCTAGACCTCACATGTATCGCAGACCCCTCTGCTTCGTCGGAGATTAAGGAGTTAGTGTGTAGTAGTCCCCTTTTATATTATCCTGGAACAGCGTGCAATATCGCTGTCCGCGCTCTGCCATTTCCGGGTGGGCGTGGCCACGCCTCTTGATGACGCAGCGCTGTGCGTTTCACCTCACGCACCGGCGCTACGTCATACTACGTGTAGAGCCGCCGATGCGCTCCAGCGGCCGCATCGGCGCTCTGACACATAATGCAGAGCGACATAGGAATAAATTACCCATACTACAGGCTAAGAAATTACGAGAATAGGAAATTTAAAATATAAAGTTAATATCAATAAAGTAATGAATCTGGGGGGATACAGTGAATGACATTTGAGAGCAGTTTAGGCAGTACTCATCCATACTAATATAAATACAACAAAATAGATACCACACATGTATCAAAAGTGTTTGTACTACCCCCTGGTGACCAAAATTTATACAACGTTAAAAACAAAATACAAAGATACCATATTATAAACATGTGAAAAAACAATATAATAAAGTGCATAAAATTATAAAAGTGCTTCGTGCAAACAATCGCAGTTCTTCGGATGTATATCATCTTGTAATAAAGTGTCCAAGTGCAGTTTTAGTAACCTATAGATGTAATAAATACACATAGTTAGTGATGTTTAGTAATCCAATCGTATATCAGTACCCATACTTAATATGTATAATTGGTAATATAAACCAATAGTGTATCAGTGCATGTTCCCCACCTTTTCAAAGTGATTGTGTGTATTGCATGAAGTTGCTACTTACTTGCAACTCCTGCAAACAAATTAAATATGTGGTGGTGGTGACTCTCTATTAGGTTGCCACTTGACTGTTACTCACTTCCAGTCAGGGCAACCTGTGAACAAACAACATGGAATAAAACAAAAGAGACTTATATACCATAAGTACAAAGATACAGATCTATAGTGCTCAAGTGACCTGTGCCGACCACAAATGTGCAAACTGCAAAAATGAATCATACACTCCATAAAAAACCGCAAACAAGTAAGAGTGAACCGTGTAAAAACAGGGATAATACTCACCATAAGGTGACAGAATTCTACATATGTAATATCTAGAATATACAAAGGATTAAAATTCAAATCATGGGACAAACCATACTGGCCTTAGGTCATCAAGACATAGTGGAATGAAAGTCACAGAGTACACAAAGAAATCTATTGAGGTAAGTAACAAGCAAAACTGAACTCCTCGTTCAGTCCTGCAGGGCTACGGGTTGGTAACCTATAGATCCATCTTAATTCAGCTCGAAGGAGCTTGTTGACAACATCTCCTCCCCTAATGTTGGTTTTAATTTGTTGTAGACCAACAAATAACCAGTCTCTTAAAGAACCCCCATGGCTATTTAATGCATGTGTAGCTAACATAGTCAGGGTTTTTCCATTTAACTTATCACGTCCTGCTAATTTTGCTACCGAGACGTGTTTCTGTAGCCTCAATTTTAGTGCATTCTTTGTCTGACCTACATATTGCCAGCCACAGGGGCATTGTAGCAGATATATCACAGCGACTGACTTGCAATTAATGAATTCATTGATGAAAAATTTCTTGCCATTAGTTTTACTGATTATACATTTTGTAGCTCTCATGTTGGGACAGATTGTACAGTTCCCACATGCAAAGCTTCCCTTTGTCACTCCACTTCGACAGGGCCTCTGAAAGTGGCTTCTGCACAGTAAATTTCTCAAGGTGGGAGCTCTTTTGGCAGTGACGCTGGGATGTGTGGTAAGGAAGGGTTTTAAATCTTTATCATTGACTAGAATATCCCAGTGTTTGGAAACAACTCTATAGAGCTCATTCCACTGACAGTTGAATGGAGTTGTAATTCGTACTTTCCCATTTTGGTTTCTGTTCCTAGTAGTTACTTGTCTCTGTTGTAATAACTCCGACCTGGGTATTGTTCTTGCTCTCCTTAATGCTGTCTCAAGGCATCTCCTCGGGTAACCCCTTGCTTGGAACCGTCCCCTTAAGGCTTCAGCCTCTTGCTCAAACTCCGCTGTTCCTGAGCAATTAAGTTTAACTCTAATAAATTGACCCACAGGTATGTTCTTTTTTAATTTGATGGTATGATGTGAGCCAAATTGCAAAAGACTGTTCACCGCTGTTGGTTTCCTATATATATTAGTGGAGACGGTGCCGGTGGGGCCCTTCCTGATCACCAGGTCCAAAAATTCAATATGATCTAGAGACATATGATGTGTTTGTAACCTATAGATCCATCTTAATTCAGCTCGAAGGAGCTTGTTGACAACATCTCCTCCCCTAATGTTGGTTTTAATACCGTAGCCAAACCCGTAGCCCTGCAGGACTGAACGAGGAGTTCAGTTTTGCTTGTTACTTACCTCAATAGATTTCTTTGTGTACTCTGTGACTTTCATTCCACTATGTCTTGATGACCTAAGGCCAGTATGGTTTGTCCCATGATTTGAATTTTAATCCTTTGTATATTCTAGATATTACATATGTAGAATTCTGTCACCTTATGGTGAGTATTATCCCTGTTTTTACACTGTTCACTCTTACTTGTTTGCGGTTTTTTATGGAGTGTATGATTCATTTTTGCAGTTTGCACATTTGTGGTCGGCACAGGTCACTTGAGCACTATAGATCTGTATCTTTGTACTTATGGTATATAAGTCTCTTTTGTTTTATTTCATGTTGTTTGTTCACAGGTTGCCCTGACTGGAAGTGAGTAACAGTCAAGTGGCAACCTAATAGAGAGTCACCACCACCACATATTTAATTTGTTTGCAGGAGTTGCAAGTAAGTAGCAACTTCATGCAATACACACAATCACTTTGAAAAGGTGGGGAACATGCACTGATACACTATTGGTTTATATTACCAATTATACATATTAAGTATGGGTACTGATATACGATTGGATTACTAAACATCACTAACTATGTGTATTTATTACATCTATAGGTTACTAAAACTGCACTTGGACACTTTATTACAAGATGATATACATCCGAAGAACTGCGATTGTTTGCACGAAGCACTTTTATAATTTTATGCACTTTATTATATTGTTTTTTCACATGTTTATAATATGGTATCTTTGTATTTTGTTTTTAACGTTGTATAAATTTTGGTCACCAGGGGGTAGTACAAACACTTTTGATACATGTGTGGTATCTATTTTGTTGTATTTATATTAGTATGGATGAGTACTGCCTAAACTGCTCTCAAATGTCATTCACTGTATCCCCCCAGATTCATTACTTTATTGATATTAACTTTATATTTTAAATTTCCTATTCTCGTAATTTCTTAGCCTGTAGTATGGGTAATTTATTTCTATGTCGCTCTGCATTATGTGTCAGAGCGCCGATGCGGCCGCTGGAGCGCATCGGCGGCTCTACACGTAGTATGACGTAGCGCCGGTGCGTGAGGTGAAACGCACAGCGCTGCGTCATCAAGAGGCGTGGCCACGCCCACCCGGAAATGGCAGAGCGCGGACAGCGATATTGCACGCTGTTCCAGGATAATATAAAAGGGGCCTACTACACACTAACTCCTTAATCTCCGACGAAGCAGAGGGGTCTGCGATACATGTGAGGTCTAGCGGGGGCACAGGAAGGGTGTCTGTACTGATCTGGTGGTAAGCATTCCTCCTTTCTTTCTTCTATCCTTTCATGCACAATTTGTACAGCAGTGGATATACATAGGACGCTGCACTCATAGGCATTTTGATGAAGGATTGGTGTGGTTATACTTTGCTTGCCCAGTGTTTCAGTTTACTCAGTTATCATTACACCATTTTGTATTATATTGGGATGTTGATCATTATTTTATGAGTCATCTTACCATGACATCCAACCTGTATCCCCCGCTATATGTTTTACTTGTGTTTTAAAGGGACAAGTCCCTAATAAATTTCTTGTACTTTATGGTGCTATTTGTATGGATTTATTATATTATTCTTTGCTATATGGATGCTTTCCTTTTGAGTTTTGTCTGATATCACTTATCCATGGCATATATGAATATCATTTGGCTCTGTTGCTGTCTTGTGCTGTATGCCCATATGACTGACCTATAGCCCAGCTCATAACACCTGCACAAAACTTCTACCTAACACAGAACTACAATACCCTGCTGGTAGATGTAGAATACAGACTGACAGATAGTATTCACCACACAGAACCTAAGGAAATAAGCAAGGCACAGTATACACAGGTATTATAGTCACCTGAGGCCTGGAAGATAAAGCAATCCAGATAAGAGTCAAGTGGTTGTTAGGAGGTAGAATGGGATTCAGTTCAGGCACTAAGAGGTAACGTGGTCAGTGTAACCAGTGTCGGTCCGGGCGGCGTTCAAACAAGTCCTTATCCAAGCAGAAGTCGATCCAGGCAGCAGACAGGCAAGGTCCAGGTACACAGCAGAGTCAACAACGGGTAATCCAATAAGCGTGGTCAGGAAACAAGGCAGAGTCGGCAACAGGGAATCCAATAAGCATGGTCAGGATACAAAGCAGGGTCGACAGCAGGGAATCAAGCTAGAGTTAAACGTGGTCAAAGATACAAAGCAGAGTCGGCAACAGTAATCAAATTTTTGTGAGCGCATACCCAGCAACAAGCCAAAGCTAAATGCTATCATGGGTGATAACTGGGGGCGCATACCTGAGTTAAATACAAGGACTAACCAATCAGAAAGCAAAAGCATCCAAAGTAACCAATGACATTGCGGTGTGTCAGCAGGTCAGCTGACACGCCATACCCACACGTGGCTATTGTTTACAGTGGCGGAGCACGTACTGAGAGAGCATCCGCCGCCTATCCAATGGGAGCTGAACGCCGTGCGCTCCAGTGACGTCAGCGGCGACCTCAGAGTGGGTCTCGGCTTTCCGCTGCCATGAGTGCCCCGAAGATCTTACAGAGGAACTGTAGTGAAAAGGGGGGGGGGGGGGGGAATAAATGAATACATTGCAAAGTGAGAAGTTAAAAAATTGAAAAGAGATCAAGAAATGATTAATATTCATCACTTAATTTGTTCATGTTGTTTGATCCACAATCAGCCTGCAGGTCATCATTTTTACTGCAGGCAGACATGAAAAAAACCACACAGCACCAACTGCCATTACCTATAACCACAGATCCTAAAAATGTGATAGGCTGAAAGGTTGTTTCTTATAGATATACCTATGCACAGAAGGAAATACTGGTTGCTTGGCAATTGGAAACAGCCGTAATTTCCCACAATGCAATGAGGTCCACAGACAGGAAACTGTTAGGATCATGGTCATGACATCACACTGTGGGAGGGGTTTCACTACAATATCAGCCATACAGACCCCTCTGAGGATCTATTCTAGAAAGTGTAAATATTTCTCATGGGAAAGGGTGTATCGGCTACTGACTGGGATGAAGTTCAGTCCTGGGTTACAGGTCCTCTTCATTGCACATCCACTTCTGAAAATGTTATTTCTATGGTGAAAAAAGATTATGAAGAAAACAGTTAACAGTATTCAAAAAATATAGACAATACACATCATGGTTAATTGAGGCATTTGTAGACATGATATTAAGTCATTCAGCTTGAGGCTGAATGGAAGAACGAGACCTAATAAAATGTTACATCAGCTAATCAACATAAAAATTCATAAGGAACAGTCATAAATCACCAAGCCTAGGCAACATATATCTTGTAGCGGAACAATAAAAAAAAATATATGTGCTGCCTATATCAGAGATATTATGAAGGGGCTGGAAGGCCTCCAAAAACAGCTCCACTTCTGCAAAGAAAATGTCTTGGAGGCTGCTCAGGATACAAGTGATTTTTTCCTCATTTTTTTCAAAGGCTTGTCTACCAGAAATCCCGTATTTATTCAGTAAATGTATAAGTGAATTATTAATGTGAAGATCAAGGATCACAAAAGCAAAGACATTTAGGATGTGGAGGAATTCCCTCATACGCGCTTAGTGCCAATAACGTAAGCTCAACGGAAACCGATACTTTCTCTCTAACCTTTTTCATACTTATTTGAGATATTCCAAGAGATAGCTTAAAAATCTCTAGAAAGCCCTGCCTTGTTTGGTTCTGGCAACAACCTGGTCTGTTGATTTGGCCTAAATGTTTTTGGAAATGATGTTTGGCTGACCTTACCTTCAACCATACCTCCACTGAATGATGGAGATGCGTGTTCAGGAGGGGTTGGTTATTTCTTAGCAGATAGTTTGGTCTCTTAGACAAAGAAAAAGTGCAGAGCCCAAAGTTAGATTAGCTATGTCAGGAACCACCCAAACACCTCTGGTACATGAAGGCTTGGTGGGCTTGAAGAGAGATGAACGACGTTAACGTCTGCATGCCGATATTGTTGGAACATGTTTACAGTTTTGGCACGCTGATAAAATGAATAAACCTCACCGCCCATTTAAGAACAGCAGAAAGGTTTAACTATTGTTTCAAAGGGATCTACAGTTTGTGAAAAGTTTTTATTTACATTTTTCCTCTTTAACCAATTGATTGCCAAAATGTACAAACATTTCACTTTGCTGACCTTTTTTTTGTTTTGTTCTAGTGGTATGATGCCTTCTGTGACCACAACTCCTCTGTATTGTAGACAAAGACAAGACAAATAACATTTATATGGCAGTTTTCTCCTGTCGGACTCAAAGCGCCAGAGCTGCAGCCACTAGGACGCGCTCTATAGGCAGTAGCAGTGTTAGAGAGACTTGCCTAAGGTCTTCTACTGAATAGGTGCTGGCGTACTGAACAAGCAGAGCGTAGATTCAAACCCAGGTCTCCTGTGTCAGAGGCAGAGCCCTTAAAGAACAAGCGACACCCATGCTAACCTAGAAATAAAACCACATATATAAGTAGATAAATACTACCTCTACTTACATAACAGATGTATTGTGCTATCCACATAATGATTCCTGTGAATTTTACAAAGGAAAAGCAGAAAATCCTTTTCTAGGCAGTGGCCATCTTGCCAAGCTAATGCTGACATCATATCCTCCCTGACTCTTGTTTCCCCCCTCCCTTCTCTTGCTCATTGTGTATTCATTAGCTGCCCTCCTCCCAGAGTCTTTTTTTTTATTTACACATCCAATCCCTGAGTCACCTCAGCCTTGCTTGTAAACACAAGTGATCAGCTAGGCAGGGAAATAAATGGAAGAGGAGGAATATATTATAGATAAAAAGAACTCCCAGCATTCAAAAGAACTCCCAGCATTCAACTTTTTGGCACTGTTTGGCACTAGGGCCAGTGCTTCTAAAGTATGTAATAACTCCAAACCATAACAGCAGAAAAAGTTTTGAATGCAGGATTAGCATCTTTTTTCACTTAATACACTCAGACCAGTTGCTGTTGAAATTTGATTTTTATGGTGACGATACCGCTTTAACCATTACACCATCCAGCCACTGATGCTGTACCTGATGCTGATAGGGCCTGATCCAATTACATTTTTCTCCTAAGTTTTCTCTTAGGTAAAATTTCACATTTTAGAAATCAAGTACCTGTTAAGCCATTGTCAAGCAAGAAAAGAGTCAGAATAATGAAGAGAGTACTTTGTGGTACTTTTACAATTGCAGAGTGCTGAAAAGTTATTTTAAACAGAAGATGAAAATTATCTCCAAGTAGAAAACTTTTGTCACTATGTAAATAGGAACTGTAGTGAAAATAACATAATGAATAACATTGCTTAGTTTTTTCTTTTTCTTTTTTTTTTACAATATTTACCTATAAATTATTTACTCTGTGTTTGCCCGTTGTAAACTCTTTCCTTACCCCAATTTACATTCTGACATTTATCACAGGCGCCAGGTGATCTCTGTGGAATGTTCGTGTAATGAGAGTTCTATGTAGAGGGAGATACTGGTTGCTTGGCAGATGGGAACAGCTGTTTTTCTCACAATGTAACAAGTTTCACAGACAGGAAACTGTCAGCACCATGGTCCTGACATCACACTGTGGGAGGGGTTTTACCACAATATCAGCCATACAGACCTCCCTGATGCTCTATTTGAGAAAAGGAAAAGATTTCTCATGGGAAAGGGGGTATCAGCTACTGATTGGGATGAAGTTCAATCCTTGGTCCTTAGTTAAAGTTCCTCTTTAAGGACCGTGGGGAGGTTTTTTCTTGATGCTAAATATTTAGACCTATTCATTAGACATAAAAATTCATGAAGAATAGTAACATGTTAATTATGGTTTTGTTTTGTTTTTAACTATTTTAAATGATGGTTTAGTATATGTTGTTGTTTATATTATTATTATTATCATCATCATCTTTTATTTATAAAGCACCAACATATTATCCAGCACCGCTATTATTACAATTTTTTTTGTTTTTAGTATTATTAGGCCCTGTTCACAATGCTCAGTTGCATTACAGAATACTTCTGCATGTCCACTCACTGCCCATACTATGCTATGGGCCTGTTCATGGTAACTGATCACTTATTCTAACTCACTGCACGCAGGCTTTGTATTAAAGAGAACCAGAGATGAAGCACCCTCTTGTATGTTACCTTATAAATCAGTGGGAACATGACAGTAAACACCTAATCTGCTCTTTGTTTCCTTGTTCTCTGTTTAATCTGACTGTTATCACCTCTGATAAGAATCCCCCACTGAGCATTCAGTCTGGCTTTGCTACGGAAAGATTATAGCTGAGTCTGTCTTATCTGGTGTCTTTTCAAGCCCAAGCCTGCCCCCTTGTGGCTCTGCTATAATGACTCAGCTATAATTATTCCCTGCGAAGCCAGACTGAGTGCTCAGTCTGGGATTCTTATCACAGCTGATAACAGACACTTTTAGCAGTGAGGATGAAACAGAGAGCAGGGTAGGTGTTTTCTCTAATGTTCTTACTGATATATATGGTAAAATACTTAAGGGTGCTTCGTCTCTGGTTCCCTTTAAAGGGAACCTAAAGTGAAAATAAACGTATGATATAATGATTTGTATGTGTAGTGCAGCTAAGAATTAGCACATCAGTGGCACAGATATGAATCTCATACCGTTTCCAGTACAGGAAGAGTTAAAAAAACATAGATCTGCTGGGGGCTGACTGTTAGTAAGAGCAGAGACTTGCTGCAGATAGGTAGGGAAAGCATTAGCTAGGCCTGTGTTCTTGTTCCCCACTTGCTGTGAAAGAACCCCAAACAGGCCTATTAAGGGCTAGCACATCGGTCTCCTGTGCTTTTTTTTGTGTGTGACACTCCACAGCCCACTGACACCCAGAGCTGTGTGCACATTACTGCTGATGCTTCATTAAGCTGCATGTACAGAACCACTCCAATGCATTATTATTTCACTGTATTGTGATAGTACTATTGCATGTCTGTGTGTGAGACACTCCATAGCCCCCTGACACCCAGAGCTGTGCATAATGTGATTTCTGCCCTTTAGGGTTTAAAACCCGACTTTGCATCAACTCTGTAATTTTGGGTGAGACTGTTGGCATGGATCCCCCTCCGACATCCCCTACCCAGGTGTTAGGGAAGCAGGAAATTTGGGCGCATGAGGCAGGTGGACAAAAAGGGCGCCGCCATTCACTCCCATAATAAATATCGTTTAATCGGCGCCCAACAGGAAAAAAGGGCGCCGGAGAAAAATAACGTTTTAAAAGCGGCGCCCGGAGACTTTTAATGTTTTATAACTGCTTCTCATGATTACCCATTATTTAATGATTTATAATTTTTTAAACATTATTTTTAAACGAAAAACGGTACAATTTTTTTTTTTAAAACATTTTTAAACGAAAAACCGCACCATATTTTTTTTAAAACGTTATTAATGCTTATCACAGGGGGGTCTTAGGTTTAGCCATCACAAGGAGGGTCTTAGGTTTAGGCACCACCAGGGGGGTCTTAGGTTTAGGCACCACCAGGGGGGTCTTAGGTTTAGGCACCAACAGGGGGGTCTTAGGTTTAGGCACCAACAGGGGAGTCTTAGGTTTAGGCACCAACAGGGGGGTCTTAGGTTTAGGCACCACCAGGGGGGTCTTAAGTTTAGGCACCAACAGGGAGGTCTTAGGTTTAGGCACCAACAGGGGGGTCTTAGGTTTAGGCACCAACAGGGGAGTCTTAGGTTTAGGCACCAACAGGGGGGTCTTAGGTTTAGGCACCACCAGGGGGTCTTAAGTTTAGGCACCAACAGGGAGGTCTTAGGTTTAGGCACCAACAGGGGGGTCTTAGGTTTAGGCACCAACAGGGGGGTCTAGGGGTTAGGGATAGGTACAGGGAGGGTTCTTGTGAGAGTAGGGTTAGGTATAGCTTTAGTAAAATTCTTATTAATGTTTTATAAAACGTTATTATAAATTTCACTTTTTAAACAGGGAAGATTAACGTTTTTAAAATTGCCGATTTCATACACATTATTTAATGATTTATAACTTTATAAAACATTATTTTTAAACGAAATATAGCACAAATTTTTTGAAACTTTATTCATGATTATCGTTTAAAACCCTGCGCCCTTTTTTCCCGGCGCCCTTTTTTAACGTACGCGGTGTTAGACCGTGGAAGTTCGCGTTCGCGAATAGAAAATTCTATGTTCGCGACATCTCTATTGGAGAGTGCCAATTGGCACTTAAACTATCAGTGGGTTTCATAACGGTTATAGAGCCAGCGTTCCATTAGCCGCAAGAAACTGAATTCCGCTTTGGGACACAACTGCTATCAGAACGCTGCATTAAAACATCTGCTTGGTAGAAAAACAGTAGTTAAGTGCCTAAGTGTTTGTTGTGGAAGGACTCCATGATGGTTTAACCACTTCAGGATTCGGCGTACGCTTAACTACGCCCCTGAATCCTGAAGTGGATTGCATGGAAACGGCCGCTCGTATGAGCGGCCGTTCCATGTCAGTTCACGGAGGGTGTCTCCGTGAACACCCTGCGAGCCTCCGATCGTGGCTCGCAGGGTAAATGTAAACACACGGGGAAGATCTTCCCCGGTGTTTACATGTATACGGTGCTGCTGCGCAGCAGCGCCGTGGCGGAGATTGGCGATCCCCGGCCTCTGATTGGCCGGGGACTGCCGGCACCTGATAGGCTGAAGCCTATCCTATCCGGCGCAGGACGGAATTCCGTCTTGCGCCGCTCACAGGGGGAGGTAGAGGGAGGGAAGGGGAAGGCGGCCAGGAAGCGCTGCGGAGGGGGGCTTTGAAGAGAGCCCCCCCCGCAAGCGCAAGCAGCCGGCGGCGATCAGACCCCCCCAGCAGGACATCCCCCTAGTGGGGAAAAAAGGGGGGAAGTCTGATCGGCCTGGCTGCTAGCTGATCGGTGCTGCGGGCTGGAGAGCCCACGCAGCACCGATCAGCAAAACCACCCGGTATCCGGAAGTGGTTAAAGTTAATCTCTGACCAAAATATATATTTATGTCTCTGAGTGTACGCACTGGGGGGGGGGGGGGGGGGGCGGAGTTGTAAAATCTCTTCACTGGGGAAGGAGAAGTTAGGGCAGAGGTCTGTGAACTGGGCACCATGCCTAGCATGTACCATTGTGATATACTTAAGAGAAAAACGAGCTTGCTTAGGGATTTGTAGGATACAAGAGCAACCTCACATACATTGGCCTAGAATCGAACCCAGGTCAGCTGCTTGGAAGGCAGCTATGCTCACCACTATATCACCAACAATACATGCTGAAGCCAGCCTAGCATGTACCATTGTGATAAGCACCAAAGAAAAATGAGCTTGTTTAGAGATTTGTAGAATGTCAAAAGCAAGCTCACATACATTGGCCATGAATCGAACCCAGGTCAACTGCTTGGAGGGCAGCTATGCTCACCACTGTACCACCAACAATACATGCTGAAGCCAGCCTAGCATGTACCATTGTGATATACCCAAGAGAAAAATTAGCTTGCTTATTTGCCTAATTTGCTAGATGAAAGCAGTGGGACACATGGTGATACTGATTACAGGCTTCAATTCAAGACTTCAGAAAGATCATGTGCCCCCCTAAATGATGCTGGTGTAACACACACAGCAAAGGACAGCAATTTGAAGTCTGGAAGATTCCAGGGCAAGGGTGGGAAGGATGAAAAGCTAGGTGGCCATGCAACCATTCCTGCTAACCTAAAGCTTACTTGTGTCTTACAACACATTGGCTTAAGACTTTACCAAATCCAATGCTCCAATATGGGGAAGCTTCTCTGTTTGCGGTTTTTTTTTTCTTTTTTAAGTGTGGTGTCACAGTTCACTCTTCTCTTCAACTACAAGAAAGGCCCAGGAGTAGTCTTAGCTACCGTAATATCTATGTTACAGCAGGGCCCTTATTACACTTTCTCTTACAGGGCTATGGAAACCGGTAACAGTAAATTCGGGCGCCTGAGGCTAGTGGACAAATCGGGCGCCGCCATTCACTCCTATAATAAATATTGTTTAATGGGCGCCCGATAGGAAAAAAGGGCGCCGGAGAAAACTAACGTTTTAAAAGCGGCGCCCGGAGACTTAATGTTTTATTACTGTTTCTCATGATTACACATTATTTAATGATTTATACATTTTTAAATATTATTTTTAAACGAAAAACAGTACAATATTTTTTCCAAACATTATTTTTAAACGAAAAACAGTACTTTTTTTTTTTTTTTTTTTTTTTTTTTTACATTATTTTTAAGCCAAAAAACTAACAGGGGGGTCTTAGGTTTAGGCACCAACAGGGGGGTCTTAGGTTTAGGCACCAACAGGGGGGTCTTAGGTTTAGGCACCAACAGGGGGGTCTTAGGTTTAGGCACCAACAGGGGGGTCTTAGGTTTAGGCACTAACAGGGGGGTCTAGGGGTTAGGGGTAGGTACAGGGAGGGTTACTTAGTAATTTTTTTTTTAAACGTTATTATACGTTTCACTATTTAAACGAAAGATTAACGTTTTTACAATTGCCGATTTAATGCACATTATTTAATGATTTTTAACTTTAAAAAACATTAATTTTAAACGAAATACAGTACAATACAATTTTAAACGTTATCCATGCTTATCGTTAAAAACCCGGCGCCCTTTTTTCCCAGCGCCCCTTTTTAACGTACGCGTTTTGCCCATGTGATAAAGCGAGGTGCAAAAATGGAATCATACCTAGCAGAGGATGGTTTCGATCCATGAACCTCTGGGTTATGGGCCCAGCACGCTTCAGCTGCACCACTCTGCTTACATTTGTTTCTAAACTTCAAGTTTAAGAAGGGTACATTAGTTGAAATAGTTACACTACTATGTATGTTACAGCACGGCCCTAATGACACTTTCTCTTACGGGGCTATGGCCACTGATCGGCCCATGTGGTAAAGCAAGGTGTAAAAACCAAAGTACACCTAGCAGAGGATGGTTTAGATCCATTGACCTCAGGGTTATGGGCTCAACACGCTTCCGCTGCGCCACTCTGCTGCTGTATAGCAGATGCTTCGTTGTAGGAAAAAGTGAGTGAGACCACTTAGCCGTACAGAAAAATAGGCACTCCTTTGCCTACTTCTTTCTGGCCTTTGTCATCATGAAAGGATCATAGAAATATATGTAGAAATTTTATATATACAGGTTTTGTTTAAAGTGGCGTTAAACTTCTTGGAGCAGACTTTTTTCCTCCCTCCACAAGACATACATGCATCCACATAAAATCGTTTAGCAACAACTGTGTGTACAGTCTCTGTGGTGCAATCAGTTAGCGTGTTCAGCTGTTAACCGCAAGGTTGGTGGTTCAAGCCCAGAGGGAGAAAGAGATGATTCTACATGGCTTTCTGGGGTTCTCTTTGGACAACTGTTGAATGCAAAAGGCAAGGCTGTCCCTGGGTGGGCTTGAACCATCAACCTTTCGGTTAAAAGCTGAATGCGCTAGCCAATTGTGCTACAGAGACTGTGCATGCAGCTGCTGTTGAATTATTTTATGGGGATGTATGTGTGTCTTTTGGAGGGAGGAAGTAAGTCTGCTCCAAAAAATTTCAGCATGTAGTGTTGGTGGTATAGTGGTGAGCATAGCTGCCTTCCAAGCAGCTGACCAGGGTTCGATTCCTGGCCAATGTATGTGAGCTGGCTTTTGACATCCTACAAATCCCTGGAAGACAAGAGAGGAGGAGGAGGAAGTGAAAAAAAAAGCACAAGAACAAGATTAGCTATCAAAAGAGCTGTTGTGGGGTGCTGTTTTAGGAATAAGAATCAGCCAGGAGCAAGCTAACAAGCTTACAAGAGCCTAACTAATCTTTCCCTATGAGAGTCTGCCAGCAGCTTTCCCTTCAGTAATTAATGCAGGCACACGGGTGAGTGTAATGGCCGGCACTGCCTGCCTTATATAAGGGGTGGGGTGGCTCCAGGAGATAGTGTAGCCTGATTGGCTACAATGGGCCTGTTGACTGTGATGTACAGGGTCAAAGTTGACCCTAATGGTGCATTATGGGGGCGAACCGAACTTCTGGGAAAGTTCGCGCTCGCATGCGATCGCGAACCACCCAAAGTTTGCCGGCGAACCGTTCGGGCCATCTCTAGTCTTTATCCCCATGAAATCCGAGGACAAAATTCTACGACTCTCCAAGTCACAGATTTTGCTGACTGGGGAAGGCAGAGCTTTGCACTGTAGCTCTGCCTCCAGTCCAGTCAATCTCCGCCTCTCCCTGCCAGTGCCACTCTCAGTGAAAGAAGACTGGGAGGGGTGCGGCGAGGCAGAGATCGGCAGAGATTGACTGAAGCAGAGGGAGAGCTCTGCCTCTACCAGGAAGTAGAATCAGAATTTTGCCTGGGGATTGCAGGGGGAAGGGGGGGGGGATTAAGACCTGGTTCTGCCGCGGGAATGTGGCAAATCAGTTTGGATTATAATGCTGAAGCTGCCTGCTGAATAAAAACAGGGATTATAAATCGCTTCAGACTCTCTCTTAAATGCCTTTGGTCCACATTTTCTGGGAATGTCCAAAACTACAAGGAATGTGGGAAGATATAGATAGATTATTGAAAAAATTACCTGTGAACCTATCCCACATCCCATCAAAAATGGCTTTACTACATTTAAATATTGCTGACCTTCCACCAAGAGAGCGCATATTATACGACCATATTTTTGTGACCACTAGAGCGTTGTTAGCAGAGAATTGGAAAACCAAATATGTACCTACTATTGAAGAGATCAAAAAAAGGGTAACTTCAATTTATCTGCAGAAAAGAAATGGGCTATGAACACAGGGACTCTAGAAACCTTTACAAATAAAATACAAACCTGGCCTGTACTCTACCCAGAGACTGAAATTTTTGATTTTTGATCTTTGATTTTTGATCTTTGATTTCTGAACAATATTATATTGTATATATGTACGTTGATAAGATTTCTACTTGAATATGTAACTTTGCCTCTCTCTCCTCTTTCTCCTTTTCACCTTTCCTTTCCTCTTCTATTCATCCTCTCATACTTTATAAGAGATAATAATCAGGTTCTCTTTAGCTCTGGTTTCTATACAAATGCAATAGAAGCTATTAGATTTAGTGTTTTACTTAAACATATATAGAACATAGATAAGATAAAAGTATAAGAATACCTTATGTATCTGGCTAACCAACTAGCACAGACTAGATTTCTATACAGATATAGAATATATGTAGTCTAGTTCACCTGTCCTTCCTACACAGAAAAAATTTAAACTGAAGTCCTATCTGGGTGATCGCTGGTCGGCTGCCTAGTAGGGACAACTTATACCAGTGGCGGACATACGGCCGTGCAGGCCGTGCCGCCGCACGAGGGCCCCTGAAGTTCCGCTGCTTCAGGGGCCCATTAAGTATTGCAGGGTTTTTTTTTAATTTTACCTTTTATTTTAACCTGGGGGGCCCCGACTCCTGTCCTCCCCCCTCACATCGCCCCCCCCCCCTCCCCCTCATGCGATGCGGCGGGAGAGCAGAAAATACAGGAAGTCTCCGCCGGGGCTGCAGCAGACACTAGAGGCTGCTGCCGCTTGGTCTCCCGTGTCTCCAACTTTGTACACTGCTCGCTACTTCCTGGTTTAGTAGCGAGCAGTGTACAAAGTTGGAGACACGGGAGACCAAGCGGCAGCAGCCTCTAGTGTCTGCTGCAGCCCCGGCGGAGACTTCCTGTATTTTCTGCTCTCCCGCCCGCCGCCGCCGCCGCCGCGCATACCGGGAGGGGGGCCCCGAGGTGAGTGAGGGAGGATAGGAGTCGGGCCCCCCACCCAGATAGCTACACACCCATCCACCTTACCCACCCGGCTAACTACCCACCCGGATACCCACACACTCACCCGGCTACCTACCCACCCGGCTACCTAACCACCCACCCAGCTACCTACCCGGCTACCTAACCACCCTGCCGGCTACCTACCCACCCGGCTACCTACCCACCCGGATACCCACACACCCACCCGGCTACCTACCCGGCTACCTAACCACCCACCCGGCTACCTAACCACCCTGCCGGCTACCTACCCACCCACCCACCCGGCTACCTACCCGGCTACCTAACCACCCTGCCGGCTACCTACCCACCCACCCGGCTACCTACCCACCCGGCTACCTAACCACCCACCCGGCTACCTACCCACCCGGCTACCTACCCGGCTACCTAACCACCCACCCGACTACCTACCCACCCGGCTACCCACCCACCCGGCTACCTAACCACCCACACATCTACGCACTCACCCGGCTACCTACCCACCCGGCTACCTACCCACCCGGATACCCACACACCCACCCGGCTACCTAACCACCCACCCAGCTACCTACCCGGCTACCTAACCACCCTGCCGGCTACCTACCCACCCGGCTACCTACCCACCCGGATACCCACACACCCACCCGGCTACCTACCCGGCTACCTAACCACCCACCCGGCTACCTAACCACCCTGCCGGCTACCTACCCACCCACCCACCCGGCTACCTACCCGGCTACCTAACCACCCTGCCGGCTACCTACCCACCCACCCGGCTACCTACCCACCCGGCTACCTAACCACCCACCCGGCTACCTACCCACCCGGCTACCTACCCGGCTACCTAACCACCCACCCGACTACCTACCCACCCGGCTACCCACCCACCCGGCTACCTAACCACCCACACATCTACGCACTCACCCGGCTACCTACCCACCCGGCTACCTACCCACCCGGATACCCACACACCCACCCGGCTACCTAACCACCCACCCAGCTACCTACCCGGCTACCTAACCACCCTGCCGGCTACCTACCCACCCGGCTACCTACCCACCCGAATACCCACACACCCACCCGGCTACCTACCCGGCTACCTAACCACCCACCCGGCTACCTAACCACCCTGCCGGCTACCTAAAGGGCCACCCACCCGGCTACCTACCCGGCTACCTAACCACCCTGCCGGCTACCTACCCACCCACCCGGCTACCTACCCACCCGGCTACCTAACCACCCACCCGGCTACCTACCCACCCGGCTACCTACCCGGCTACCTAACCACCCACCCGACTACCTACCCACCCGGCTACCCACCCACCCGGCTACCTAACCACCCACACATCTACGCACTCACCCGGCTACCTACCCACCCGGCTACCTAACCACCCACCCGTCTACCCACCCGGCTACCTACCCACCCAGCTACCTAACCACCCTGCCGGCTACCTACCCACCCACCCGGATACCTACCCACCCACCCGACTACCTACCCACCCAGCTACCTACCCGGCTACCTAACCACCCACCCGGCTACCTAACCACCCACACATCTACCCACCCACCCGGCTACCTAACCACCCACCCGGCTACCTACCCACCCGGCTACCTAACCACCCACCCGTCTACCTACCCACCCAGCTACCTAACCACCCTGCCGGCTACCTACCCACCCGGCTACCTACCTACCCACCCGGCTACCTACCCACCCGGCTACCTACCCACCCGGCTACCCACCCACCCGGCTACCCAACCACTCACCCGGCTACCTAACCACCCACCCGGCTACCTACCCGGCTACCTAACCACCCACCCGGCTACCTACACACCCACCCGGCTACCTACCCACCCACCAGGCTACCTACCTACCTACCCACCCGGCTACCTACCAACCCACCAGGCTACCTACCTAAAGACCCACCAGGCTACCTACCCACCCACCCAGCTACCTAACCACCCACCTACCCACCCACCAGGCTACCTACCCACCAGGCTACCCACCCACCCGGCTACCCAGCCACCCACCAGGCTACTTACCCACCCGGCTAAGGGCTGCCTACCTACCTACCCACCAGGCTACCTATCCACCCAACCACCCATGGGAGCTGCGCGCTGGATGGAGGCTGGGACAGGAAGTCTGCTGCTGCAGGTGAGTAAATGGTTTTTTTTATTATTTATTTTAGCAGGTGTATGTTCTGGGCAGGTCTGCCACATGATTGCGTGTATGTTCTGGGCAGGTCTGCCACATGATTGCATGTATGTTCTGGGCAAATTTGCTACATGATTGCATGTGTTTTCTGGGCAAATCTGCCGACATGATTGCACGTATTCTCTGGGCATATCTGCCGACATGATTGCGCGTATTTTCTGGGCATATCTGCCGACATGATTGCGCGTATTTTCTGGGCATATCTGCCGACATGATTGCGCGTATTTTCTGGGCATATCTGCCGACATGATTGCGTGTATTTTCTGGGCATATCTGCCGACATGATTGCGCGTATTTTCTGGGCATATCTGCCGACATGATTGCGCGTATTTTCTGGGCATATCTGCCGACATGATTGCGCGTATTTTCTGGGCATATCTGCCGACATGATTGCGCGTATTTTCTGGGCATATCTGCTGACATGATTGCGCGTATTTTCTGGGCATATCTGCCGACATGATTGCGCGTATTTTCTGGGCATATCTGCCGACATGATTGCGCGTATTTTCTGGGCATATCTGCCGACATGATTGCGCGTATTTTCTGGGCATATCTGCCGACATGATTGCACGTATTTTCTGGGCATATCTGCTCACATTATGTGTATTTTCATGAGAAAACCTGCACAATTATGTGAATTTTCTGGGGAAAGGGTCACCAAAACCTGGGCCCACTGTCTTTGCGTTGCACTTTTCAAGGGAACCTGAGGTGAGAATAATATTGAGGCTGCCATATTTATCTCCCTTTAAGCAATACCAGTTGCCTGGTTGCCGTTCTGGTCCTCTGCCTCTTATTCTTTCAACCATAGACCCTGAACAAGCATGCAGCAGGTCAGGGGTTTCTGACAATATTGTCAGAACTGAGAAGATTAAGCTGCATGCTTGTTGCTGGTGTAATTCAGTTTATTACTGCAGCCAAATAGATCAGCAGGGCCGCCAGGCAACTAGTATTGTTTAAAAGGAAATAAATATGGCAGCCTCCATATCACTCTCACCCCGGGATCACTTTAAATTACAGTTAGCTCCGCCCTTATCCGGTCATTGCCACGCCCATTTTTTGCCGCGGCGCTGCGCGCCGCAGGTTCTATCCACACCCATTTTTTGCTGCGGCGTGCTTCGCGCGTCGTAGGTTATAGCCACGCCCATTTTTGATATTTTGGGGGCCCACAATTGATATTTTGCACAGGGGCCCACTGCTGCCTGTGTCCGCCACTGACTTATACCATATTAGGACAATAACTTGATAAGAAAATGGTTTCGGTTCCCTGGGATCTCTGTAGGGTGGTTTTATTCCCCCATTTCCCAGGTCGAGCTGAACCCATTACTGTATATGTACATATCTAGCATCTTGGTGCTCTGGACTGCATACAGATATGGTTATAGGATTATAAACCAACACAGACATATGTATGTATATAGATTTTGTTATTTTGTAGACAAGAAATACTGTTTGTATCCTGTATGTACCGAAAGTATGTAATTATATCATTTTCTTTCAAAGTTACCGGACTTACTGTTATAAGTCTGCTGTTGTAAAATTCAAAAACTGTTCAATAAAAATTATTGAAACATAAATGCCTTTGGTCCTTGTTTCATGTTTATTATTACTTAAAAACTTTGTTTTTAAAGTGCTAACATTTTATACAGCAATTTACAATAAATAGGGGAGACATTATTACTTTAAACAGTGTTCCACAGGGGCTTTACAGTGTTAAACTATGGTGAACAAAATTGCACCAATAAACAATGGTGCACTGATTGCAATGTAGGGATAAAAAGAGTGATTCACTGAGTCCATATGGTGGGGGAGAAGAGCACATGGGGAGGAGGAGACTGCCAAATAGGCTTACAATCTAAGGGGTGGGGGATAGGAGCACATGGGGGAGGGGAGGTGGGGTGTAATATTAAATATGTTTTTGGCAATTCGAAACAGCTATCATTTTCCACAATGCAACAAGACTCCTACAGTGTGATGTCAGCACCATGGTCCTGACATCACACTGTGGGAGGGGTTTCACCACAATATCAGCCATACAGCGCCCCCTGGTGATCTGTTTGAGAAAAGGATAGATTTCTCGTGGGAAAGGGGGTATCAGCAAGTGATTGGGATGAAGTTCAATTCTTGGTTACGGTTTCTCTTTAAAGTGTACCAGAGACAGCACACTACAAAGATTTTTTACAGACCCCGACTGACGCAACTGAGACAGTTACCGGGGCTGATTGCGGCTGAGCGGCTGACCGCGGGAGGACGGCGAGGGACTCAGACGTGCTTATGGGGCTGGAGGAAGCCCCAGGTAAGTAAAAAATCTTTGTAGTGTGCCATCTCTGGTGCACTTTAAGCCATCCAGTATATAATCCCAGATAAAAGTGTTTGCTATGGTTCCAGCTGCTAATGTAACATTTATGATATCAGTTTGAACAAAAAAAAATTAGGGTTGTTTTTGAGAAACAGCTGAAGTTAGATGAGTTTGGAGAGCAGTCATACCAGGAGGAAAAAAGATCTTCAAAGGGTCATTAAAATGAAAAATAATCCTTTTATTACATTACAGTTATCCAAGAAAAACAGAAGAACTTCCAGAATGTACTAAATAAAAATATTATATATATGTCAGTTCTTGCAATTCATCTTTGAAAGCTGCGATCTTTTGTTTATAATCTCTTCTGAAAGATTGCTGAGAGCTGCATTCCTGATACTGAAAACACAGGAAGGGGGATTTACCAATAGAGTGCGTTCACACTGTTTCCCATGTGCAATTCACCTCTTCTCCAGAGTTTTCTCCTAGACGATCATTTTTCATCTACTATTTAAAATAACTTTACAGCACTTTTCAAGTGAAAAAATATTGAAAAGTTGGTGAAAAAGTGCTATGAAAATTATTTTCAGTATTTTTTTGCTTTCTGGTGCCTTAAAGCGGATCCGAGATGAAAAACTAAATATAACAAGTGACTTGTCTATATATCTTATCTAAAGTTTAGATAACTTACACAGCAAATCTAGCTGCAAACAGCTTCAACAGTATATTAATATTTTTTCCTGTGATACAATGGGAGCAGACATGTTTTCTGCTTGTCACTATTATGCTGGATACACACGTTGCGTTTCCGCGTTCGATGCGGCCGTCGATACGCGTCGATTCGATTATTTCCGAACATTTCCGAACGAATTTCGATGATTTTTAGGTCGAATGCCATGTAAAGTATGGCAAATCGACCTAACGATCCATCGAACCTTCAATCGGACATGTCGGAAATAATCGAATCGACGCGTATCGACGGCCGCATCGAACGCGGAAACGCAACGTGTGTATCCAGCATTATGCTGGATACACACGTTGCGTTTCCGCGTTCGATGCGGCCGTCGATACGCGTCGATTCGATTATTTCCGAACATTTCCGAACGAATTTCGATGATTTTTAGGTCGAATGCCATGTAAAGTATGGCAAATCGACCTAACGATCCATCGAACCTTCAATCGGACATGTCGGAAATAATCGAATCGACGCGTATCGACGGCCGCATCGAACGCGGAAACGCAACGTGTGTATCCAGCATTACACAATTACACACACAGGCAAGCTTATCTGTATCTAGGCATGCTAATCTGCATATTCTGTGAAAACTCCACTCTTATCTCCTCCATTACACAGGCAACTGATCTGTATCTGCACTGCAGCTCTCAGATTGTGAAAACTCTGCCTCTGAAATCTATAGCTAGTAACTAGAGTTGGGCCGAACCTCCGATTTTAGGTTCGCGAACCGGGTTCGCGAACTTTCGCGGAAGGTTCGGTTCGCGTTAAAGTTCGCGAACCGCAATAGACTTCAATGGGGATGCGAACTTTGAAAAAATAAAAAAATTATGCTGGCCACAAAAGTGATGGAAAAGATGTTTCAAGGGGTCTAACACCTGGAGGGGGGCATGGCGGAGTGGGATAGATGCCAAAAGTCCCCGGGAAAAATCTGGATTTGACGCAAAGCAGCGTTTTAAGGGCAGAAATCACATTGAATGCTAAATGACAGGCCTAAAGTGCTTTAAAACATCTTGCATGTGTATACATCAATCAGGTAGTGTAATTAAGGTACTGCTTCACACTGACACACCAAACTGTTCACTGAACAGAACAGGTATGCAGTGGCGGGTTCACTGAACAGGTATGCAGTGGCAGGATCAATGAACAGGTATGCAGTGGCAGGATCACTGAACAGGTACGCAGTGGCAGGATCACTGAACAGGTATGCAGTGGCAGGATCAATGAACAGGTATGCACTGGCAGGATCAATGAACAGGTATGCAGTGGCATGATCAATGAACAGGTATGCAGTGGCAGGATCAATGAACAGGTATGCACTGGCAGGATCACTGAACAGGTATGCAGTGGCAGGATCAATGAACAGGTATGCAGTGGCAGGATCAATGAACAGGTATGCACTGGCAGGATCACTGAACAGGTATGCAGTGGCAGGATCAATGAACAGGTATGCAGTGGCAGGATCACTGAACAGGTATGCAGTGGCAGGATCAATGAACAGATATGCACTGGCAGGATCACTGAACAGGTATGCAGTGGCAGGATCACAGTACAGGTATGCAGTGGGCTGAGGGCTCACTGAACAGAACAGGTATGCAGCCAGGAAGAAGTTAAGCCTAACTAATCTTTCCCTATGAGAGACTGCAGCAGCTCGCCCTACTCTCACTAATGCAGGCACACGAGTGGCCATAACGGCCGCCGCTGCCTGCCTTATATAAGGGGGGGGTGGGGCTCCAGGGGCTAGTGTAGCCTAATTGGCTACACTGGGCCTGATGACTGTGATGTAGAGGGTCAAAGTTGACCCTCAGGTGCATTATGGGGCGAACCGATTTTTTGCGAACTTTTGCCGCAAAACGTTCGCGTGCGACACCCGCACGCGAACCACCTAAGTTCGCGCGAACCACGTTCGCCGGCGAACCGTTCGGCCCAACTCTACTAGTAACACCTTTTTCACCTGCCCAGACTGAAATCCCACAATCCCTTGCAAGCGCCAAGGCACTCTGGAGAAGCTGTGGGTGTGGCTTGTTTAGTTTATAGGAAATTAGGGTATTAAAACAAAACAAAAACGTATTTGGCTTGAGGAATGCCCTATAAACAATAGGAAACGAACACAATTATGCATTGAGTAAAAGTTTATCTCGGATCCACTTTAAAGCCATTGGGTATCAGGTTGAATTTTTTTTTTTAAATTACATATACATGTATGAAAATGTAGATACATGTACCTGTGCCTGTTTTCGCCGCACCACCACCCCACGTTCGTGCAATATAGCCAGAAATCAGCTCGGTTTCGATCCAAGATGGCTGCCGACCTTTGCTTCATCTTCCGGGTCGGCAGCCTCTTACTTCCTAATATCTCCAAGTCTCCAGCACTGATAAAATAGCGTGAGACATTGGAGACTTGGGGTGCGCGTTCCAGGGACAGTGCACGCGCGCTCACGTCTATCGTCAAGCGCGCGCGTGCAGTACTTCACCGCACAGTCTACGGTCTTATCGCCGCAGCGCTTCCTCTCTGCCTCACGCTGTGCGTACGCTGACAGCCACGCACAAACTCCTTCACCCAGCGCTGCACGCTCTTGTAATGGGCAGGGGAGCCGAGCATCTGCGGGAGCGCGACTTACAGGGAGGAGCAAAGGGGCGGAGAAGATGGAGGAGTGACAGAGCAGGGCAAAGAAGCTCTGCCTCCTCTTCCTTGCCTCAGTATTCGACCAAAGTGGTCAAAGATTACAAACGCTGATTGTAGGTGTAAGCCTGCAGCGAAGATGATGAAATAGGGACCTAACTATAGAGGGCAATAAGGTAACTGGTCCTCTATTAATAATAGAGGACCCTCAGCTTTCACAGCCTTCTCTCTACTTTCGTGGACAATCAGTAGCACCTGTCTTGTTGGGAGCGTGTCGCTGTGTAGCGTCCAGTGCCGAAAATGGCAGCGCTCATATCAGCTCTCAGGATGCTCCTCCAGTCCCACTCTTTTTCTGTTCCTGCAAACAGTGTATGTTCTTGCTATGTTTTGTATTTCGTTAACTGTACGTGTATGCTGTAATGCTCTGTTTTGCTTTTTACTGTTGCTTTTTTATTGTTTATATGTATGTACCATGTTTAACTGTATGCGATGCTGCACTCTGCTTAATTGTACGCACAAGCTGTAATGTTGTCCTATGTATGCTTGTCCCATGTCTATGTATGCTTAACCGTATGCTATCCTGTTTTTCTTTTTCATCGACGACCCTGTATGCGCCAAAACCAATTCCGGGTACAATCCACCGTTGTACTTGGCGATAATAAATTCTGATTCTGATTCTGATTCTGATTCTGATTAATAAAAACAATATAAAAAACAGTAAACATTCACTTTAAGGCTTTGTTCACATCTAAAATCGAAATTGCTGACGGCAGCGATTTTTAATTTTTGGAGCTTTTTTCCCCCCTCCCGGCGCTCCACTGCACGCTACAATTTTGTACAAAGCGCTTTGTAAGCGCTTTTGCATAGTGATTCCGTTTTTTAACTTCCTGACGTCAGTGAAATAGTCAAAGAACTCTTTCCCAGGAAATTAATATATACAGTGTATTTATTCATAAAAGCGTGAAAGCAATCACCGGATAATCGCCAGAAAAAGCGATTTGTGAGCATTTTGCGTTTTCCTATACCTTCCATTGTATCAAAATCAACCTGAAAATAGTACATGCAGCGTTTTTCTGAGCAGAAAGCAGACAAAATGCGCAGATATGAACTATCCCCTTCAGATTCATTGCACTAGCGATTTCAGGGCGTTTTTAAAAATCGCCGGTGCTCAAAAAACCCGCAAAACGCTCTAGATGTGAACAAGCCCTAAAGCAAACCTGAAGCGAAAATAAACTTATGAAATAATGAACTGTAATTGAAAAGAGTCTCATATTGTTTTCCAGTAAAGAGAGAGTTAAAATACTTCAGTTATTTTCTATGCAAAAGAGCTTCTCTCAGTTCTTCCCACTTCCCACTGGGTTGAATGCAGTCCTGTTTTCTGAAGCACTTAAATAGCCAAGAAACAGTGAGAGACAGCTCGAGATTAGGTTTTATTGCAGGAAAGTTCAAAGGGTCATTATTTCTGCATTGTTTTATAACTTAAAAGACTGAGTGTGGTTTTAAAACTGCAACTGTGACAGTATGATGCAATGTTATAAATAAAGCTATATAACTGAAAATAAAAATATGAGACACTTTTCTTTGCTACTAATGTTACATAGTTACATAGTTATTTTGGTTGAAAAAAGTCATACGTCCATCGAGTTCAACCAGTACAAAGTACAGCACCAGCCTACTCCCTCACATATCCCTGCTGATCCAGAGGAAGGCGAAAAACCCCCACAAGACATGGTCCAATTAGCCCCAAAAGGGAAAAAAATCCTTCCCGACTCCAGATGGCAATCAGATAAAATCCCTGGATAAACATCATTAGGCATTACCTAGTAATTGTAGCCATGGATGTCTTTCAACGCAAGGAAAGCATCTAAGCCCCCTTTAAATGCAGGTATAGAGTTGGCATAACTACTTCCTGTGGCAATGCATTCCACATCTTAATCACTCTTACTGTAAAGAACTCTTTCCTAAATAAATGGCTAAAGCGTTTTTCCTCCATGCGCAGATCATATCCTCTAGTCCTTTGAGAAGGCCTAGGGACAAAAAGCTCATCCACCAAGCTATTATATTGCGGCTGCTTCCTGATTAATCAGCCTGCAGCTGGCGACGCAGTACTGCGTCGCTGGTCCTGCAGCTGCCACTTTGCCGACGCACGGTATAAGCGTGCGGTCGGCAAGTGGTTAAAAGGCATTCTATTGACAAGTTTAAAAATATCACCTAGGAGAAAACTCAGGAGAAAAAGTTAATTTCATATGGGCTTGTGTGTCTTGTGGTGCATTATAACACCAGTTAAAATCACACAGCAGTGTGCTGCAATGATTCCATGGTGGGCGCATTTACATTGGTGCATCACATTCAACCGACCTCCCTCTTGATCAGGCAATAGACGGAGCATACAACAAATGCAGGTCTAGAACAAAGCCAAATGCCTCTGTCATGCAACAAATGCAGGTCTAGAACAAAGCCAAACGCCTCTGTCATGCAACAAATGCAGGTCTAGAACAAAGCCAAATGCCTCTGTCATACAACAAATGCAGGTCTAGAACAAAGCCAAATGCCTCTGTCATACAACAAATGCAGGCCTAGAACAAAGCCAAACGCCTCTGTCATACAACAAATGCAGGTCTAGAACAAAGCCAAATGCCTCTGTCATACAACAAATGCAGGTCTAGAACAAAGCCAAACGCCTCTGTCATACAACAAATGCAGGTCTAGAACAAAGCCAAACGCCTCTGTCATACAACAAATGCAGGTCTAGAACAAAGCCAAATGCCTCTGTCATACAACAAATGCAGGTCTAGAACAAAGCCAAATGCCTCTGTCATACAACAAATGCAGGTCTAGAACAAAGCCAAACACCTCTGTCATACACCAAATGCAGGTCTAGAACAAAGCCAAGTGCCTCTGTCATACAACAAATGCAGGTCTAGAACAAAGCCAAACGCCTCTGTCATACAACAAATGCAGGTCTAGAACAAAGCCAAATGCCTCTGTCATACAACAAATGCAGGTCTAGAACAAAGCCAAATGCCTCTTTCATACAACAAATGCAGGTCTAGAACAAAGCCAAATGCCTCTGTCGTACAACAAATGCAGGTCTAGAACAAAGCCAAACGCCTCTGTCATACAACAAATGCAGGTCTAGAACAAAGCCAAACGCCTCTGTCATACAACAAATGCAGGTCTAGAACAAAGCCAAACGCCTCTGTCATACAACAAATGCAGGTCTAGAACAAAGCCAAACGCCTCTGTCATACAACAAATGCAGGTCTAGAGCAAAGCCAAGTGCCTCTGTCATACAACAAATGCAGTTCTAGGAGAAAGCCAAGCGCCTCTGTCATACAACAAATGCAGGTCTAGAACAAAGCCAAGCGCCTCTGTCATACAACAAATGCAGGTCTAGAACAAAGCCAAGCGCCTCTGTCATACAACAAATGCAGGTCTAGAACAAAGCCAAGCGCCTCTGTCATACAACAAATGCAGGTCTAGAACAAAGCCAAACGCCTCTGTCATACAACAAATGCAGATCTAGAACAAAGCCAAGCGCCTCTGTCATACAACAAATGCAGGTCTAGAACAAAGCCAAGCGCCTCTGTCATACAACAAATGCAGGTCTAGAACAAAGCCAAGCGCCTCTGTCATACAACAAATGCAGGTCTAGAACAAAGCCAAGCGTCTCCGTCTATTGCCTGGTTAAGCAGGAACAAACCTGTAAAACGTGTTGCACTGCACTTTGGAGTATGTAAATAAAGTTTTTGTTGAATATTATCAGCAGAATCTTGTGTTTATTTGGAGGAGGTAAGTCCAACACTGCCTCCTCTATTTTTAACATTTTTGCTATTTTTATCCTTCTGGCGCCTCTGTCTACTTGTACATCGTCTGAGTCCATCCTTGGTGGAGGGGTGTTACCCCCTTTTCTTCCGATCTACAGAGAGCGACTTCTTAATTCTGAGTGGGGTCAGGTTTAATCTCCCCACCTGCTTTTACAGTGGTTGCCAGGATGGTAACCCTGGTTTGTGAGTATATTTATACTTGCTTTATTATGATCATCATGTTGCCAGTACATACTACACCCAGGGCCGGGCCGAGGTAGAGGCGAGAGAGGCTCCAGCCTCAGGGCGCAGTGTTGGAGGGGGCGCACAACTCACTCAGCTATCATTCCCCTATTGTGTTTGAAGCAGAGAGTAATAGGAAAATGGGATACACGGCAGTGACTGCAAGCCAGATAACTGGAGATTAAGGTGTTGGCGGCCCTGGGGCACCTCTTAGTCTAGTAGCAATCAGTGTGTGACGGCTGGAGTGGGAGGGATGGAGCACTTTGGTGTCTCAGCCTTGGGTGCTGGAGGACCTCGTCCCAGCTCTGACTACACCCCATTGGGCTCTCTGTGTCCTTTCTTTGTGTTTCCTTTGCAAGATACATATACATATGACTTTGGTAGGGATTTTATTGGGAGCCCCTCTGAGGGACAGTTAGTGACAAGAGACAATATATACTCTGTACAGCACTGCAGAAGATGTCAGCGCTATTTGAATACTAAATAATCATTATTGCAGCAATCAGTTATAGCACTGCTGTGTAGTGCAGGCTGATAATGCATGGTGGGGAGGGGAAAGGGGGGGGGGGGTGCCCTAGGTAACTGCCCAATTTGCTCCCCTAAATACTATTCCTGACCCAATGTAGATACAGAGGTTTTCCTGCTACAATCACTGGATTTAATGGAAATGTATTCTTATAATTATAGTCAGACTATATTGTATTTCAGCCTGGCCACATTTAGCGCTGTGCTGTAGATACGCTTGATAAGTGTTTGCTGCATTGTTTTGCGTGATTTGCTCGAGGCGGAACAAGATTTATAGCAGATAAGAAGGCGCAACCTGCCAAAAGAGGCCAGATAGCATCTCATTCAGATAATATTCTGGCTGGGAACATGACAACTAGTAGCAGCTATCCCATTTCAGCCCCTTCCAATACTCTGCATCCCAGATAGAGTTATTAAGAAACAAATGCTGGTATAATTATTACCCTGATGCACGGCGTGATTTAGGAATGACTCGCGGGAGTATCCTGATCTCTGGACCTCTTCTTGCCACAGTCCTGCCAAACGTGTATGAGGACAAGTCCATCTACTCAGAAATAACAGTTATTAATCATAGAGATCAACATACTGCTGTTACTGTTGTTTGCTTTGCTGTCTACGTTTGACAGTCAGCCATACTACTTCTTTATTTTTTTTCCTATTAATCTCAGTTGAGCTGCCACTGTTACTTGTAAAACAAGCCAGAAACAAGCCTCCCTGTTTCAGGTTCTGCTGAACGGGAGGGTGCATGTCAGTTGAGGCCACACCCCCTTCTTTGCTACTGCGTCTCAGAAAACAACCCAGGAACCAGCCTCTCTCTTTCAAGTTCTGCTGAATGGGAGGGTGAGTGTCAGTTGAGGCCACACCACCTTTTGTGCTACTGCGTCTCAGAAAACAAGCCAGGAACAAACCTCTCTCTTTCAAGTTCTGCTGAATGGGAGGGTGAGTGTCAGCTGAGGCCACACCCCCTTCTGTGCTACTGCATCTCAGAAAACAAGCCTCCCTCTTTCGGGTTCTGCTGAACAGGAGGGTGCATGTCAGTTGATTGCAAAGATTAAACATCTGATTCCCCCAGAGGATCTTCCAACCCTAGTCCACGCCTTCATCACATCATGACTGGACTACTGCAATGCCCTTTATGTTGGCCTCCCCAAAAAGGACCTGCGTCGCCTGCAATTAGTGCAGAATGCTGCTGCCAGATTGCTAACAAACCAGCCTCGCCACTGTCACATTACACCGACCCTTCGCTCACTGCACTGGCTACCAGTAGAATGGAGAATACTCTTCAAGATTGGACTGCTGACATTCAAATCCCTGCACAATCTGGGCCCTGGATACATGAAGGACTTGCTGAAGCTGCACCACACCTCTCACAACCTCAGATCAGCAAGTTCTATAAACCTGATCACTCCCAGAGTGCACCTCAAAAAATCTGGAGACAGAGCCTTCTGTCATGCTGCCCCTACTCTTTGGAACTCCCTACCACACCCAGTAAAGACAGCACCATCCCTGGAGCTATTCAAATCCAGACTGAAAAGCCACCTGTTTAGCCTGGCATTTCCAGATTTATAAAATTCTTCCTCTGTACCACGATGGTCGGAGCCATGCTTATGCACTTTGAGTCCCACGGGAGAAAAGCGCTTTACAAATGTTATTTGTTGTTGTTGTTGTTGTTGTTCTTGTAGTTGAGGTCACACCCCCTTCCATGCTACTGCGTCTCAGAAAACAAGCTAGGAACAAGCCTGCCTTTTTCGGGTTCTGCTGAATGGGAGAGTGAGTGACAGTTGAGGCCACGCCCGCGTCCGTAAGCCACATGGTATAAAACACCATTGATTTGTGGTTACAGCGCCGCTTTCAGACGTTGGAGGAGGAAAGTCTTCTGGATCAAAGCTAAACATCAGGTTTTTACACATCTTCTAAACCATACATGTCAAAATCTGTCAGGCAGAGCCATTAAATTTGGCCCGCAACTACGCTCTATTGGGGGTGAAGCCCTAGATAAAAGGTGTCGGCATATGGGGGAGGGAGGGGGAACAAACTAAACAACTGAGAACTGTTTAGGGGTGTGAGGGGGGACCACTATACACCAGGGAACTGTTAAGGGGAGGGAGGACCACTAGACACCAGGGAACTGTATAGGGGAGGAAGTGAGGGAGGACCACTAGACACCAGGGAACTGTATAGGGGAGGGAGTGAGGGAGGACCACTAGACACCAGGGAACTGTATAGGGGAGGAAGGAGGGCATTACACACCAGATAACCTTTACTAAGGAGGGAGGAGGACCATTGGAAATTGAGGTGGGCCGTGACTTGGTCCCAGTGTGCAATTTCAGCTCATTTTGTATTTGAATTTGACACTCCTGTATCTAAACATATTAGAGGCCTTTTCCTGAAGTGTTGAGTGGTTCCAAAATCAGACAACTTTCTGCTTCTATTCTTCTATCTTATGTATATTTTTATGCTGTTTAAATATGGCACGGAAAAGGCTAAAAATCACACATGGAAAACGTGAACAAAAACCTGCTCTGTGGGGTCTGTCTGTGCGACGCCCTGAAATGCCGGCACACAATACATCCTCATGTGCTGCTCTGCTATTGTCGTCATGGAGGAAACTAACAAACTATTTGGCTAAAACAAGCTCCAGAAATATTTTCCTACCTGCAGAAACAGCAGACGCAGCAAAGTCCAAAGAATTCAATTAGGTGATGATAAAGTAATCCAACTGATCAGTCCAGGAAAGCAGAAGAATGCTGAGCCTAGGCCCAGCTAAAGCATCGTCCTGCTAACCTGCTTACCTAAGAAGAAGAAGGATCCTGCAGAGGCTTCCCACACCATCCTCTGGACCACCCTGCTCCTCTTCAGACTCCGTACTACTGCCCGAGCGTAGCCGTGCTCACGCAGGGGCAGCACAACCGTGCTCGTGCAAGAAAAGGAGTTCAGTCCAGACCCAGTGCTGGCACTGCCATAGAGCAGGGCAGTTTCTAGGCTAAACTGTACCCAGGGCGAGGGTGAAAAAATTGCACCCCGTTCACCCCACCCCCGTGGATTCGTGAACCTTTACTCCTTAGGGACAGTCACACAGCCACAGGTCAAAAGTAGATCTGCCTACTTACTAGTGACCAGCCGCTCATCCAGGAGGAAGCAGGGACAAGGAACGCACAGGTGAAGAGAGCCCGGAAAGCCGACTCCTCCATGTGCGCCATGTGCAGAGGTGGCTCCAGTTTTGTTTTTTTGTTTTTTGGGGGGGAGGGGCACAAAGGAGGTACGATGGCTGGCTGGTGGGGCCCATTTGGGTGATCAAAATCACTGTGTGTATGGCGAGCTTTAAATATTTTTTTTCCTAATTCAGGTGATAAAATTAAGGCTAACTAGTTCAGCAATGAGAGGAACCAAATGTAAACATCACAAAAGAGATTTTAGAGCAGAGAATATCGTCTATGTGCTGTTATTGAAGAAAAGTTACCTACAGATGTACTTGGCCAGTTTGCTGGTCTGCTTTAAATAGAAACTCCGACCAAGAATTGAACTTTATTCCAATCAGTAGCTGATACCCCCTTTTACATGAGAAATCTATTCCTTTTCACAAACAGACCATCAGGGGGCGCTGTATGGCTGATATTGTGGTGAAACCCCTCCCACAAGAAACTCTGAGGACTGTGGTACTCCTGGCAGTTTCCTGTCTGTGAACCCTGTTGCATTGTGGGAAATAGCTGTTTACAGCTGTTTCCAACTACCAAAACAGCAAGCAGCAGCTAAATCACTTGCCAGCAGTAAAAATGTCACCATGTGATAAATGTCAGAATGTAAATCAGGGATTTAAAATATTTTACAATGGGCAAACACTGACTAAATCATTTACACATAATTATTGTAAAAATGAAGCACTTTTTTTATTACATTATTTTCACTGGAGTTCCTGGCCATACACTTATAGATTTGCAGCAGATTCAACCATCAGATAGATTCCTGTCAGATGTCAGTTAAGTGGAATCTGACAGGAATCTTTCTGATGTGTGCCACACACACTAGGAACAGATTTCCAATAGATTTCAGGAAGAAATCTATTGGAAATCTATTGAAAATCAATCTAAGGGCCCTTTTCCACTAGCAGCAAGCGCAATTGCAAGCGCAAATCACCTGCGCTTGCGATCACGCAGGCTCCTTTTTCTACTGTCGGCGTTCTGCTCTACCACCGGCGGGAATGTAACGCGATTGCGACGAGAATCGCGCAGGACGGTGATCGCGTTTTGGCAAAAAACGAATCGCGATCGAAGCGTCATAGTGGAAAAAGAGCACCACGATTTACATGTCATCGCGGTGCTCTAGCGATTAGAAAAACGCCTGCGATGCGCTTATTAAATTGCATCGCAACCAGTGGAAAAGGGCCCTAAATGCATTATTGCACCATTAAATCTACTGCAACTGTATGGGCCATCGATCTGCTGCCAGCAGCGTATCGACCTAGATTCTCCATCCTGTCAGTTAGATCAAATCGATCGAAATTGATCGAAATCAATTGCAAATCGATCAATTTGCTGACTTGAAAGAATCTTTTTCTGATCAAATCTATAGAATCAATCGATCGATGGTTGAATTCGACCAGTGTTTGGGCCCCTTTAAGCTTGTATTTTACTATATTAATATTATCAATCAGAAGGAGGTAGAGAGATATTTTTTGCAAATATAAATGTCATCCAGATACATTAATTACAAGGGATTTTACAAGCATTGTGAGGTATTTATGGCAAATAGATAAGACCCTTGGTTTACTTAAAGAGACACTGAAGCGAAAAAAAAATGATGATATTATGATTTGTATGTGTAGTACAGCTAAGAAAAAAAACATTAAGATCAGATACATCAGTCTAATTGTTTCCAGTACAGGAAGAGTTTAGAAACTCCAGTTGTTATCTCTATGCAAAAAAGCTATTAAAGCGGAATATAACCCTGCATTTCAACTTTGCTCTAAAACATTATTTACAGCATATTATATGCAAAAAGCATTTTTTTTTTACTAGACCAGCATTGGAAGGGTTAAACACAGAGGTTTTAAGTTCCGTGCAGACATTCAGATAGTTACATTCTATTTATTTAGTGTGTAACTGTTTATCAATAGATACATCTCTTTGGCTGTCCTCCAAGCTCCTTCTCAGTGAGAGAGATGAGTCACAATAAACACATATTTGTAAACAAAAAGTATCTAACTCAAGTTCGGATTCGTCTGCAGAAATCTCTAGGGACTTTAAAGCCCTGTGTAACCCTTCCAATGCTGGTCTAGTAAAAAAAAAAATGCTGGTTGCATATAATATACTGTAAATAATGTTTTAGAGCAAAGTTGTAATGCAGGGTTATATTCCGCTTTAAGCTCTCCGACTAACTTAAGGTGCCCATACACTCGTCAGATTGGCAGCAGATAGATAAGAAATGCATCTGATGATCTATCTGATGCGTTTTTAGAACATTTTTTACCAGGAAAGAATTCCATTTAAATTCGATCTGATGGCATTTTTTTGTCATCAGATTTCCATTAAGGCCAATGCAAACTGATAAGCAATCTCATCAGATCGACCTAAATTTTCCATCCTGCCTGGTCGATGGAAAGCCATCGATCGGTCGATTGGCCAACCGATTTGCAAACGATCAATCGATCGATCGATCGGGATCGATCGGTCGGCCAGAAAATCGGCTGAGTGTATGGGCCCCTTTAGTCATGGACAGGGCTGTTATCTGACTTTTATTATCTCAACTGTAATTGGACTGTTTACTTTTCCTCTGCTAGAGGAGAGTTCATTACTTCACAGACTGCTCTGAAAGAATCATTTTGAATGCTGAGTGTTGTGTAATCTGCACATATTATAGAATGATGCAATGTTAGAAAAACACTATATACCTGAAAATAAAAATATGAGAATATTTTCTTTGCTGCTAATCTTCTAGTAATTATTCATAGTACACAACCAATTCATTATATCATATATATTTTTTCGCTTCAGTGTCTCTTTAATGCCTACAATTCTACATAGATGGAGAGTTTTTTACAGACCCTATCCTGTTCACTGTACGTTGCTGTAGCATGGAAACAGTCAGGGGCGCCTCTGGCCATTTTGTCAATCCAGGCGAGGAAACCTGTGACTTATCTGTATTGCAGCTACATCACACAGAGGCAACTTGCCTGTAATGTGACTCCTGTCCCTGCCAATCTCTCACACAAGGCTGCAGCAGCCCTCCTGGAGTCTAGGGACGGTCAAAAACTTTTCAACCTGTGTAATACATTATCTAGCTATCCTGTCCACATGCAGTCTTTACAATGGTAAGAGAGCAAACAAAGCTTACCAGCTTCCACAGAAAGACACCATCCTCCTCTTCTAATGTGTTTTTTTTTCACAGTCATAAGGAGGGGCAAGAGAGGAGTGTACAGACACACTCTACACCCCGAGATAACACTAATTAGGGAATGTCATACAAAGTGGTCTCCTTTGGTCTCTGAGGAACGGGTTTTACCGTGAAACGTCTATCAGACCTATTACCCCCTTGGCTTGACTTCTGCATGTATATCTGTCAATAAATTTCACTGGAAGCAGATGTAGCTGGTGCCCAGCGCTGTTTGTTCTACTATCTCCTGATTGCAAGTTGTTTGGCTGGTGCACACTACATTTCCAGGGGGCAGATTTCTGGAGTTTAGCCGACATCGAGTGCCAGCTGAAACCTTTTTTCCCTTGTATCGTCATACAAAGTGTTGTAGACAAAAGTTTTGTAGATTCCTTATGAGGGGCTGAGCAGCAGATGCTTTCAATATAACTTTTTCTCTCCTCTCCCTTAGTTTTCAGTCTCTAAGGACAGGAAAAATAAACTTTTTTTTCCCCCTACGATATGTTTTTTTTTATTTTTTGGGGGGCGGGGGGGGGGGGGGGGGGTTATGTGTTTTTAAAGTTTTTAACCTATTAATAACACTTTATACTGCAATACTGTAACATTTAACAACAAAATGCGTAATAAAAAACAGTGTATATTTTGTAAATGAAGAAAACTTTGTTTGTACCTCTGAAACATAGTAACTTGAGTCATTTGTAAGTAGGAGACTGTCTGTTTTCCTGAGTAGTTCTCAGCGTGCAATAAAGTTTCTGTTGTCTTTTTTTGTTTCTGTAACAAGTGCATTTTCGGTGATAAAGTTTTATGATGTACTCTCATAGTGTTATTAAATACAGCAACTAAATTATAGACAATCTAAACCAGTCTGCAGGTGTCAGAACTCCAAGCAAGTTATCAGCCAGGAAAGAATGTTGAAAGCTTTGGAAGTCTCCTTACAGACGGCGATTATATTTCTTCCACCGACGTGACAATAGCAAGATGCGCAGGGAGAATGCAGGAGAGCTGGTTATTTATTTAAATGAGTGTAATAATCACGTTATATAAGCGGTGGATGAGATGCTTTTTGGCACGGAAGGTTCATAACTCTTCCGCACTTCCAGCAGACGTTTGGCGTAGCGGACGGGGGGGGGGGGATTCATTGCGGCTTTCGGGCCAGCGCTAATGGTCTATGTCAAATGTCTAGGTCATAATTTTCATCCTGAGTCTTCCAAAATCTCAGCTCTGTTTTGTTCTGTATACACTTATATCAAAGGTTCCCAAATATTAGGACAGACAGCATGATATCTTTATTTTTTCCCAGTTTTTTATTTTATTTTCTTGCAGCAGCAAATCAGTTTTACATATTTCACTGCATAAAGATATATCTAACTGCTTACCTAACTTCAGGACGGATTTACATCACAGAAGCCTATAGGCACAGATGTCCTGGCATCTTAGACTTTACCCTCCATGAACCTACAAACCCCCCACCAAACTGCACCACAAGCGTGCTGGCTGTCCCAGCTGTCATTTCTCCCTTAATTCCCTTGCCCATCATAGGTACAGGTATTAGGTAGCCAGAGGTACCCTCAGAATTAAGTAGCTGGAGGTGCCCCAGCTGAAGGGAGATCTCGTCAATGGAATGCCGAAACCCGAGTGAGTAACCTCTCATTTACAGGATCTTCTAAAAAATTAGCATATTGTGATAAAGTTCATTATTTTCTGTAATGTACTGATAAACATTAGACTTTCATATATTTTAGATTCATTACACACAACTGAAGTAGTTCAAGCCTTTTATTGTTTTAATATTGATGATTTTGGAATACAGCTCATGAAAACCCACATTTTCTATCTAAAAAAATTAGCATATTTCATCCGACCAATAAAAGAAAAGTGTTTTTAAAACAGAAAAAGTCAACCTTCAAAATCAAATAATTATGTTCAGTTATGCACTCAATACTTGGTCGGGAATCGTTTTGCAGAAATGACTGCTTCAATGCGGCGTGGCATGGAGGCAATCAGCCTGTGGCACTGCTCAGGTGTTATGGAGGCCCAGGATGCTTCGATAGCGGCCTTAAGCTCATCCAGAGTGTTGGGTCGTGCGTCTCTCAACTTTCTCTTCACAATATCCCACAGATTCTCTATGGGGTTCAGGTCAGGAGAGTTGGCAGGCCAATTGAGCACAGGAATACCATGGTCAGTAAACCATTTACCAGTGGTTTTGGCACTGTGAGCAGGTGCCAGGTCGTGCTGAAAAATGAAATCTTCATCTCCATAAAGCTATTCAGCAGATGGAAGCATGAAGTGCTCCAAAATCTCCTGATAGCTAGCTGCATTGACCCTGCCCTTGATAAAACACAGTGGACCAACACCAGCAGCTGACATGGCACCCCAGACCATCACTGACTGTGGGTACTTGACACTAGAGTTGGGCCGAACGGTTCGCCGGCGAACGGGGTTCGCGCGAACTTAGGTGGTTCGCGTGCGGGTACCGCACGCGAACCTTTTGCGGAAGAAGTTCGGTTCGCCCCATAATGCACCTGAGGGTCAACTTTGACCCTCTACATCACAGTCAGCAGGCCCAGTGTAGCCAATTAGGCTACACTAGCCCCTGGAGCCCCACCCCCCCTTATATAAGGCAGGCAGCGGCGGCCATTACGGCCACTCGTGTGCCTGCATTAGTCAGAGTAGGGCGAGCTGCTGCAGACTGTCTCTCAGGGAAAGATTAGTTAGGCTTAACTTCTTCCTGGCTGCATACCTGTTCTGTTCAGTGAGCCCTCAGCCCACTGCATACCTGTACTGTGATCCTGCCACTGCATAGCTGTTCAGTGATCCTGCCACAGCATACCTGTTCTGTTCAGTGAGCCCTCAGCCCACTGCATACCTGTACTGTGATCCTGCCACTGCATAGCTGTTCAGTGATCCTGCCACAGCATACCTGTTCTGTTCAGTGAGCCCTCAGCCCACTGCATACCTGTACTGTGATCCTGCCACTGCATACCTGTTCAGTGATCCTGCCACAGCATACCTGTTCTGTTCAGTGAGCCCTCAGCCCACTGCATACCTGTACTGTGATCCTGCCACTGCATAGCTGTTCAGTGATCCTGCCACAGCATACCTGTTCTGTTCAGTGAGCCCTCAGCCCACTGCATACCTGTACTGTGATCCTGCCACTGCATAGCTGTTCAGTGATCCTGCCACAGCATACCTGTTCTGTTCAGTGAGCCCTCAGCCCACTGCATACCTGTACTGTGATCCTGCCACTGCATACCTGTTCAGTGATCCTGCCACAGCATACCTGTTCTGTTCAGTGAGCCCTCAGCCCACTGCATACCTGTACTGTGATCCTGCCACTGCATAGCTGTTCAGTGATCCTGCCACAGCATACCTGTTCTGTTCAGTGAGCCCTCAGCCCACTGCATACCTGTACTGTGATCCTGCCACTGCATACCTGTTCAGTGATCCTGCCACAGCATACCTGTTCTGTTCAGTGAGCCCTCAGCCCACTGCATACCTGTACTGTGATCCTGCCACTGCATACCTGTTCAGTGATCCTGCCACAGCATACCTGTTCTGTTCAGTGAGCCCTCAGCCCACTGCATACCTGTACTGTGATCCTGCCACTGCATAGCTGTTCAGTGATCCTGCCACAGCATACCTGTTCTGTTCAGTGAGCCCTCAGCCCACTGCATACCTGTACTGTGATCCTGCCACTGCATACCTGTTCAGTGATCCTGCCACAGCATACCTGTTCTGTTCAGTGAGCCCTCAGCCCACTGCATACCTGTACTGTGATCCTGCCACTGCATACCTGTTCAGTGATCCTGCCACAGCATACCTGTTCTGTTCAGTGAGCCCTCAGCCCACTGCATACCTGTACTGTGATCCTGCCACTGCATAGCTGTTCAGTGATCCTGCCACAGCATACCTGTTCTGTTCAGTGAGCCCTCAGCCCACTGCATACCTGTACTGTGATCCTGCCACTGCATACCTGTTCAGTGATCCTGCCACAGCATACCTGTTCTGTTCAGTGAGCCCTCAGCCCACTGCATACCTGTACTGTGATACTGCCACTGCATACCTGTTCAGTGATCCTGCCACAGCATACCTGTTCTGTTCAGTGAGCCCTCAGCCCACTGCATACCTGTACTGTGATCCTGCCACTGCATACCTGTTCAGTGATCCTGCCACAGCATACCTGTTCTGTTCAGTGAGCCCCCAGCCCACTGCATACCTGTACTGTGATCCTGCCACTGCATACCTGTTCAGTGATCCTGCCACAGCATACCTGTTCTGTTCAGTGAGCCCTCAGCCCACTGCATACCTGTACTGTGATCCTGCCACTGCATAGCTGTTCAGTGATCCTGCCACAGCATACCTGTTCTGTTCAGTGAGCCCTCAGCCCACTGCATACCTGTACTGTGATCCTGCCACTGCATACCTGTTCAGTGATCCTGCCACTGTATACCTGTTCTGTGAACCCGCCACTGTATACCTGTTCTGTTCAGTGGACCCGCCACTGTATACCTGTTCTGTGAACCCGCCACTGTATACCTGTTCTGTTCAGTGGACCCGCCACTGTATACCTGTTCTGTGAACCCGCCACTGTATACCTGTTCTGTTCAGTGGACCCGCCACTGTATACCTGTTCTGTGAACCCGCCACTGTATACCTGTTCTGTTCAGTGGACCTGCCACTGTATACCTGTTTAGTGAACACGCCACTGCATACCTGTTGTGTTCAGTGAACCTGCCACTGCATACCTGTTCTGTGAACCCGCCACTGTATACCTGTTCTGTTCAGTGGACCCGCCACTGTATACCTGTTCTGTGAACCCGCCACTGTATACCTGTTCTGTTCAGTGGACCTGCCACTGTATACCTGTTTAGTGAACACGCCACTGCATACCTGTTGTGTTCAGTGAACCTGCCACTGCATACCTGTTCTGTGAACCCGCCACTGTATACCTGTTCTGTTCAGTGGACCCGCCACTGTATACCTGTTCTGTTCAGTGGACCTGCCACTGTATACCTGTTCTGTTCAGTGGACCTGCCACTGTATACCTGTTTAGTGAACACGCCACTGCATACCTGTTGTGTTCAGTGAACCCGCCACTGTATACCTGTACTGTTCAGTGAACCCACCGCATCAGTGCGCATACCTGTGCAGTTAAGTGAACCCACCTACCTACGTGAGTGCACGCAGTGTGATATACCACTCCGTGCATACCCGATATGGACAAAACAGGTAGAGGAAGAGGAAGAGGTAGTGGCAGAGGCAGAGGAAGGCCACCCGGCAGGTCTGCGCGAGGTCGTGTAAATGTAATTTCGTGTGGACCTGGCCCACAGTACAGTGCTCGGAAGAAGGCACGTCCCATCACCTCCCAAGATTGTCAGGACGTGGTTGAGTATTTAGCGACACAGAACACCTCATCTTGCTCAGCCACCAGCGCTAGTGTTGGGCGAACAGTGTTCGCCACTGTTCGGGTTCTGCAGAACATCACCCTGTTCGGGTGATGTTCGAGTTCGGCCGAACACCTGACGGTGCTCGGCCAAACCGTTCGGCCATATGGCCGAACTAAGAGCGCATGGCCGAACGTTCCCCGAACGTTCGGCTAGCGCTGTGATTGGCCGAACGGGTCACGTGGTTCGGACCCGAACGCGCTCTGATTGGCCGAACTGTCACGTGGTTCGGGTAAATAAATACCCGAACCACGTCATATCTCCGCCATTTGTCTGTGGGTTTAGCTTTGGGTAGGCAGGCAGGGTAGTTCGCGCTCCAGCCACGCTAGCCAGGGTCCCCCCCAGTCATTGTGTGTCGCTGCTGGGAACAGTAGTACACCGCTCGTTCAGCCACACTATATAGCATTCTGTGTACTGTTCTGTGTCTGCTGGGAACAGTAGTACACCGCTCGTTCAGCCACACTATATAGCATTCTGTGTACTGTTCTGTGTCTGCTGGGAACAGTAGTACACCGCTCGTTCAGCCACACTATATAGCATTCTGTGTACTGTTCTGTGTCTGCTGGGAACAGTGGTACACCGCTCGTTCAGCCACACTATATAGCATTCTGTGTACTGTTCTGTGTCTGCTGGGAACAGTGGTACACCGCTCGTTCAGCCACACTATATAGCATTCTGTGTACTGTTCTGTGTCTGCTGGGAACAGTAGTACACCGCTCGTTCAGCCAGACTATATACCATTGTTTACTGACACTATATAGCAGACTATATAGCATTGTGTGTACACCGCTCAGCCAGACTATATACCATTGTTTACTGACACTCTGTGTACACCGCTCAGCCAGACTATATACCATTGTTTACTGCCACTCTGATTCTGCTGGGAACAGTAGTACACCGCTCGCTCAGCCAGACTATATACCATTGTTTACTGACACTATATAGCAGACTATATAGCATTGTGTGTACACCGCTCAGCCAGACTATATACCATTGTTTACTGACACTCTGTGTACACCGCTCAGCCAGACTATATACCATTGTTTACTGCCACTCTGATTCTGCTGGGAACAGTAGTACACCGCTCGCTCAGCCAGACTATATACCATTGTATACTGACACTATATAGCAGACTATATAGCATTGTGTGTACACCGCTCAGCCAGACTATATACCATTGTTTACTGACACTCTGTGTACACCGCTCAGCCAGACTATATACCATTGTTTACTGCCACTCTGATTCTGCTGGGAACAGTAGTACACCGCTCACCCGCCACTGTATAGCATTGTGCTCTGTGTCACTGCTGACAATAGTGGTACACCGCTCACCCACCACTGTATAGCATTTCTGTACTGCCACTGTACTGCTGCCAGTCAGCGTGTACTTTAAGTGAAATGAGGAAGAAATCCGGTGAAAGAGGGAGGGGCAAGGGAAGAGGTGTTTCCCCTGACGGTTCACGTACAGGCCACAGGGGAGCACCCAAGAAAACCCACTCAATACTGCCCATGTTGTCCAGGACAACAACCCTCACAGATCCAAAAGAACAGGACCAGATAATTACTTGGATGACCTCTCAAGCGTCCAGCAGTGGGTTAAGCAGCACCAGCACATCACGCACGAGGTCCGAGTCCTCAGCCAGTTAAAGTCTGGGCTTTCTTTGAAGACTGCACTGAGGATGTTACCATGGCGATTTGCAAGGTGTGCAAGACCCGCCTGAGCAGGGGGAAAAGTATTAACAACCTCTCCACCACCAGCATGAGCCGCCACATTCTATCCAAACATCCCACTCTGTGGGCAAACGCGGCAGGACAGGGTACCACCGTACCACCAGCAACACTGCCTCCCTTGGGTTCACCAGACTCACCACCAGACCCGCCTCAGCAGCAGCAGTAGCCCAGCCATTGCGTGGTTCACAACATTCACAAACATCAGACGATGCTGACACTGTCACTTTCCGGACTAGTGCTCTTGAGGTCTCCCAGTGTTCATCAAACACAACAACCAACAGCCCTTCGGTGTGCAGTGCTACGGTTGAGTTGTCTGTCTCTGAGATGTTTGAGCACAAGAGGAAATTGCCAGCAAATGACCCGCGGGCCGTGGCAGTAACAGCCAGCCAGCATAGCCAAGCTTCTGGCCTGCGAAATGCTGCCATATCGAGTGGTGGAGACAAACAGCTTCAAGGGCATGATGTCAGTGGCCATCCTACGTTACGTGGTTCCCAGCCGCTACCACTTTGCGCGCTCTGCAGTGCCTGAGTTGCATGAGCACGTGGTCAGCTAAATAACCCGAAGCTTGAAGAATGCCGTTGCCTGCAAGGTTCACCTCACCACTGACACCTGGACAAGTGCGTTCGGCCAGGGTCGATACATCTCCCTTACCGCGCACTGGGTGAACCTTGTGGAGCCTGGCAGTGATTCCTCACCTGCTACGGCGCGGGTGTTGCCCACGCCGCAAACAGCTGCACCGCCGTCCCTCCCACTGGATAACAACAGCAGCACCTACCTCTCTGACTCCTTCTCCTCCAACGCATCTCAAAGCTGTACCTCATCCGGAAACGCTAACCCAGCACCAGCAGCAGTAGGATCGTGGAAGCAGTGCAGCACAGCTGTTGGCATGCGTCAGCAAGCGTTGCTGAAGCTGATCTGCCTTGGGGATAAGCAGCACACAGGGGAGGAAATTTGGAGGGGAATAAAGGAACAGACGGATTTGTGGCTGGCACCGCTGGACCTGAAACCGGGCATGAAGCTAGACACCTGGCACGAACTGGCAATGTACGCAATAGAGGTGCTGGCTTGCCCGGCAGCCAGCGTTATGTCGGAACGCTGTTTCAGTGCTGCCGGAGGCATCATCACAGATCGGCGTATCCGCCTCTCCACAGAAAATGCAGACCGTCTGACTCAAATTAAAATGAATCAATCCTGGATTGGAAACGACTACGCAACACTCCTGGACCCCAACCAAGTAACATGACCGATGAACATCTGGGATGGTTTAGCGTTTCCGGTCCCTGTTTATTGAACCTCTCATCTGTATTACATTTATGACTGCATGGCGGCAAAAAGCATTGCTGCTATATCCGCACGCTTTTTGTCCTCATGCAAGGCCTGGGTTGTTGTGTCTCACAAAGCGTGGCCTTCTCCTCCTGCGCCTCCTCCTGTTCCATCACGTGTGCTGCTGCTGCTGCTGCTGCTGCTGGGTTACCGTTGCCGGTCCCTGTTTATGGAACCTCTTATCTTTATTACATTTATGACTACATGGCGGTACAAAGCATGCTATCCACACGCTTTTTGTCCTCATGCAAGGCCTGGGTTGTTGTGTCTCACAAAGCGTGGCCTTCTCCTCCTGCGCCTCCTCCTGTTCCATCACGTGTGCTGCTGCTGCTGCTGCTGCTGGGTTAGCGTTGCCGCGTGGTCCCTGTTTATTGAACCTCTTATCTTTATTACATTTATGACTACATGGCGGTACAAAGCATGCTATCCGCACGCTTTTTGTCCTCATGCAAGGCCTGGGTTGTTGTGTCTCACAAAGCGTGGCCTTCTCCTCCTGCGCCTCCTCCTGTTCCATCACGTGTGCTGCTGCTGCTGCTGCTGCTGCTGGGTTACCGTTGCCGGTCCCTGTTTATGGAACCTCTTATCTTTATTACATTTATGACTACATGGCGGTACAAAGCATGCTATCCGCACGCTTTTTGTCCTCATGCAAGGCCTGGGTTGTTGTGTCTCACAAAGCGTGGCCTTCTCCTCCTGCGCCTCCTCCTGTTCCATCACGTGTGCTGCTGCTGCTGCTGCTGCTGGGTTAGCGTTGCCGCGTGGTCCCTGTTTATTGAACCTCTTATCTTTATTACATTTATGACTACATGGCGGTACAAAGCATGCTCTCCGCACGCTTTTTGTCCTCATGCAAGGCCTGGGTTGTTGTGTCTCACAAAGCGTGGCCTTCTCCTCCTGCGCCTCCTCCTGTTCCATCACGTGTGCTGCTGCTGGGTTAGCGTTGCCGCGTGGTCCCTGTTTATTGAACCACTTATCTTTATTACATTTATGACTGCATGGTGGTACAAAGCATGCTATCCGCACGCTTCTTGTCCTCATGCAAGGCCTGGGTTGTTGTGTCTCAAAGCGTGGCCTTCTCCTCCTGCGCCACCCTCCTCCTGTTCCATCACGTGTGCTGCTGCTGGGTTAGCATTACCGGTCCCTTTTCCTGGAACCTCTTATATGTATTACATTTATGACTGCATGCCGACAAAAAGCATGTTACCTGTGCAAAGAAAACAGACATTTCCCGCATTTAAAAGACAGTTTTCCCTTTGAAACTTTAAAATCGATTTTCTCAAAAACTATAAGCTCTTTTTGCTAAATTTTTTTTTCCTCTTGTACCCACTCCCAAGGTGCACATACCCTGTAAATTTGGGGTATGTAGCATGTAAGGAGGCTTTACAAAGCACAAAAGTTCAGGTCCCCATTGACTTCCATTATGTTCGGAGTTCGGGTCGAACACCCGAACATCGCGGACATGTTCGGCCTGTTCGGCCCGAACCCGAACATCTAGATGTTCGCCCAACACTAACCAGCGCTACTACTAGCACCACTTCCGCTGCATTTGACACTTCGCAAGAATTATTTAGTGGTGGTGAAATCACTGATGCACAGCCATTGTTACAGCCAGATGAATTTTCACCAGCTCATATGTCTGCGTTACGCGACAACACTATGGATGTAACGTGTAAGGAGGATGAAGGACCTACACATTTGGATTTTTCTGAGGCAAGCGAAGCTGGGCAGGATGATTACGATGATGACGATGATAGGGATCCTCTGTATGTTCCCAATAGAGGAGATGAAGAGGGGGACAGTTCAGAGGGGGAGTCAGAGAGTAGTAGGAGGATAGAAGTTGCTGAAAGAAGCTGGGGCAGCTCTTCGTCAGAAACAGCTGGTGGCAGAGTCCGGCACCATGTATCGCCAGATTCGCCACCTATGTACAGCCAGCCAACTTGCCCTTCAGCATCAGCTGCTGAGGTGCCCACATCCCAGGGTGGCTCAGCGGTGTGGAAATTTTTTAATGTGTGTGCCTCAGATCGGACCAAAGCCATCTGTTCGCTCTGCCAACAAAAATTGAGCCGTGGAAAGGCCAACACTCACGTAGGGACAAGTGCCTTACGAAGGCACCTGCAGAAAAGGCACAAACAGCAATGGGATGGCCACCTGAGCAAAAGCAGCAGCAGCACACAAAAGCAAAGTCACCCTCCTTCTCCTCTTCCTCCTTCAGGTGCATCATCTGCTTATGCCGCTCTCTCCCTTGCACCTTCACAGGCACCCTCCTCCACTCCGCCTCTGCCCTTGAGCGGTTCCTGCTCCTCTGCCCACAGCAGCAGTCAGGTGTCCGTGAAGGAAATGTTTGAGCGGAAGAAGCCACTTTTGGCCAGTCACCCCCTTGCCCGGCGTCTGACAGCTGGCGTGGCGGAACTGTTAGCTCGCCAGCTGTTACCATACCGGCTGGTGGACTCTGAGGCCTTCCGTAAATTTGTGGCCATCGGAACACCGCAGTGGAAGATGCCAGGCCGCACTTATTTTTCCAGAAAGGCAAGTGGTGTCATCTCTTGCGAAGAGCGTTGGGTCAAGGGTACACCTGACCACGGATGCCTGGTCTGCCAAGCACGGGCAGGGCCGCTACATTACCTACACAGCCCATTGGGTGAACCTGGTGGTGAATGATGGCAAGCAGAAAGCGGCGGACCAAATTGTGACACCTCCACGGCTTGCAGGCAGGCCTCCTGCCACCTCCTCTCCTCCTGCTACATGCTCTTCGCTGTCCTCCTCCTCCTCCTTGGCTGAGTGGCAGTTCTCCTCTCCAGCTACACAGCCCCAGCTCCGCAGGGCCTATGCTGCATGCCAGGTACGACGGTGTCACGCCATCTTAGACATGGCTTGTCTCAAAGCGGAGAGTCACACTGGAGCAGCTCTCCTGGCTGCTCTTAAGAAACAGGTGGATGAGTGGCTGACCCCGCACCACCTGGAGATAGGCAACGTGGTGTGCGACAACGGCAGCAATCTGCTTGCCGCTTTGCATATGGGGAAGCTGACACACATACCCTGCATGGCACATGTCATGAATCTGGTGGTTCAAAGATTTGTGGCAAAGTACCCTGGCTTAGCGGATGTCCTGAAGCAGGCCAGGAAGTTCTGTGGGCATTTGAGGCGCTCTTACACAGCCATGGCACGATTTGCAGAAATTCAGCGTAAAAACAACATGCCGGTGAGACGCCTCATTTGCGATAGCCCCACTCGCTGGAACTCGACCCTCCTCATGTTCTCCCGCCTGCTAGAACAGAAGAAAGCCGTCACCCAGTACCTCTACAACTGGAGTAGAACGAAACAGTCTGGGAAGATGGGGATGTTCTGGCCCGACAACTGGACAATGATGAAAAATGCATGCAGGCTCATGCGGCCGTTTGAGGAGGTGACCAACCTGGTGAGCCGCAGTGAGGGCACCATCAGCGACTTAATTCCCTACGCGTACTTCTTGGAGCGTGCTGTGCGTAGAGTGGCGGATGAAGCTGCGAATGAGCGTGACCAGGAACCGTTACGGCAGGAACAGGCATGGGACCAATTTTCATCAGACCCAGCTGTTTCCTCAACACCTGCGGCAGCACAGAGGGGGGAGGAGGAGGAAGAAGAGAGGTCATGTGCAGAAGATGAGTCAGACTCAGAGGATGATGAGCAAGGTGTTTCTTTGGGGGAGGAGGAGGAGGAGGAGGGGACAGCGGCAGGAGAACAACCGCAGCAGGCGTCGCAGGGGGCTTGTGCTGCGCAACCTTCCCGTGGTATTGTTCGCGGCTGGGGGGAGGAGGTTGACTTACCTGACGTCACTGAGGAAGAGCAAGAGGAGATGGAGGGTACTGGATCCGACTTTGTGCAGATGTCGTCTTTTATGCTGTCCTGCCTGTTGAGGGACCCCCGTATAAAAAACCTCAAGGGGAATGAGCTGTACTGGGTGGCCACACTACTAGACCCTCGGTACAGGCACAAAGTGGCGGACCTGTTACCAACTCACCGGAAGGTGGAAAGGATGCAGCACATGCAGAACCAGCTGTCAACTATGCTTTACAATGCCTTTAAGGGTGATGTGACGGCACAACGCCAGCAAGGTACCACTGCCACTAATCCTCCTCCCGTGTCCACGCAGTCAAAGACAGGACGCTCCAGCGATCTCATGGTGATGTCGGACATGCGGACGTTCTTTAGTCCAACGCCTCGCCGTAGCCCTTCCGGATCCACCCTCCACCAACGCCTGGAACGGCAGGTAGCCGACTACCTGGCCTTAAGTGTGGATGTAGACACTGCTGTGAACAGCGATGAGGAACCCTTGAACTACTGGGTGCGCAGGCTTGACCTGTGGCCAGAGCTGTCCCAATTTGCCATCCAACTTCTCTCCTGCCCTGCCGCAAGCGTCCTCTCAGAAAGGACCTTCAGCGCAGCTGGAGGCATTGTCACAGAGAAGAGAAGTCGCCTAAGTCACAAAAGTGTTAAGTACCTCACCTTTATAAAAATGAATGAGGCATGGATCCCGGAGGGCTGCTGCCCGCCCCAAGACTAAGTCAGTCCCCGCACATACAGCATCTCTGCCTGCACGCCGTGTGACTGGCTGCCTGGCCTGCCCCAAGAAGACTAAGTCGCTCCCAGTCCCTCCACACAGCATGTCTGCCTGCAGGCCGCTTCACTACCTTCTCCGCCACCACCAACAGGGTCCGGGACTCCAGGCGGATTGCTGAATTTTTTAGGCCGCTGCTAGCAGCGGCCGCTGTAATAATTTTTCGGGTGCGTGTACATGACTGCCTAATTTTTCTGGCTGCACTGCGGGCAGCTGCAACAACAAAAGAAAAGGCATGAACATGCGCCCATTCCCCTTCGTGATCATTACCTTGCCGTGGTGAAGGGGCTTGCGTATCACAATGGAGCAATGACCGGCGCCTAGATGAGTGTCTCGGGGGGCACACCCACGATAATAAGGTCGTTGCCTCATTGTGGTCAGACCAAATTTGATCAGCTGGACAGTCACTGTTCTGTCATTCAGCTACATCAGCCAGGTGACTGACCATATGGGCTGTAAAGCCACCAAAACCTGCACTCTCGCCATGGTGCGCACCAGTCCAGCACGGCCGTCACTACACAAACAGCTGTTTGCGGTGAGTTACACGATGAGTTTGGTGCGTCAGTGTGAAGCAGTACCTTAATTACACTACCTGATTGATGTATACACATGCAAGATGTTTGAAAGCACTTTAGGCCTGTCATTTAACATTCAATGTGATTTCTGCCCTTAAAACGCTGCTTTGCGTCAAATCCAGATTTTTCCCGGGGACTTTTGGCATGTATCCCACTCCGCCATCCCCCCCTCCAGGTGTTAGACCCCTTGAAACATCTTTTCCATCACTTTTGTGGCCAGCATAATTAATTTTTTTTTTCAAAGTTCGCATCCCCATTGAAGTCTATTGCGGTTCGCGAACTTTAACGCGAACCGAACCTTTCGCGAAAGTTCGCGAACCCGGTTCGCGAACCGAAAATCGGAGGTTCGGCCCAACTCTACTTGACACTGGACTTCACGCATTCTGGCATTTCCCTCTCCCCAGTCTTCCTCCAGACTCTGTCACCTTGATTTCCGAATGACATGTAAAAGTTGCTTTCATCCGAAAAAAGTACTTTGGACCACTGAGCAACAGTCCAGTGCTGCTTCTCTGTAGCCCAGGTCAGGCGCTTCTGCCGCTGTTTCTGGTTCAAAAGTGGGTTCATGCTTCCATCTGCTGAAAAGCTTTATGGAGTGTAACGATTGCGGAACTTTCCCCGTGATCAGCGCACAACGCGTGCGCTGACACGGCGGAAATCCTCCACAAGCGTATAATTTGCAGGAACCCAGCAAAAGGTGCTACGCACCCGTAGAGGGAAAATTCCTGTCGGCAGATGGCGCTGGGGAGTGCAGAGGAACCAATCCTCTGTACCTCCACAAATGCCAGACAGGAATTGTACGAAACGCAGAACGCAATCGCAAGAGAGGCGATTGCGAATAAGAATGAGCAAAGGGACAGGTTGTATGTGTGTGCGCCAATCCAGTCGCCACCCCGCGACCGCACACACACAACAGCAGATATGAAATAGGAACGCGATCACGAGAGGTGCGATCGCCAGACGAGACACAAGGCAGATCAGGACAGAATACGAGGTTAGCAAAGGCACAGCAAATAATACAATGAGGAGATACGGAAAATAACAAACGCTAGCTAACCGCGAACACCGCACTCATTCGCAACAGTGCACGCGGTTATGCGCGGTCTCCACGTGATAAGCACAATAGAGACAAGCACGCCTAACTAACCATTAACAGACAAACATGAAACAGAGGACGCGAGCGCTTGCTTAACGGTTACCTCACCGAGCCTCCAGCAAGCGTAGCAGACAGACACACGAAAACAGGGACAAGCGAGAGATAGGATCCACAGCACTAGCGAAAAGTGGCTAGCGCGATCCAAGTACAGAGTAGCAGAACAGAAGGATCCCCAGCGCTAGCGAAAAGTGGCTAGCGCGATCCCAGAAGACAGAACAGAAGGATCCCCAGCGCTAGCGAAAAGTAGCTAGTGCGATCCCAGGAGACAGAACAGAAGGATCCCCAGCGCTAGCGAAAAGTAGCTAGTGCGATCCCAGGAGACAGAACAGAAGGATCCCCAGCGCTAGCGAAAAGTGGCTAGCGCGATCCCAGGAGACAGAACAGAAGGATCCCCAGCGCTAGCGAAAAGTGGCTAACGCGATCCCAGGAGACAGAACAGAAGGATCCCCAGCGCTAGCGAAAAGTGGCTAGCGCGATCCCAGGAGACAGAGTTGCAGAACAGAAGGATCCCCAGCGCTAGCAAAAAGTAGCTAGCGCGATCCCAGGATACAGAACAGAAGAGATAGCTGGTAGCAACCGCTGCACCAGCTATACTCCAAGAACAGAGATCAGAACCATTTCCTCTCGACCACCGTTGGGACAGGACAATGGCAACAGAACATACAAACAGATAATACAATCCTAACTGCACTAGGGAAAACCTGCCTAGCGCAGATTCAGGAATTACTCTAAGCTGAACTTCAAACAAAGAGCATGGCTGACACTCCCGGCAGGAGTGTTACACAGGACTAAATCCTTATGAACAGCGAAGCATTGTGGGAAAGACATAGTACTTATAGTACACGCCTCCAATGAATGTAGCCAGGCAATTTGCATGACAACGTATGCAAATTCCTCTGCAAGCACAAGCTGCAAAACTGACAGAAGCTCTTCTTTCCAGAGTCCTGCAGCATGCAAACCTACACAATGGTCAAAAGGCTGGCTGCCTGCACAGGCAGCTGAGCAAATCATCACAGTACCCCCCCCCCCCCCCCTCCAGGGTCGAATTCCAGACGACCCTCAAAACTGCTATTAGCAACAGACTCAAACTGAAGACTCATGAAGGTCGGGGCAGCCCGACAAGGTCCAATTCCAGAGTCAGTCCACCCGAAACCGACCTCATCGGAAACAGAAGCCACCGAAACATGCCCATCAGAACTACCAGTCTCAGTATAACACCCATCAGGACTGTGAACGCCAGAGAAGAAGCCATCGACACCCTCCAGACAATACCCACCACCTTCCAAGGAGCGTCCGAAAATACCAAACCTGCCACAATACCTGTTCGAAGTGTCCCTTACAACACAAAAGCCACCGTTGATCTTATCCAGGGGACCAAGCAAAATTTCTCCCGAAATCTCCCAGAACCTTTTGAAGCTCCACAGAGATCCCAAGAGGGCAGAACAATCACCAGGCTCACATGGAGAATTACCAAGAACCCCCATGGAACCAATGACAATTCCGGATTCAGAATTACGAGGACACCCATCAAGATCAAGACTTTCAGGGACCACTTCTGGGCATGCAAGCAGGCAGGCTAAATCAGAACATGTCTCCACCGAGGAAGCATCTGAGTATGCTGGTAACCGAGGCACACTTGGGCTTTCTGGGTCACAGAGCACACTGGGGTACACCAGCACAGGAGAAACCTCAGGACATGTCGGGGAACTGCCAACCTCAGAGTCCAGCACGAGGAAACCAAAACCAGGACCGGGCAGAGAATCATCACGAGCATTGGTCTCAAGCACTGGACTTTCAAAAGAAGACTCGGATTCAAATTCGGAAATTTCTGTGACTGCAATATCATCATTGACTACACATGACTGAAGCTCCACCAGAGCTGAAAAGGTAGCCAGCAAGGCAGCAATGCCTACGGAAGAGGGCAACACCTCAGAAGGACTTGGGGGACAGGAGACATCTCCTACAAGTTCTGCACCCTTTGGGAGGAATTCGGGGACCTCCAGAACATCAAACAAGACCTCAGGAACATCATTTTTCAAGTTTTCTAGGAAGGATTCTGAACTATCCATGTTACAGGGCAAAACTGGAACTTTATTTTGTGGACAGGGCAGATGTCCCAGGAATGGTTCCACCATAACCTGAGACTGGATCTCATCATCATGAGGGGAATGTACAGGTATATTTACTGGAACACACACTGACTCCCTAACTTCATTCTCACTGTACCCAGAATTCTGTGTGGCAGTCAAACTAGCTTGTAACTCCAAAACTGCAGAAAAACAGGTAAAAATAGCAGCAATACCTAGACGAGCCTCTAGGGGCAGGGCAGGAGATATTGTACAAGGCAATATTGACTCATCCAGAGTACAGGGTGGAGAGTCAGAACTTCCCTCAGAGCAAGAAAGGGGCTCACAAACGTCAGTGTGAAAGGAAAACATGTTTTTATTCATGGTACAGGGCAGGTTCAGAGAAAGCGTCTCTGAATAAGGCAAAGAGGGTTCAGCATCAGATTCGCAAAACCGAAGCGCTGTCTCACTCTTAGATTCGGCTAACAATGTCGAATCCGAGGAATCAGAACGCAAAACCTGCGAATCAAAATTCACTTTAGGTTGTGAAACTGACGCTTCTATAGCGCAAACCTCCGCGATCTGCGGAGCAGCCTGCAAGGCATCTAGGACCGAAACGCTGGAGCAACTGTCCCCAGGCAACGGGCCCTTACAGGTGTGAACAGGGTGAGACAGAGACTTATTTGCAGGAGAAATGGCGACATCAACAGGATAAACTTTATTAGGCATAAAAATTTTACTTTTGACGCTGCATAGTCGAGAAATTTTCCCCATAGCAGGGTCACAGACGGAAGATCTCAAAGATCTGTTTCTAACTGACAAAGGATCCCACACATCCTTGAGGAAACCAGCAGACTCATGCCGATCACAATCTGCAGGAACATCCGAGAAACAGGCATCAGATCGCACAGATTCAAACTGCACACTGTCAGGAGAGAATCCTTCAGGATTCGCACAGGAACCAACCACAGCGGCATACTCATTCATTTCAGATTGCACAAAGTCAAGACTCTCATGCTTTACCCCAGAAAGGCAGGAACAATCATCCGACAACGATGTCTCTTTATTGGAATCAATTGGTTGGTGTGTGTGCAACTCATCCAAAATCGTTTGCCACACATAGATCACCAGATCCACATCATCCTTGTCACATTCATCGGAATCAATCAGAAGGTACATAGAATCGAGACAAGCATTCAAGACATCTTCGCTTTTTGCGATGTAAAAATCGCAAAAGGCTTTCCAATCAAAATCGAATTCTTCCAGCAAGGCCCCAATATCCCAGGAAGCAAATGGGGGTTCAAACAGGCCAGTATCCAAATAATCTCCATAGGGGTGGAGTTCAGGAACAAGAACAGATTTTTTAACTGCTTTAATGTAGTGTGCGATCCTACCTATAGCAGGATCCACATAAGCTTTGGATTGGGGCAAAAAAGCCAGAGACGGAACAACATCATTACAAACATCAATAGGGAGTGTTTTATTCCGATGCTTGCGTTTTTTAGTTTTTCTCTTTTTCGCCACTTTGCATGTCTGCTGTTTAAAACCTGAAGTGGCAACAGACACATTGAACTGATTGTCATACTGAAAAGTTTTGCATGGAAGGGAAAGATCAGCTGACTTATCAGCAGCTACACACTCAATCAGAGCAGGTGGTAAGCCAGGCAGTTTAAACCAGTGAGAGAATATCACTGCAAGCAACTGATACAGATTACCATTCCAAGAATTGATTTTTAACAGATTATACACCCAGGTGAACAAACCGTCTTTTAAGAGCACATAGGCAAATAGAAGAGCCGACGTGGACGGATCAGAAATCTGAAAGGTGGGATTCAGACAAAACCTCACACATTCAGAAAGAAATTCCGCCTTGGTCTCTGAATTTAGCCTTTTAAAGCTCTTAAAGACACAGGACCCAAACTCGACAAAATCGTACAAATCAGAAATTCCGTCTACACTGGGGTTTTGGGTTGGGCTGTTCATACTGTAACGATTGCGGAACTTTCCCCGTGATCAGCGCACAACGCATGCGCTGACACGGCGGAAATCCTCCACAAGCGTATAATTTGCAGGAATCCAGCAAAAGGTGCTACGCACCCGTAGAGGGAAAATTCCTGTCGGCAGATGGCGCTGGGGAGTGCAGAGGAACCAATCCTCTGTACCTCCACAAATGCCAGACAGGAATTGTACGAAACGCAGAACGCAATCGCAAGAGAGGCGATTGCGAATAAGAATGAGCAAAGGGACAGGTTGTATGTGTGTGCGCCAATCCAGTCGCCACCCCGCGACCGCACACACACAACAGCAGATATGAAATAGGAACACGATCGCGAGAGGTGCGATCGCCAGACGAGACACAAGGCAGATCAGGACAGAATACGAGGTTAGCAAAGGCACAGCAAATAATACAATGAGGAGATACGGAAAATAACAAACGCTAGCTAACCGCGAACACCGCACTCATTCGCAACAGTGCACGCGGTTATGCGCGGTCTCCACGTGATAAGCACAATAGAGACAAGCACGCCTAACTAACCATTAACAGACAAACATGAAACAGAGGACGCGAGCGCTTGCTTAACGGTTACCTCACCGAGCCTCCAGCAAGCGTAGCAGACAGACACACGAAAACAGGGACAAGCGAGAGATAGGATCCACAGCACTAGCGAAAAGTGGCTAGCGCGATCCAAGTACAGAGTAGCAGAACAGAAGGATCCCCAGCGCTAGCGAAAAGTGGCTAGCGCGATCCCAGAAGACAGAACAGAAGGATCCCCAGCGCTAGCGAAAAGTAGCTAGTGCGATCCCAGGAGACAGAACAGAAGGATCCCCAGCGCTAGCGAAAAGTAGCTAGCGCAATCCCAGGAGACAGAACAGAAGGATCCCCAGCGCTAGCGAAAAGTAGCTAGTGCGATCCCAGGAGACAGAACAGAAGGATCCCCAGCGCTAGTGAAAAGTGGCTAGCGCGATCCCAGGAGACAGAACAGAAGGATCCCCAGCGCTAGCGAAAAGTGGCTAGCGCGATCCCAGGAGACAGAACAGAAGGATCCCCAGCGCTAGCGAAAAGTGGCTAGCGCGATCCCAGGAGACAGAGTTGCAGAACAGAAGGATCCCCAGCACTAGCAAAAAGTAGCTAGCGCGATCCCAGGAGACAGAACAGAAGAGATAGCTGGTAGCAACCGCTGCATACTCCAAGAACAGAGATCAGAACCATTTCCTCTCGACCACCGTTGGGACAGGACAATGGCAACAGAACATACAAACAGATAATACAATCCTAACTGCACTAGGGAAAACCTGCCTAGCGCAGATTCAGGAATTACTCTAAGCTGAACTTCAAACAAAGAGCATGGCTGACACTCCCGGCAGGAGTGTTACACAGGACTAAATCCTTATGAACAGCGAAGCATTGTGGGAAAGACATAGTACTTATAGTACACGCCTCCAATGAATGTGACCAGGCAATTTGCATGACAACGTATGCAAATTCCTCTGCAAGCACAAGCTGCAAAACTGACAGAAGCTCTTCTTTCCAGAGTCCTGCAGCATGCAAACCTACACAATGGTCAAAGGGCTGGCTGCCTGCACAGGCAGCTGAGCAAATCATCACATGGAGATGAAGATTTCATTTTTCAGCATGACCTGGCACCTGCTCACAGTGCCAAAACCACTGGTAAATGGCTTACTGACCATGGTATTACTGTGCTCAATTGGCCTGCCAGCTCTCCTGACCTGAACCCCATAGAGAATCTGTGGGATATTGTGAAGAGAAAGTTGAGAGACGCAAGACCCAACACTCTGGATGAGCTTAAGGCCGCTATGGAAGCATCCTGGGCCTCCATAACACCTGAGCAGTGCCACAGGCTGATTGCCTCCATGCCACGCCGCATTGAAGCAGTCATTTCTGCAAAAGGATTCCCAACCAAGTATTGAGTGCATAACTGAACATAACTATTTGACGGTTGACTTTTTTTTGTTTTAAAAACACTTTTCTTTTATTGGTCGGATGAAATATACTAATTTCTTGAGATAGGAAATTTGGGTTTTTTATGAGCTGTATGCCCAAATCATCAATATTAAAACAATAAAAGGCTTGAACTTCTTCAGTTGTGTGTATTTGAATCTAAATTATATGAAAGTCTAATGTTTATAAGTACATTACAGAAAATAATGAACTTTATCACAATATGCTAATTTTTTGAGAAGATCCTGTACGCTCTGCTCAGGACTCTGCACAGGGAAGAAGAGAGGGAGGTGTTCGTGGAGGGGAGTAAGCCTCCTTTCTGTCATCGGGAACCTGTAGGCATGTGCATATAGTGCCTTATGGTAAATTCAGGCCCTGCCTAACTTACATGGCTAAGGCTAGCTTCGCATGAGCAGGTGACAGAGTTCTAGAAAGCTCACAAAGGCACAGGCCTTGTGCGGCTTCTGCTTAAGGGTGTGGCCAGACATGAAAAAGGGATTGATGCATGTGGAAAAGGAGGATGCAAATGGAACTGTGAGAGTGCAAATAGAGAGCTACACATGGAAGAGCGGAGATACTCCCCAAGGGAGCTGTACATGGAAGTCACACATAGAAAAGGAGGCTGCTCATGGAATGAGAAGAAGGCTGCTGCTCATGGAAGGGCAGCAAGAGTAAAGTCGGCCTAGAGGCAGAAAAAGTATAGAGCAGCAACCTGGCCACCAACTGTCAGCTTCTTCTGTGTATCTGCTGCACACTTGCAGACAGATGCAAGCATTTGTGCTGACCGTAATCTGCTAATTACGATTACCCAAAATTTAGTGTACTGGTCATTTTTCACAATTATGGCCATACGTAATTACGATTTGGACATTCCATCGATTTTGTGTAATCCATTCGTCATTTTGCATAATTACGTGAAATTTTGCTTCATTTTGTGCAGTTCATTTCAAAGCCCATATACATGCTATCTGAACCAAAATTGGTAAGGAAGTAGTGAGAACAAATCAAAATAATAATTTTTCAAAAAAACCTTGTAGTTTTTGTGAAAATTGATTTTAAAAATGCAAAGGAAAATGTCTTTTTTTAAACTGTCTTTTTTCCAAGTTTAAAAAAACATTTTATTCTTTGCATCTTCAAAATCAGTTATTTCAAAAACTACAAGGTATTTCTGAAAATTCATTTTTGGCTTGTTCTCACTATGACCCTTAAAGTGAACCTCCGGACTAAAAATCTACTCAGCAGAACTGAAAAGGCTTGGTGTTTCTTTAACAGTTTCACAGCATCAGAACTTTGTTTTTCTTACCAAAGCATCATTTTTAGCTGCATTTTTAGCTAAGCTCCACCCATCATAGAAAACTGCCCGGGCTTTTTTCCCCTGATGCTGTGCAAAGCATGATGGGCTTTCCTATGTTGTTATTCACATTGCCTAGCAACTGGGAGGGGTGATCAGCACACAGGACAGTTGGAACTGTGTCTCATACTCCCTGTCACCTCCTTTCAACCAAACAGATGGCTGCCCCCATGAAATCAAACATTTGCCTGTTCTTTTAAAACAGGGTGGGTAAGAGATTATATTACCTATCTATTTTAATTAACATAACTAATGTAACTTAATGACAGTATGTTTGTTTAGGCTGAAGTCCCTCTTTAACATATATAGAAATTTTGGTGACGATAGGCTGTATGGGGGCTTTGCTATTAAGTCTCAAGTCAGTGCAAAATAATGCCAAAATTACGCAAAATTCCTTATTATGTTTACATACGACATCAATTAGGATTTTTCCCAAAATTTCGTATTACAATGTCACATCATAATTGTGGATTATGATGTGAAGTTACAATTATAAAAAATCCGTGCTCGTCACTAGCTACAGTCACCAAACTTGGACCTGATATTCTTGGAACCACCCCAAAGTGGGTGGAGCTAAAAACAGCCAATTAAAATGTAGGCATTTACTATACATTTTTCATCTTACAGTTTTAGCAGTACAGTTATGAAACTTCGCCCACCTCTTTGGGCCACAGCCGCGTGGGTTGCTTGCACTTTTTTAAGTGATCCCACCCTCTACATGCCCCTGAGTCAGCTCACCAAAGACCTCACTTTTTTGGGGGGGGGGGGGAGGAGATTTTAGACTGCCGTCACTCGTACAGCTCTAAAGCTTAAAGGGACACTTAAGTCAAACAAAAAAAATGAGTTTTACTCACCTGGGGCTTCCAATAGTCCCCTGCAGCTGTCCGGTGCCCTCGCCGTCTCCCTCCGATCCTCCTGGCCCCGCCGGCAGCCACTTCCTGTTTCGGTGACAGGAGCTGACAGGCTGGAGACGTGAGTGATTCTTCGCGTTCCTGGCCACAATAGCGCCATCTATGCTGCTATAGCACATATCATATACCATATAGCAGCATAGAGGGTGCTAATGTGTCTGGGAACGCGAAGAATCACTCGCGTCCCCAGCCTGTCAGCTCCTGTCACCGAAACAGGAAGTGGCTGCCGGCGGGGCCAGGAGGATCGGAGGGAGACGGTGAGAGCACCGGACAGCTGCAGGGGGCTATTGGAAGCCCTAGGTGAGTAAAACTCATTTTTTTTGTTTGACTTAAGTGTCCTTTTAACTCACCATGGGGCACATATTTTTTAACCTGAATAATTTGGTCAAATTTAGGGGAGTCAAAAATGTGGGCAGAGCCACAAACTACCAATCAGATTTCCTCCTATGGTTTCGATAAGGAATTAGATGATTGGTCCACACATGCAAGGTAATTGTACTGTGCAATATGATTTACATTTTCTTTTCTTTTTTACTTTAAGACAACCAGTTTGCTCTTTACAGAGAAAAAATGACTCTAGCTTTTGTAGAAGTAAAGAAAGGCTTAAAAAATAAGCTTTTACTGTATATTAGAATTTTGTTGAAATTATTTCAGCTTTGAGTTCCTCGAATCAGAGCTCGCCGGAGATTTGTGGCGAGTAACATGCTGGCATGCAGATGTTTAGCACACTTTTATTTTACAAGCTACGGTTAGTGAAAGTGCTGGGGATTTCACGCTTCCCGTGGACTTGAGTTGAAGCACATGTTTGCCGGACTCAGGTGCTGATCTATAGATGATGTCACGTGACTCTGGGGCGGCCTGTGGACCCTGACAGCCAGCTAGAGAGATGGGCTTGATAAAGATAAAGTTTAGCTGGTGGTGTAAGAAAAATGTTTTCTTAGCAACCCAAGTGGGGAGAACGGGGCTTTTTAGCAGAATATATGTCATGGTGAGGGATATCCTTTAAAAGGCTGTCAGCAGAGCAAACAGAAGTCCCCTCTCCAATATACTGCAGCGCTTACCAATGTACTGCTCTACAGCCTCCCACTCCCTGCCCGGCCAGTGACCTCCAGCTAACCTCTAGGGTCCGTGTTCTGCTAGAGAGATACCAGGATGGCAGTGCTGCATCAGCCTCCTATACACCAAAGTGACGCAACTAAGCCCAAAACTCAACCAAGCAAATTCAGAAAGCAATCTTTCTGAATAGAGTAAATTGCAAGTACTATCTTGGGAAATTAAAGGTGGCCATAAATCTAGCAATTATGGTGGACGATCAAGCAATAGACATCTGTTGGCTGCCATAAACTGCATGCCGATTTCTGACCAATTTCAGCATGAAATCTTTTGGCAATAGGCCTCGTGACGTTGCCTCATTGCCTCGCTACCTCCAGCAGCTGTCCTCCCCTAGTTTAAATGTATCCCCCGTGCCCCTACATGAATATGTTACCTCTCTGGATTACACTACTTACCTTACCTGCAGTCAAGTTTACCAGTGGCAGATACCTGATATTAGTGGCTGGATAGTGTACTGCTTAAAGTAAACCAGAGCTAGGGCGCATGCGCGGCGCTTCCGGAATGGCCGCTTGATCTCGGAGCTCCAGCCCGTACCACTGTCCGCTTAGCCGCACACAGCCACACAAAGCTTCCTGAGCGCGGCTCTTACCGGGATCGATAGCGGAGACTCTCCTGCGGCAGATGCCCTCAAAACCGCCACCCAAAACGGCAACACAGAAGGGCACGATGGATCGGTTTGTCCGCCCCCCAGGTAATCAAGATGGCGCCGACCACGCAGAGCACATTGATCCGCCAGGCATACAGGCCCACACAAATCCTGACACAGCTCCAGTCACAAACGCAGCCTTAGAAGCTGCGCTGGACAGACACTATCATTCCCTGCAGGAATCCTTCCAACAGCTCATGCTCTCAGCAGTAAAAGAGCTCAAAGCGGACATTTTAGGCCTGGGAAATAGAGTAAACACTCTGGAAGACAAATATGATGCTTTAGCACAGAAACAAGCAGACTTAGAAGAAGAGCAACAGCTCTCCCAATCTGACTGCAAATCCCTGCGTACTGCTCATGAGGATCTGGAAAATAGAGAGAGGAGACAAAACCTCAGAATAAAAGGGATTTCTAAATCTGTAACCCCAGACCAAATTAAAGCTCATCTCACTGATCTCTTCAAAACATTAGCTCCAGACATACCAGATGAACTTTGGCGAATGGATAGGGCTCATAGATCCCTAAGTGATAAACAAGCTACTTCAAGGGGGCCAAAGGACATTATCATAAGACTGCATTACTATGAGGCTAAAGAGATCATCTTGGGGGCATTACGCAAATCACCCTCAACTTCTTTCAAAGGAGATGACATACAAGTTTTCAATGATCTCTCACTTATAACGCTAGCTAAACGCAGGGCTCTTAAACCCATCACACAACTTCTGAGGGAGTCTAACATCCCCTACAAATGGGGTTTTCCCTTCCGTCTTATTGTTATCAGAAATGGTATGACTTTCTCGCTCACGGACCCAGATGACGCCCCTCTCTTCCTCAAGCAGATGGGCCTAAGACCACCACTACCGGATCCCTCCCAACGTCTCCGCTCTCCTTTGGCGCTCTCTCCCCCTAGGAAGGTCCGCCATATATCAGAATGGACCAAGGCCCCGATCCGCAGCCTCACCTACACGCAGGACTCGGATTCTATGGAAGCACACCCTAGCTAACTCCCTGATGTCTTTGGCATAACCTGGGACATAAACTGTTCGCAAAAATTATGCTTTATAACACAAAACCTTAAGCGGAAAAGAAAAAAAAAAAAAAAAAAAGGAACACTCACTTAACTTTCAGCTCACCTATGGGGAACACCTATTGAGGTGCTTCTTGCTTACCACTAATCTGGAAATACTCTCGCTATCACCGGTACTAGACTGATATGCTTAACATGGGCTATGGGACTCGAGACAACGGTCTCGGTGCTCCAGCATCCGCCCTCGGAGGCTCACTCCCGGACCTACCGGGTCCCCTGAGGTCCCAGGTATTTCCGGGGTACCCTCACCCAGACAACCATTTTGGGTTGTCCCTACTTGCGGCCACATGATCTGCAGTGGCTATTTAAGGTTATGGATGGTAATGTTTATGTTTCTGTTAACTAACTTTCTTTTGTTTAGGTTTAATGGTTTTCCCCTACTTAAGTCACGGTGTTCAGAGTTAGTCTTATTCCTCACAAGTCTCTACATGCTGGATTATGGTTAAACTCATTACTTTAAATACAAAGGGTCTCAACTCTCCCCAGAAAAGGTTTTCCCTGCTGAAGGACCTTAAAAGGCTGGATATAGACATTGCCATGCTGCAGGAGACTCATTTCCGCTCGTCTGATACAATCCGATTAGGAGATAAGCTTTACTCGGAAGTTTACCTAGCCTCAAGTACTACCAAACGAGCGGGAGTGGCTATCCTGTGCAAAAGCAATCTCCCCTTCCAGGTACAAAAAACAATCTATGATCCTAAAGGTCATTATATTATACTAATAGGAACTTTAGCGGGAAAACCCATCACTTTGGCAAATGTATATGTACCCAATACGCAACAAATAACCTTTTTGTCCTCCTTTTTTACCAAACTGCACAAAGCATTAATAGGTACCCTCCTTATTGGAGGAGACTTTAACTTAGCTTTCTCCTCCACTATGGATAGGAGTGTCTCCAAAAACGCTACTATAAATTCCACTCATGACCGCAACTCCCGTAACTTCAGGGCACTGATGAGAAAATACAGGTTAATAGATCTCTGGAGGGTCTGTAACCCCACACAGAAAGAATACACGTTTTTTTCTCCACCACACGCCTCACATTCCCGTCTAGACTATTTTTTCTCTAACTCTAATTTACTCCCCTCTCTTCTGAATTCAGAGATTACACCAACAGCTTGGTCTGACCATCAGAACGTCACTCTAAATCTAAACTGGTTGCACACACCACATAAACCCATGAACTGGAGACTAAACGAAACACTACTAAGAGACAAAAATCTACTACCTGGGATTACTGAGGAGTTGCGATCATTTTTTCAGCAAAATCAAGGTTCGGTCTCATCATATGGTATCCTATGGGAAGCTCATAAAGCTTTCATCAGGGGACAGTTCATAGCTGAAGGCTCTAGGCGTAAAAAGTCCTCATCCCAGAAATTGCTATCCCTTCAAGCAGCCTTATCTCAAGCTCAAGCAAAATATAAAAGTAACCCCTCACAAGAACACTACCATAATATGCAACAACTTAAGCAAGACATACGCTCTCTTCAGACTATCCACCTTGAAAAAAGTCTCAGATGGACTAGGCAGCTCTTTTTTGAAAGGGGCAACAAACCCCACACCATCTTAGCCCGGAAACTTAACCCTAAAAGCTCCCAACGAATAATTTACTCGATGAAAGATAGGGACGGCACCACGCACTATGACCCACAAAAAATATCCAAAATCTTTACCACTTTTTATGAAGAATTATACAATCTCCCTGACCAATCTAACAATCCTGCATACTCGGATAAAGTAGAAGCCTTCCTATCACCCCTAAATCTACCAAAACTCACAGAAGCTCATCGTACATTACTTAATTCCCCTATCACCATAGCAGAACTTGCAGAAGTTCTTAAAAATCTACCATCCTCTAAATCTCCTGGACCAGATGGGCTCCCATACTCGTACTACAAAACATTTAAAAATATCCTACTACCCCATCTATGTACCTTAGCTAATAAAATCATGGAAGGAGAGACTCCTCCCACCTCTATGCTAAACTCCCTCCTCACAGTAATCCCTAAGGAGGGCAAAGACCCCCAACTCCCCCAGAGTTACAGACCTATCTCCCTCCTAAACTCAGACCTTAAAATTATCACGAAAACCCTCTCCAACCGCCTAAATCCCATCTTACCACAATTGATCAATAACGATCAAGTAGGGTTCATATTAGGAAGACAAGCTGGTGATAATACTAGGAGAGCAATAGATCTCATCTCCATTATGAACAAAAACCAGAGGCCTTCTCTGCTCCTTAGTTTGGATGCAGAGAAGGCCTTTGATAGATTATCCTGGCCATTCTTATTTCAGATCCTCAAACACCAAGGCTTTGAAGGCCCATTCATCACAATGCTCCAATTTTTATACTCCTCCCCTTCATCGACGGTAAAACTCCCCTCAAACTCTCCTCAACCATTCAAGATACAAAATGGTACCAGGCAAGGGTGCCCCTTATCTCCCCTCTTGTTTGCCATTAGCATAGAACCCCTAGCATCAGCTATAAGATGTAATGCAGACATCAAAGGAATATCCCTAGGTAAGTCTGAATACAAAATATCACTCTTTGCAGATGACATATTGCTCTCCATTACGAATCCTCTTCTCTCACTCCCTGCTCTCCATGACACATTAAACGAATATGAACTTCTCTCCAGTTTTAAACTTAACAAAGACAAAACAGAAGCACTCCCAATTAATTTCCCGCTCCACCTCCTTGAATCCTTAAAATCAGCCTTTCCCTACAAATGGAAGACCCATACTCTAAAATACTTAGGAATCAACCTTACCCCATCCTACTCCACAATTTACAAACATAATTTCCCATCACTCATTCAAAAAATCCTTCAAGATCTTCACAAATGGACCGCATATAAGATATCTTGGATTGGAAGGATATACGCATTAAAAATGAATGTACTACCCCGCTTGCTGTACCTTTTCGAGACCCTCCCAGTTCAGGTTCCCTCATCTCAATTATCTAGGCTACAGTCTGAATTTTCAAAATTTGTATGGAATCACAAAAAGCCCAGAGTCTCTAAAACTGTCCTCATCTCTCTGAGAGAACAAGGAGGCCTAGGTCTCCCAAATTTAAAAGCATACTATCAGGCTTCTCACCTCAGACAGTTGACAGAGTGGTCCTCTTTTAGGGTATTTTCTAAATGGGGCCTTATAGAAGCTACTAGTGTTCTACCACTATCCCTAGCCTCCTTCATATGGTCAGATACCCCCCCCCGAAAGTTCCCCAGGCCAATCTTCTGCCAACTATATCATTCACCATCCGATTATGGAAATCGGTCATGTCTCTAGCCAACCTGAGATCCTCGCCATCCCCACTGTTCCCTATATTAGGCAACCCTTCCTTCCCCCCGGGACTCTCAAAACCCTTTATGGCCAGATGGTTTAACTACGGATACTTCAACCTGAACAATTGGACTGATTATGTGAGCGGGAAATTGATCTCTAGGTCCAAAATAGAAGAAAAAAAACCCCTCACCCCTCAGACTATTATGGATTATAATCAAATAGCTCATTTCCTACAACAGTACACTAAAAGAGCCCCTTCACTTTCCTCCTCCACCCCATTTGAACGTATCTGCCTTCACATAGGATACCAGAGAGGCCTCATCTCACAAATATATAACCTCCTCCAGACCAAATCAGGAACACTCTCTCCATCTCACTTATACATGGAAAAATGGGAGACAGCTCTCTCTGGGAATATAGATACTGAAGACTGGACTGATATATGGGAAAATGCCCGGCACACCTCCATGTGTACCCAAATAAAAGAAAATATTTATAAGATCTTATTCCACTGGTATCTAACCCCAGAGGTTTTATCTCGAATATACCCCAACACTCCAGATTGCTGTTGGAGGGGGTGTGGTTATAAAGGTTCTTTGGAACACATCCTTTGGTCCTGCCCCTCGATTACATCCCTGTGGATAGGGGTACAGAACTTGATATCACAGGTTACAGGGGTCTCGGTTCCTTTGGATCCACTCCATATGCTTCTGGGAAAAACTATACCAAATACTCCCAAATCCACTATGCGTTTAATCACTCACATTCTAACCGCTACTAGGCTCTCAATTACATCTGCTTGGAAAAAAATAGCTCCACCCACCATCCCAGATATTAAACTAAAAATAAATTGGACTAAATCCATGGAGCAGCTAACTGCCTCCCTAAGGAACACAGAAATTAACTTCCACAGAATATGGGACCCTTGGGAACACTCTTCCCCAGACAACTTGCCCCCCTGACTTGCAAAAACTACTTAATAATGGAGTGTACCCGGAGGAACTGAACCAACCTATATTTGTAAGGAGGCACAATGGCTTCAACGGCCTGATGACCCCAATAAGTAGGATATAAGATGGTATGAGACCCTCTTACTTCCACTACACCTTAACTGAAATAAGTATAAACAAACTACCTGAACATCGTGACTCACCACCAACCCCCCCTTATTATGAATATATGCTTTCTATTCTGTATGTTTTTTACTCACTGAAATAATCATCCGATATATGTGGCCACGCCCTATGATTGGAACTTCAACTCCTTCTCCCTATGAAGGTCTCACCCTGACCACGAATCTTATCCCTACAGCTTGGGGACGCTGACTACACTTTCCCCAAGATACTTTTACCAATTTGGGGGGTGACCCACGTCGGCCAGAAGATAAACTTATAAAAGTTCATTTCTGACGATTCCTAAGGGAAAGGAAAATCAAAAACAAATTTGATATGCATATATTAGTACCTGTTTCCTTGTTCACTTTTATATGTTTATATTGCCATGTAACTCTTTTGTTGAATGAAGCAATAAAAAACAGTGTTACAAAAAAAAAGTAAACCAGAGCTGAAGAAATAAGAAGAATCGATACTTACCCAGGGCTTTCTCCATCCCCATAAGTACGAGTGAGCCCCTCGCCATCCTCCCGCAGTCTGCCGCTCAGCCACAGTCAGCCCTGGTAACTGTCACAGTCGCAACAGTCCATATCTACTACGCATGCGTGGGAGGTCCGTGCATGCGCAAAAGACCTAGACAGGACCCAACTGAGCCTGTTACCAGAGCTGATCGCAGCTGAATGGCAGACCGCGGGACTGCGGGAGTGGCACCGGGGCTCTTGGTCCAGAGGAGCCCCGAGGGGCCCACCCTCAATGACAGTATTAGCTGTTTATTAATCCCTTGCTGGTAATAATCACTTCTATAGATGCTTTGAATAGTAGTAATCATTAACAAACTGTTCCCCATCCCCTTCTTGCATCTCTGACACTATGGTTCTCCTTGGCAGGTTTTGGTGCGCCGTATCAATTGTTACGTATAGAGTGCTTGGAGGGCCCAATGTAAAAGTCACACTGGGGCCCAGAGCTCCTTAGTTATGGCAATGATAGGTGCTTCCAGTAAAGGTGGCCAGGCATAGTTTCCCCCAGTATAGGTAGCCAGGCATAGGTGGCTACTATAGGTGGCCAAACATGCCCTCCACCTTCACCAGTCGTCGCTCATTTCCTTGATCAAGTCGGTGGCCACCCTCCTCCACCACATTGTCCCCTGGGTTGCCCTCACTGCATGCACCGCACGGCATGTAGCACTGAGACCTCAGATCAGCGGTGACATAAAGCCAAAAGGAACATGGGCACTGTTTTGGTAGATAGATTTATTTGTGAAGATCCGACGTAACAGATGGACAATGGAGGAGGAAAGAAGGACGGGCTGATTTGATTGCAAAATGGGTACCTAAAATAGAGTCTGGTGGTCCAAGAGAGCGACATTTTGGAGCTGTGCCTCTTGCTGCAATCACGCCAATCTTCTCTTGTATTTATAAAGATGGCTGGAGAATGTTACTCAGCTATGGTTTATTTTCACAGATGTGAAGGAAGAGCAGATGGGCACTTTCTTCTCCAAAACTGATTGTGTTTGAAATACCTAAAAGATCTGCATCAACAAGACAAATTGTTGTGAACCTTGTGATTTACATATTACACAATCAGGGGAACATTGCTCAACCTGTCACTTGTGCATTGTAAAGGGGCCCATACACCTAACGATTTTTCCGCTGATATACAGCAGATTCGATCACTGTGATCGAATCTGCTGTGAAATCGTTGCGCAAACGCTGACCGAACGATCGATTTCCATCCGAAAACGATCATTCCCGTCAATCCGTCCATGCGGAAGATTTCGCTCGATCGCCGGCGGGTTGGGAGTGCGTCGATAGCGGCATTCGAATGTCCGACGACCAACGCTAGCGGCAATACATTACCTGCTCCGCCGGCGCGTGTCCTCGCTGTCACCGCTGCTCCTTCTCCGCTGGGTTCCGGCATGCTTCACTTCTTCCTGTCCCGACAGGAAGTTTAAACAGTAGAGCGCCCTCTACTGTTTAAACTCCCCCGGACAGGAAGTGAAGTGCGGAGAATAAGACAGTGGAGACCGGGGGACTCGCGCCGGTCGGTTTAGGTAATGTATGCAGGGGGGGCGGCGGCAGTGGATTGATGTCATAACTCCACCCCTCATGTCCATGTGACCTACTCTAGGCAGACAGACAGACATCTGAAATAAGAATTATAACAAACACTGGCGTAACAATAGGCCCTGCAGCCCCTGACCCCGCAACGGGGGGCCGGACCCCCCCCCCCCCGGCCCGCTCGGGGCTGTTTTGGGGGCTGGAGGGGTCGCAGCACGAGGGGAAAGCTATGCTGCAGTTCGGCGGGGAGGGGCGGGCAGCGGCGGCAGATACATACCTTCCGTGCCTTCCGGTGTGGACGCTCCTCTCTAGTCTCTGACGCGACTTCCTGTATAAACATTGCCCCATTGACCGCTCAGAATTTTTGCAGGGGGGCCCGGTGGGATCTAGTTACGCCCCTGATAGCAAACAGACGTGATAAGATAGGCTGCTGCAGTTTCCCTGTCTTTTCACTGTGCTACAGTTTGTGAAAAAAGAAGTAATTTGATCCAGGCAGGCAGACAGCAGGGGAGGGAGGTGCAGAGAGAGGGGAGGGAGGGGCAGAGAGCAGGGAAGGGAGGGGCAGAGAGCAGGGGAGGGAGGGGCAGAGAGCAGGGAAGGGAGAGGCAGAGAGCAGGGGAGAGAGGGGCAGAGAGCAGGAGAGGGAGGAGCAGGGAAGTTTACCAGGCAGAAGAGGAGGGCACAGTGCTTTCAGCTTCAGGAGGAATAAGGAAGTGCTACATACAGATATAAATGTGAGTCTGTTTTATCCAATATGATGCACCAAATGTAAATTTTATAGGTTCATCTAACTGTACACAGTGCCTACACTACATATATGTATTGCCATTCAGACCTTTTTTGGCTGGAGGTAGTCTTTAAGTTAAAAAATAAGTTCCCCCTTCATAGCAGCCTTGTTTTGCGTTCCAAGGTCCCTTCTCCGGGGGCTGGCGAGACCCCTGTAGGCATCTGACATAGAGGCCTGGCAGCCTTTGATGTGGTCTCCTATAGGAAAATCCCAGATTAACGATAAACATGAAGCAGAGTATGAAACGGAAAAACATAATTCTTTAAAGATGTTCCCTTGTCAGTCTAGGAAGTGAGATAAAGGCTTGTTCCAGCGGAGCGGCGTTTTACACATCGCAGTTACTGGATAACGTATACAGACATCGCTATTCCTGGGGAAATCTGCCTTTCGTGGAGGCCAGAGCAAGGTGGAGTGGAGAATTAACAAACAGTGCACAATATGCAGCTAAATAATATCAAGACAAGACACAGAGCACTTATATTGCGCTTTTCTCCTAGCGGACTCAAAGCGACAGAGCTGCAGCCACTAAGATTCCCACTATAGGCAGTAGCCATGATAGGGAGTCTTGCCCAAGGACTCCTTACTGAAAAAGGTGCTGCTAACCAAACAGGAAGAGCCAAGATTCTAACCCAGGTCTCCCATGTCAGAGCCCTTAAAGGTACCCTGAGATGGCACCATGGAAAAAATGTATACATACATGGGGCTTCCTCCAGCCCCCTTAAGCCTGATTCCTCCCTTGCTGCCTTCTTCCACCTTCTGGATCCTCTGTAAGGACTTCCGTAAGTTCGGCCAGTTGGGGCTTACTTTGCATGCGCCACAGGCCACGCCTGTGCAGAATGCTCCCAGCAATGGGAGCGTGAAACGGGAGCGCACGCAGCCGAACTGTGCATGTGCTGACTGGTCCAGACTGTCCAAACTTACTTTAGCCCCTCAGAGGATCCAGAAGGCGGAAGAAGGTGGCAAGGGAGCGATCAGGCTGTACTTGTACTAACCAGTACACGATCCAGCTATCCACTATCACCCTTGCTGGTTAGAGCCACAAATTCCAGGAACAACATCACATGAGCATTACATAGTTACATAGTTATTTTGGTTGAAAAAAGACATATGTCCATCGAGTTCAACCAGAGAACAAAGTACAACTCCAGCCTGCTCCCTGAAATATCCCTGTTGATCCAGAGGAAGGCAAAAAACCCTTACAAGGCATGGTCCAATTAGCCCCAAAAGGGAAAAAAATTCCTTCCCGACTCCAGATGGCAATCAGATAAAATCCCTGGATCAACCTCATTAGGCATTACCTAGTAATTGTAGCCATGGATGTCTTTCAACGCAAGGAAAGCATCTAAGCCTCCCTTAAATGCAGGTATAGAGTTTGCCATAACTACTTCCTGTGGCAATGCATTACACATCTTAATCACTCTTACTGTAAAGAACCTTTTCCTAAATAAATGGCTAAAACGTTTTTCCTCCATGCGCAGATCATGTCCTCTAGTCCTTAGAGAAGGCCTAAGGACAAAAAGCTCATCCGCCAAGCTATTATATTGCCCTTTGATGTATTTATACATGTTAATTAGATCCCCTCTAAGGCGTCTTTTCTCTAAACTAAATAAACCCAGTTTATCTAACCTTTCTTGGTAAGTGAGACCTTCCAGCCCACGTATCAATTTTGTTGCTCGTCTCTGCACCTGCTCTAAAACTGCAATATCTTTCCTGTAATGTGGTGCCCAGAACTGAATTTCATTGTAAGACAGAAGCATTTTTACATAGTTACAAAGCTATTTGGGTTGAAAAAAAAGACATATGTCCATCAAGTTCAACCAGAAAATAAAGTACAACACCAGCCTGCACTTTCACATATCTTAGTTGATCCAGAGGAAGGCGAAAAACCTTACAAGGCATGGTCCAATGAGCCAGATTATCCACAAGGCAAACCAAAACACTATCCAATCGAATTGATCGGAAGGTCAATCATTTGCAGCAGCACTCAAGGAATGCGACACCTGACAGTTCTAACAGTACTATGTGCAGTGTACAGCTAGCAAACTATCTGGAGAACTACAGGTACCTTGCAGTAACTTGTAACAAAGCACACGCAGTTCTAACCTATGTAAGGCCTCTTGCACACTACATACGATTCCGATCCAATTTTTGGATTCCGATTAAAAAAGTACTGCATGCTGCTACATTTTTTAATCGTAATCAAAAATTGGATTGAATAAAAAAATCGGAATTGCATGTAGTGTGCAAGAGGCCTGAATCTATAACAGTTTTGCACAGCACACAGTGCACTCTATAAATCAAAATTGTATGCTGGTAAAATTACAGCTAGGCTCTGATTTGCGTTGGAAGGCTTTTTTTCCACTTTGACAATTTAACTATGCATTTTTTTCTTTTATTTGCATGAGCTTCCTAGAAGAAAATTCCTTGCAGCCATTAAAGAAAAATATACGACTTTGCATCCAGAAGCCTTGCCTTACATGGCGAGGTCAAGCGCTGATCTGAAACACGGCAAATACTTAGGAGATTAATATCTTGTAAGTTAACAGATTGAATGACTAAATTTTCATTACCATAATCGCTTGAGCCCCTATCGAGGGGGCTGCGCCGGTTCACGATGATCTCACTTTTCTCGCAAGGGTCGGAAACAGAAGGCGTGCGTGGCTTTCAGAGCGCCCCTCCTAAAATACACATCACAAAAACAAACTAAAAAAAAAAAATCAACAGATGGGGACGTAACGGAGGGGGGATAAAACGCTGTACGAAAAATGAATTTCATACATGTTTTATAGATATTCACTTGTCAGTCATAAAACAGCTTCACATATTGGTTATTGTTCCTTTTTTATTCATTGAATTTCATTTTTTTTTGTATATTAACATCATAGCCAGAGGGCTGGCGAAACCTGATTATCTCCAGAGGGTCATCCTGTCTTTCACAATTCCACTTGTAGCCTTTAAATTCTTCTGCGGTCCCCCCTGACTTCACGCGGAATTCTGGGATCTGCGCCGATGGCCGCCAAATTCTGATAGAACAGCCGTGTTTTTTTTTTGTTTTGTTTTTTTCCTAGCTGTGCTATTACATATTTATGCACTGCTTTTTCTGAATGCCGAGTCAAATAAAAGCACTTTACTGAAACTGAAACTCACTCAATTAAGAAAAAACATCACAGCAAAAAAACTTGAAAAACTGCCTTTAAAGTGAACGTTCCACGTTTTAGCTATTAGAAACATTGTAGAAGCCAACGATGCTACTTTGGCAGTATGAGGTTGATTTACTGAGTTAGGGGGATACTGGAGAACATTATTTATCCAGCCAACCTGATCTGTTTTGTTTTTTTGTTTTTTTTAGAAAATCTGCAGACACCGATCTCAAAACCAAAAATCCGGAACTCATGCAACTGGAAGTCTCAACTAACTGGCATGCCTGAGGGACTGTCTTTTTGGGGCGGGGTTTTGGTGTTTGCAGCCTGTAAAATACTTACCGAGCCTCCAGCGACATGTTTCAGCCTGCCTCTTGCTCCTAGCGGTTTCCGGCATCCCTGCATGCAAGTCGGCATGTCACGTGACCCGATGCAGGTCAGGTGACACGCCAGCTTCCATAGACAGAGAAGGCAGAAAGCCGCAAGGAGCAAGAGGAAGGGTGAAACATGTTGCTGGAGGCTCGTGAGTATTTTTTTTGGGGGGGGGGGGGCTGTGCTTTTTAGGCCGGTTGCTCAAGCAACCGGCAAGCACATGTATCCAGCATCAGGTGATCCCCGCCGATTCAGGATATTGGGGACTCTGTAGATAATGAATAATAAATATGACCCTTCAAGTGATTTTAATTTAGAATAGAGAAATGTGTACGGTGGGTACTGTGGGAACTCGGAGCTCCTCTTTATCCTTCCCCCTTCCCCGGGGTCTGATATTGAGTAATAGTGATCCTGATAACTGCACACAGTTGGCCCATATTTGTCTTCTCGGCGACCTCTCCCTGAATCATCTCCCGGATTAAAGCAAAGCTTTCAGGGATGACGTCTGCTTTGCCTTTTGTCAAATTTTATCTTTCTTGATAGAAGGAGTTTGCTGACCCCGAGGACAGAACCAGCAACCAGCATGAAGTTATAACAAATTGCCCACATTTGGTTGCTATTACTCTTCATTGCGGTAAACTCTCGTAAAAAATGAAGTGACCGAGCTTATCTGGCTCTCTCGGAGAAGTCACCACAGAAGCATGCGGCTCTCCATCTTGATTGTGTAAGAATAATAGCGTATTTATTTATCTTTCTCCGAGATGGGTTGAGCGATAGATGTGCAAAGAGGTTCTGACGCCCGCGTTCTCACAGAGATGCCTTTCTAAGTCAACAGTCTGGGACAATTTTTTATTTCTTTCTTTTTCTCCCCCCTTCAATGTGAGAAAACGAAAACTTACCCCTGTCAGCGTACAGCAACATACATAACAGAGTTTGACATGCGTGGTGAGAGAACGATTGCTCATGGTGCTTATAGACCTTATAGGATCCTGCAAGCCCAGAGAAGGTAATGAAGTCAGTGCTTATAGGGGACAGGAACAGGGCCTGGCTGACAAATCGGTGGCCATCATTCCATTCAATCCAAAATCCCCCAGGGGTCAGGACACCTGGTGCAGCCAGTTATCAGCCAGCCAGCTATCAGTCATCATTTATCAGTCATCATCAGCTGGTCTTGCCCCCCCAGGGACAGTTTTAAAGCCCCTTCCATTTTATTTTATTTTTTCCTAAAAACTCGACATGCATCAACATGAGGCCCAACTATGATTAGATCTTCATCGATTCTCTCCTTCGATGGGCTATAATTTGCATCATTGTTTGCAAAAAAGATTAAATAAGGCTTGATTAAATAAGAGTTGATAAAAAAATTATGTAGAAAGTGCTGGCAAAAAGGTGTATGTAATTCTTGAATTGACCAACGATAACCATGTGTGGATCTGAACAGACCCTATAGAAAAAGAAGGACATTAACATATTAGAACAGGTACAAAGACATGCAACTAAATTCATCAGAGGAATGGAAGGTCTCACCAAGAAAGGTTGGACTAACTGGGTTTATTTGGCTTGGAAAAAAGACAGCTAAGTGGTGACGTTTTTAACATGTATAAGTACATATAATTACATCAGAGGGTGATGCAAAAGCTTGGCAGATCAGTTTTTGTCCCTAGGCTTGTACAACGGACAAGGGGACATGATGTGATCTGCGTACGGAGGAAACAAGTTTTTGCCATCTATTCAGGAACAGGTTCTTTAAGGTAAAAGTTGTCAAAATTGGGAATTTTTACCGCAGGAAGTAGTTATGACAAATTGTATATCTGCATTTAAAAGAGGTTTGGATGCATTCCATGCATTGAAGGGCATCCAAGGCAATAATTGCTGGTTAATTCCCAGCAACGCTGATCCAGGGACTTTAAGTGATTGCAACCTGAAGTTGGGATTTGGGAAGGAATTTTTCCCCTTAAAAACCCTTGTGAGAGTTTTTTTGTCCTAAACACCCCCTAACTGCAATATATGGGGGTGCAGGAGAGAAAGGTACCACCTAATGTTTACATATTTGGGTTTTTTTTGTTTTGTTTTTTCTGGTTGGACTTGATGGACAAATGTATTTTGTAAACCAAACTAACTGAAACTATGTAAGAAAAGGAACAATGGAAGTTGTATATCAATTGTTGGGTGTGTGATGATCGTCATTTGCTAATTACTATTACGCAAAGTTTAATAATTATCGCAATGCAGAATTACGATTTGGACATTTGATGGATTTTGTGTAATCCATTCGTAATTTTGTGTAAGTTTTACATAATTTCATGCTGAATTTAGCAGTGAATAGCAAAGCCTGCTTACATGCTATCCTCAACATATTTGCTAGGTATGTTAAAGAGACTCTGTAACAAAAATTTCATCCTGTTTTCTACCATCCTACAAGTTCCTAAACCTATTATAATGTGCTCTGGCTTACTGCAGCACTTTCTACTATCACCGTCTCTGTAATACATCAATGTATCTTTCCCCTGTCGGACTTGTCGCCCTGTGTCTGGAAGGCTGCCAACTCTTCCGTGCTGATCTGTTATGCACAACCCTCTCCAGGCCCCTCTATGCACACTCCAGTGTGTGTGTTATTTACATAAGCCAGCAGCATCTCTGCTCTCTTATCAGTGAGAGAAGAGAGCTGGATAAAAATCCTCCTCTGTTAGGCTGTGAAAGGAGCTGGCTGACACATACTGAGGAATTACAGACACAGGCACAGGCAGAGCTGTCTGCAGGAAGCCTGTCACTATTCAGTGGATGAGAGCGGCAGGGGGACAGAAGGTAAACACACACAAGTGATCTCTTGAGATTCAGAAGTAAGGCTGTATACAGCCTGCTTGTGTATGGATGTATTTTCTATGTGTGGACATACTGTACATCAACCTACTTCCTGTTTTGGTGGCCATTTTTTTTGTTTATAAACAAACTTTTTAAAACTGTTTTTGACTACTTTTAATGCGGCGGGGAGTGGCGAAATTGTGACAGAGGGGAATAGGAGATGTCCCCTAACACACTGGTATGTTTACTTTTGTGCGATTTTAACAATACAGATTCTCTTTAAGGAGAACAGTGGGAGCTATTAACCGCTAGTCGGCATGAAATTACGCAAAAATTATGCAAAATTGTGAAATTACAGTTCCTGATTACATCTAAAACAAAAGTTTGATTTCTTAAAACAGAAAGTAGTCCACTGCGCGCTTCCAGCCTGGGCGGAGCCAGTACGCATGACGCACAACACGGAAGTACTGGAGGAGTGCGGATAGAGGATCTAGCGGGACGCCGCGAACGGTCCGGTCGAAGGAAGCGCACAGATTCCTAAGCCTTGCCGCTGTGACATGCTGAATTTTACTTCTTGGAGCTTGTAAGTGTGTGGTGGGCGCGAGAAGCGCAAGATTGTTTTAACTGGAACGTGGATGTTGCGCAATGAAATTTCTTTTTTATCTGTTTTATTGAAGAATAAAAAGAGGCCTTTTTATATGATATATGGATGTGGATTACTGATGTCCCCAGGGTACCACATATTAAGCGAGGCTCCCACCTGTGCATAGGTGGCTTCAATTTGATGAGCCGCTCTGATACTAGAGGTGGTGGGATCACAAGTGGACACTCTTTTTTGCACAAGCACGGCTGATGTGTGATATCTAGATGTATATCTGTGAAACAGTATTACACTATTAGAGGCAATTTTTGCAGGCTGGAAGCGCGCAGTTGATTGCATTTAATACAGAATATTTCAAGAGGATTGGACACAGCGCACTATTTTTATAGACTATAATTTATCTACTTGGTGGCGCAGCATTGTTTTTGTTTTCTTAAAACAGAAAGTATTTGCAATAATTCAGGTTGATGTTTCCCACAATGCATCACTGCTGAAATATGCAAATCAACCATTGTTGTCCTTGTAAGCTAAACACACCTCCAGATCCGCTGGAATGCAATGATGTGTCAGGCTGTAATTTGTACAGAGCCATAATAATCCAACATGCATACAGACTGTTTTGGATTGGTTGATCCTCATCAATGCATGGCATGGATTAATTTGGCTCTATGCAGTAGGGCTTGAAACACCCAGAGGTACAGACTAACCAGCAAGCTTATGGTGACCCAGAACTCATTGGAGTGTGTAAGGGGCTACAATGGTTCAAAAAGCCCCCTTACTAAAATGCTATGGAAAACAAAAGTTTGCTTTCTTAAAATAGAAAGTATTTGTGATAATTCTGTTTACATTTACAAACGAAAAAAAAAAAATCTCGAGATTTTTTATTATGATTTCGCAAAGTAATTGCAAATTACAATGCAAAATTACTAGTGTCTGGGATTTAAGAAACACATATATTGAAGGTTATCAGAATATAGGCAATCACTGTATACGCTTGAGGGAATGACAGGACCATCCACATGCAGATTTCCATAAAAGCAGGTGCATACACTTGATGAAGGACCTGCATGTCTGCAACGTGTAGTGCCTCTGTTCTGAAATACAAGCATCTTTGCAGCCAGTGGTGTGCTGCCTCTTTTTGAAGTTTGGTAATGACAGGACCATCCCCTGTGAAAGTCTTTAAGCATATTTTGGTGGTCGCTCGATCTCCAAAAAGATCAGGGTACCTGACTGTATTCTTCAGTCGAGGTTGTGAAGGATTGTAACATGGTAGTGAGTTAGATCTGAGGAAGGCAATTCTTCTTCCAAATGTGTTGTTCAAGTGGCTTTAATAAAGTTCTGTTTGACCACTTGATTGTATTCCCATACATGATCTGGGATAAAGGGTCGTGTATTGACCAAAACATCACTTAGTTTGGATGCCGTGTTTCTTGATGTTGCTTCAAGACTTTTGACCCCTTGATAGTATTCAACGTTAGGGATGCTGATTTGGATTCCAGGCATTTCCAAACAGAAATCGGCATTCCCGATCAGAACTCAGAAAAAGGAAACCATATTTCTGGGGAAATACCACATTGCTGTAACTCTGTAATTTTAGCCCGGTCACAGAACTTGTAAGCATTTGACAAATCAGAGAATGCAGAGTCAACTCAGAAGTATTTGGCCAATCAGAGAATGCAGAGTCAACTCAGAAGTATTTGGCCAATCAGAGAATGCAGAGTCAACTCAGAAGTATTTGGCCAATCAGAGAATGCAGAGTCAACTCAGAAGTATTTGGCCAACAATCAGAGAATGCAGAGTCAACTCAGAAGTATTTAGCCAATCAGAGAATGCAGAGTCAACTCAGAAGTATTTGGCCAATCAGAGAATGCAGAGTCAACTCAGAAGTATTTGGCCAACAAGAGAGTGAAAAAAATTACCAAAAAAGACTCTTCGGAAATCGGATTTCTGCAGAAATACTGCATTACCTCTAATTGGTAATTTTAGCCCAATCACAGAGCTTGGAAGCATTGGACCAATCAGAGAATACAGAGTCATCTTGGAAGTATTTGGCCAATCAGAGAATGCAAAAAATGACCCAAAAAAGACTCATCAGAAATCTGAATCCGCAATCCGAAAATGGAAATCCAAAATCTGCAGAATCAGTAATCAACACTGGCAGAAATGGGAATTTCCGCAGAATCGGAAATCATCATTTCCGACCAACCATCCCTACTCACATTCATGATCTGAGATAAAGGGACCTGCATTGTCCAAAATAACGCTCTGTTGCCGAGTGTGGATGCTGTGTTTTCTAATGTTACTTCAAGACTTATCAATAAAAAAAGATTGAACATCATTAGAGAAGACCCGTAGTATTGGCTGATTGTCCTTTTAGTGCTATGTTTCTGTCTAATGTGCAGTAGGGAGATCACCGTTGCACAGGGACGTGTGGGGGAGAGCCTCCCAAATCTGTTTATGAAACAACGACTGTGGGTTGGATCTGAGGTAGCTGGTTCTCCTACCAAATACTTTGTTCAAGTGCTACTTATAAAACCCTTTTGACCCGTGAAAAGTATCATGTCCTTCAGGATGTAAAACATTTCCATTTGTTTTGATATTTGTTATAATTGAGCATAAAACGAGGGGTCTCTTCCAAAGTCTACTGCCATCTTCTAGGAAAAAAACAAAAAGTGAAAAAAAAGTCTCCTAACATTTTACAACAGTAGACTTTGAAACGTACTGAACAATCTGATCGGTTTAACCAGCATGTGAACCGCTTCACTCAGCTTTACCATTAATGTGATATTTTTCTTGGCCTGTTTTATTCGGCAAATACAAGAATACATTGTACAGGTTACGATGCTGGATATAAGACACATTATTAAAAAGATATAGTTGTCACTTCTGATATAAAAACAGTCTCTGAAACACCACTCGGGAGACTTCAGCTATTTTGTTTACAGATCCATAGTTACGTTCAACATTCTAACACTTAAGAAGTCAAAGAGTTTCCCGTCTTGAGCAGCGTATGTAATAGACTGTGGTCTAAGCGCCCTTATCTCCACCATACAGGTTTTCTGGAATTACAGAGGTGTTGACATATTTGTTCTCCTCTCCAAGGACCCCACCAGCCGCTATCAGATAGGTTCCCATAATAAACAAGGAGTAGACTGCATTATCCATAGCGCATTCTGATGCCGTGTGCAATATATCAAACTATGGCCTTCCCACTATCCTGAGATTTCTCTGCTCCAACGTGAAACCCGAGGATCGGCCGTGGTTCCAAAGACATAAAAACGCCATTACCGTTTGATAACACTTACTATTAGCTTATATATTAATGGCCAACGTGATGTATTTTGAGTCTCACCTTATACGACCATTGCTTCTCCTTCCAGAATCTTCTTGGCTACATGCACAACTCTTCAATTTCCTGAGAGCTGGATGTTGCCTTTAAAGAACCAATAAATGGAAATAATATCTTGGAATAGATACAAGGGTTGTGAAAGGAGTGCTCAAAAATTGGAGTAACCTCTTACGAGCCAACATTTTTTTTACCTGTCTGCATCTCAGTCTTAGATCAACCAAAGAAACAAAAAACAATAATTCAATTTACTTTGTGGATTTGTGATAGGAAACAAAGCTTGTTTTAAACTTCCAGTTTCTTTGGGTTCCACTACACATGTTTATACAAAGAACCCAGTTAATTCATGGAGATGTACGTCTACCAAGATTGTATGTAATGAGCTACTAGCAGCCTTAAAACCCTCTATCAAAAGCACTACAAATGACTATACTGTATATGCGTGGGATAAGGTTTGTGTAAGTAGCAGTTTAGAGTACCTAGTAAAGTAATGGAGACCCTACCACCACCAGGAATCCGAGGAGGAAACGCACACCACTGTGGAGGTGCTGGACCTGAGTAACAGTCAATGATAAATCCAGAAGGTCCGCACACTCATATGCAGACCAAGTCTGCTGTTTTATTCAAAAAACGTGACACAATTCCATTCCATAACCAACGATTCGTTTCGGGGCCCCGAGGGGTTGCCTTTGTCAAGGTAAACACACAGAATGGTAACGAATGGCGGGCTTTAGTTAGGTGCGGCGGGGCTTGGGGGACATAGTTAGCTAGCAAAGTGCTAGCTAAAGCATAAATAAAAACATTTTATTAAAAAAATCCTCCCGCGGACGCAGCCTCTGAAATTGCGTACCGCCAGGGAGGTTAAACCACCAGCTACAAAGCAAATACTCAAAATAATTTTGACAGTATTTTTTCACCTACTTTTTGGTACTCTTTTGACTGCAAAGTGCTAAAAAGTTATTTTAAATGAAAGATGAAAAACTATCTTTTAGGACAGTGATGGCGAACCTTTCAGAGGCCGAGTGCCCAAATTTCGACCCAACATCGACTTATTTATCACTGGGTGCCAATGCGGGGGGGGGGGGGGGTGCCAAAAAATGGGCATGGCCATGACATTGTATGGGCGGAGCTAACGTAATGATGTAACAGCGAGGCATAAGAAAGCAATGTATCCGCCATGATGTGGGGAAACGAGGATTCGCATCATGGTTGTGCAGAAACTGTGTGATGCTATTTATTAGTGTACCCGCCGTAACCCCAAATTAGCAAATATAGCCAACTATGACCATTAAATAATAAATGCAGCAACAGTTACCCCAGACACCAGAAAATAAACGCAATGTGGGCAACATTTCAGCAGAAAATAACGCAATGTTGGTAACATTTCAGCAGAAAATCACGCAATGTGGGCAACATTTTAGCAGAAAATAAACGCAGTGGGCCACATTTCAGCAGAAAATAAACGCAGTGGGCCACATTTCAGCAGAAAATTAATGCAGTGGGCAACATTTCACCAGAAAATAAACGCAATGAGTGCAGCTTTTCACCAGAAAATAAACGCAATGAGTGCAGCTTTTCACCAGAAAATAAACGCAATGAGTGCAGCTTTTCACCAGAAAAAAAAACCCAATGAGTGCAGCTTTTCACCAGAAAATAAACGCAATGAGTGCAGCTTTTCACCAGAAAATAAACGCAATGAGTGCAGTTTTTCACCAGAAAATAAACGCAATGAGTGCAGCTTTTCACCAGAAAATAAACGCAATGAGTGCATAATTTCATCAGAAAATAAACGCAATGAGTGCAGCATTTCATCCGAAAATAAACGCAATGAGGGCAGCTTTTCACCAGAAAATAAACACAGTGAGCGCAGCTTTTCACCAGAAAATAAACGCAATGATGGCAGCATTTCACCTGCAAAAAAATAAATAAATAAACAATTTACTCACCTGACAGAAGTCTCCTCTCCCGGCGGCCTCTGGTGTGCAGCTCCCCGGACGATCCTCCTGCAATATCCTGCGCTGTCAGGCAGAGTGCAGGGCTAAGGGAAGATGTCGTCCGAAGCCCTGTACTGGAGCCACAAATAGTCTCCAGTACAGGGCTTTGGACGCCATCTTCCCGTAGCCCTGCAGGCTGGAGCGGGGCTGCGGGCTATGAACTGGAGCGCCGTCTATTAGACGCCGCGGGCAGTTAAATCCGGGACATAGCGCAGCAGCGATGGCGTGCCTGCAGATGAGGCTACGCGTGCCATAGGTGTGCCATCGCTGTCCTAGGAGAAAACTCAGGAGAAAAAGTGAATTACATATGGGCTCATGGGCCATATGCAATTCACTTTTTCTCCTGAGTTTTCTCCTAGGACATAATTTTTCATCTTCAATTTAAATTAACTTTTTAGCACTTTGCAATGGAAATAAGCAGGGATACTCATTCGGATCTCGGGTACCCGAATTAACCCGGGTATCCGACCTTTTTCTATTATCCGGGTCGGATCCGGATTCCAGATAGTTCTGCAGATATCCGGATAGCTATCTGCAGATAGTTTCACCACCGATCCGGATACCCGCAGATATCCGACTTACCCAGACTACCTGAATCACAGATTTAAAAAAAATCTCTCTCTCTCTCTATCGCCTTTAAAACGATTGTTTATGATTTTCAGTTCGGGTATCCGAATCCGGCCGGATACTACAGATAATAGCGTCGGGTATCCGAATTCTGTTCTGGTAGAAAAAATGTCAAATTCGGATATCCAAATTGGATCCGGATAACTGGGTACCCGGATCCGGATTCGGGCGGGTAGTAAAAAGTACTACCCGAGCATCCCTGGAAATAAGTACCACAGAGTAGGTGAAAAAGTAGTATCCAAATGATTTGGAGTATGTGTTTTCTTGCTGGTTGTGTAAAAAGCATTTTATTTACAAGTTGTGAAAATATCACCTGGGAGAAAACTCAGGTGAAAAAGTGAATTGCATATGGGCCCAGGAGCCAATAGTGCAAACTATCAAAAACACCTATTGGATGAAGATTGGAGCTACAGGTATAAGCAATTCACTTATTCTCTTACATTTTCTCCTAGATTATATTTTCACACCTTATCAATATAATGCATTTTAAAGTGAGCCCCAGGTAAAAAATAAACTGCTGAGATAAACAATGGTGTTTATCCTCCTATGCCTAAAAATGCCTTTTTTTTAGATACGCCATGGTTTATTTTATATTTAAGCATTTACAAAGTAGATTTAATGTTTTATTGTCTCTGCTCAGTGGCAGCCTATTAGGGCTTATTCACACTATGGCCCATATGCAATTCACCTTTTCTCCTCGGAGAAAAATTTTCATCTTCCGTTTAACCACTTTGTCCTCCTTGACGTATAAAAACCTCAAGGAGAACAGGCGCGCTCCCGCATGCTCCCGCGGTATCCCAGGAATCAATGTATCGGGTTATGGTGCCCGATCACTGATTCCTCTCCCCCGCTGAAAAGGCGACAGCTTCTCTTGGAAGCTACGCTTTTTCTGAGACTATGTCCCTCTAAGCGTACATTGTACGCTTAGAGTGACGTCATGTAAACAAACAAAAGAGTAAAACTACAACTAAAAGTTAAAAAAAAAATTACACTACACAAATCTTTCCCTAAATAAAACACTATTTACTTCTCCCCCTCCCAAAAAAACCCACATAAAATGTTTAATAAAAAAAAAAAAAAAAACATTACAATTTAAAAAAAACCACACACATAAATATTTACCTGAGGGGCTAAACTATTTACCGTAAATATCTATGTAAAGATGAAATATTTCTCTATTTTTTTTATAAGCTTGTAAATAGTGATGGATGCAAAACGGGAAAAATGCTCTTTTATTTCCAAATAAAATATTGTCGCCATACATTGTGATAGGGACATAATTTAAACGGTGAAATAACCATGACAAATGGGCAATTACAATACGTGGGTTTTAATTATGGAGGCATGTATTATTTTACAACTATAATGGCCGAGAACTGAGAAATAATGAATTGTTTCCGTTTTTTTCTTATTCTTACTGTCAAAATGCATTTACAGTAAAGTGGCTCTTAGCAAAATGTACCCCCCAAAGAAAGCCTAATTGGTGGCGGAAAAAACAAGATATAGATCAATTCATTGTGATAAGTAGTGATAAAGTTATAGGCGAATGAATGGGAGGTGAACATTGCTCAGATGCATAAAGTGAAAACGACTGAGGGCTTAAAGAGACACTGAAGCGAAAAAAAAAAAATGATATTATGATTTGTATGTGTAGTACAGCTAAGAAATAAAACATTAAGATCAGATACATCAGTCTAATTGTTTCCAGTACAGGAAGATTTAAGAAACTCCAGTTGTGATCTCTATACAAAAAAGCCATTAAGCTCTACGACTTTTAAAGTCGTGGAGAGGGCTGTTTTCTGACTTTTATTATCTCAACTGTTCGTTAATTTTTTACTTTTTCTCTGCCAGAGGAGAGGTCATTAGTTCACAGACTGCTCTGAAAGACTCATTTTGAATGCTGAGTGTTGTGTAATCTGCACATATTATAGAATGATGCAATGTTAGAAAAAATACTATATACCTGAAAATAAAAATATGAGAATATTTTCTTTGCTGCTAATCTTCTAGTAATTATTCATAGTACACAACCAATTCATTATATCATATATTTTTTTTTTCGCTTCAGTGTCTCTTTAAGTGGTTAAAATACATTTCAAGCATTTTGCAAATGAAAAATTACAAAAAGAAGGTGAAAAGGTGCTGTCAAAATGATTTTCAGTATTTTCTTGCTTGTTGGTGGTATAAATAGCATTTTATTGACCAGTGTACAAAATATCACCTAAGAGAAAACTCAGGGGAAAAAGTTAATTGCATATGGGCCTATGTGCGTTGCATGTCACATAGTGTGTGACATGGTAACATGAAAGTCCATAGATTTTCATTTTTGCATTTACCGTACAGCAGCACATAGCAGAACAGTGGAGTTCAACTCGTTTCAAGTGATTAAAACGCAGTGCAGCACATAGTAATGCATGCTAAGTGAGTTTCAGCACATGGATCATGCAGATAAGCCCATGAATCAGCTGGTTTCCTTTCCCTCTATGTCACTTCACAGTTGCTTAACAAAAGAGGAGCCCACAGCTGTGACTGCTACAGACTAGGCACTTTGTTATTGACCCGAGGAAGCGGGCCAGAACCCGTGAAACGCGTTGTCTTTTTTGTGCATCATTAAAAACTTTTACTTATATGGTTTGTCCGTTTCCAGAGGTAAGACAGAATTATTCCTATACTTTATGATTTAAAGGGGCACTGTGGAGGAAAATTTTAACATTTAAAACGTGCAAACATAAACAAATAAGAAGTATGTTTTTTCCAGAGTAAAATGAGCCATAAATTACTTTTCTCCTATGTTGCTGTCACTTACAGGAGGTAGTAGAAATCTGACAGAAGCGACAGGTTTTGGACTAGTCTGTCTCATGGGGGGATTCTCAGAGATTTATTTATTTTCAAAAGCGCTTAGTGAATGGCAGTTGCTCCGTCCAACTGCCAAGAAACGGTGTAGGAAGCAGGGAAGCTGGCCAGCATCATTGTTTAAATCCTTTTTAGGGAATATCTTTATAAAGAATAAAAGCCTTGCTGGGAATCCTCTATGAAGAGATGGAGTACCTGCTGCTTCTGTCAGATTTCTACTACCTACTGTAAGTGACAGCAACATAGAAGAAAAGTAATTTATGGCTCATTTTACTCTGGAAAAAACTTACTTCTTGTTTGTCTATGTTTGCACAAATTTTAAATTTGACAATTATTCGCCATAGTGCCCCTTTAAGACAATTATATTCTGGGCACCTCCAACAAGTTTTCTTAGTTGTTATAGAACTGGGCACCTGGTAGTCTTTCCTACGGATGTTTATTCGTATTCCGCGGAATTGAGATTTCTGCATTTCCGATGGGACATCGGCATTTCCGATCGGAATTCATAAATCGGAAATTGGAATTCCGAGGAAATCCGATTTATCGCTATTCTGTAATTTTAGCCCCATCACAGAACTTGAAAGCATCGGACCAATCAGAGAATGCAAAATTTTTCAGCAAAAATCAGATCACCGCGTTAATTTTAGACTAATCACAAGACACATTTTCCATTTTTCCGATTCTCATTTTTCTGCTTTTTTTTTTTATTTTAATGCGTTCTTTGATGTAAAAAATGGCTATTATTATTTAGTATTTATATAGCGCCGACATCTTCCGCATCGCTGTACACAGTATATTGTCTTGTCAGTACCGTCCCTCACAATCTAATCCCTACCATAGTCCTATGTCTATGTATGTATTATGTAGTGAATGTATTGTAGTCTGGGGCCAATTTAGGAGGAAGCCAATTAACTTATCTGTATGTTTCAGGGATGTGGGAGGAAACTGGAGCACCCAGGGGAAACCCACATAGACACGGGGAGAATGTGCAAACTGTGAGGATAGTGCCCTGGCTGGTATTAGAACCAGGATACCAGCGCTGCAAGGTGAGAACGCTAACCACTGCTGTACCATGCTGCCCCTAATGACTTATAAAATACTCCTCAAAAATCGGAAAAAAACAGAATATGGGAAATTGGACTTTAAAAATCTGGAAAATCGAAAAACAGAAATTGGCATTGGTGGAAATTGAAATTTCCACGGAAACATAAAAGGGCGTTTTCTGACTATCCCTCTGTCTTTCCCATAATCCACTGTTACTTTGAAATGTTACTGCCATGCCATTGTAATTTAAACTGTATCACCTCTTATTCCAATACAAGCCAGTTCTCCAGGGACCGATAGATCATCTCAGTGAGCAGGACCAGGTCTTCCTATCCCTGTTATGATTTCCTGGCCTGTACTCGGCTCTCTGTTCTGGTGTGTACAGAAGGGTTAAGCCATTCGGCATAGCACCATGGAGCCTGGCCTACCAGACGTCTGTGAGGCCGGTGATGAAACCTTTCCATGATGCATAAACCGTGGTTAGCGCGCTCTGGTGATGTTTGAGTCTGAAAACACAGCAGTCCCACTTCAGCAAACTCCAAAAACCTGTAAAACAACAGATGCCGCGGCGGTGACGACTGAATGGATTAAGATTACAACCGCGGGAGGAAATACCTGCACAATAAAACATTTCGCTAACGGCGCGCACGCCGCTCTGATGGCTCTAGCAGGTGTTTAGGGGAAATGTAGCATTTGCAACAATGCGATAGGCAGGGACGTGGTGAATGTTATCTGCTGGGTGTACATAGCTAAAAGCAATAAAACGCACCACTTAGAAAAATAGACACGAGACGCACAACGTGAAGATGAATGATGGATTTGCATGAAAAAAATAATACAAAAAAATTTCCTACCGCCATACTTCACTAGCAGCCGCTACTATGACAATTAACAATTAAGTTACTATACGTTAATTTACATACTGTAGTTGCGACTGCTAGTGAAGTATTGCAGTCGCATCAGCTTAATGAATCAAGGGTTTATTGAAAATCATAGTTTAAGTAATTTAAAGAGAATCGGTACTCTAAAATTCTTACAATAAAAAGCATACCATTCTATTCATTATGTTCTCCTGGGCCCCTCTGTGCTGTTTCTGCCACACCCTGCTGCAATCCTGGCTCGTAATTGCCAGTTTTAGGCAATGTTTACAAACAAGACATAGCATGTGATAGGCTGAGAGGAGCTCAGTCTGTGACTCACACAGAGCCTGGAGGGGGCGCGGAGAGGGTGTGTATAGCTTCTATCCTATCACAGCAGAGAAGCACATTCCTGCCTGAGCTGACAAAGATGACAAAGGAAAGAAGATTAGATTAGATAACAGAGATAATACAGCCACTGTGCAACTAGGAAAGGTTGCAGTAATCCAGACCACATTAGAACAGGCATAGGAACTTATAGGATAGAAGAAATAAGGCTGAAAATTTTGTGACAGAGTCTCTTCAAAGGATACCCGAACTGACATGTGACATGATGAGATAGACATGTGTATGTACAGTGCTTAGCACACACATAACTATGCTGTGTTCCTTTTTTTCTTTCTCTGTCTGAAAGGGTTAAATATCAGGTATGTAAGTGGCTGACTCAGACCTGACTAAGACAGGAAGTGACTACAGTGTGACCCTCACTGATAAGAAATTCCCCTTTTTATCTCTGTCCTGTTCTCAGAAGCCATATTCTGCTAAAAAAGTGTTTTATAGTTGGAATTTCTTAGGGTATATAGGGAATAGGGTGTATGAGAGAATATTAATTAAAAAAAACATGGGATATTAATTTTAAAAAATCTTTATGGTAGGCGTGACTAGGGGGTGTGTTGAGGGTGTGGTTAGGGGTGTGGTCTAAGTGTCCTGATTTCTAATTTAACAATGTTGGGAGGTATGTATGGTTAACAACCTGTGTTTACAGATTAGCTGCTCTGCTGAGGCAGCCAGCTGACACAGCTAAGAGATCAAGTTACAGTTGTGATTAGTCAAAGATGAGGGGAAATTAGGCTAAACTCTCTAAATACAGGGGGGATTTCTCTATGTTTTCCTGTTGTCCTGTGTAAGAGCTCAGGTCAAATTTAAGAAAGTAACGTATTGCTTTTTGTGAATGGTCTGAGAGAGACTCCCACAATTCCCCTTACTGGTAACTTTCGCAGGAAGTGGTGGGAATCTTTCCATCAGGGACACAGACAGAAATATAGCTGAAATATAGCTGAAGCAATGAGGCCCATACCCATGCCATGATTTTTCGGAACAATTTTTCCCGACAAATGTTTTTTTTTTTTTTGCGATATCACGCAACATCATTTATTAAGAATTCATTTAATTATGTTTCACGACAATTCTTATGATATCAAACTTGGTTAGTGTCACATGTTTTGGCACGAAGCAGCTGAATACCTCGGTGGCTGGGTATGTCAGCGGCATAACTTTAATATTAAAATGTTCAGCGGATCCGGACCGGCAGAATGATATCATTTCCATACCTATCATATGTACAGTATTCCTTAAACAAGCAAAAATCATATACTCCATGTATTCCCAATGCTGGTTGAAGGACTCCGGCATGTCTGTGAGATATCAGATCCTGAATAGGCCCCCTGCTGTGTTTAGCCCTTCCATAAAGGAAGCCAGCAACAGCTTTGCCATTTGGGGTTGCTGGTGGCAAAGATTTCAAGCCCCATCTACACGATACGATTCTTTATACGATTCGATTACGATTCTGCTTACGAACCGATTAAATCCTGCATGTCCAATCGGGATTCGATTCGATTCAATTAGATTTTCCATTGTTTTGCAATGGTAAATCAAATTGAATCGAATTGAATCCCGATCGGACATGTCGGATTTAATCGTATCGTAAATAGAATCGTAAAAGATTTGTATAAAGAATCGTATCGTGTAGATGCATCTTGGTGTCATTGGTCCCTGAAGGACTTCTTTTGAACCAGTTAATAACCAGTACCCGAAAGCGTCACGGCGATGGGCGTGGCCGCGGCGGCAGCCCCAGGGCCGCCTAACGCCGATCGGCGCAAAGTCCTGGGGCTCTGGTTTGCAGGAGATTGCGCGCAGGCTGCGTGCGCATCTCCTACTTGGTGGGCGGAGCGGAGCTCCGCCTCCAGCCTCCGAGCGGCTATTGCCGCTCGGGAGACTGTTAGACGGCGAAACCGCTGTCTAATTCCTGGTACAGCGCTGCGATCTGCAGCAGCGCTGTACTGGGGACTGCCGTGTGACATGGCTGTCCCCTCCTTAGGCACAGGGGTGATCGGCTGTCATAGGCTGAAGCCTATGACAGCTGATCACGTGGATTGGCTGGCGGGGGGAGGGAGGGGGGAGTATATGAAAGTTTAAAAAAACACATTTTTTATTAATAAAAATGACAAATAAACAAACATAAACAAATAAACAAACATCTGGGGGGTGATCAAACCCCACCAGCAGAGAGCTCTGTTGGTGGGGAGAAAAGAGGGGGGGGGCATCACTAGTGTGCTGTGTTGTGTGGCCCTGCAGCTTGGCCTTAAAGCTGCAGTGGCCAATTTGTCAAAAAATGTTCTGGTCACTACGGGTTTAACACCATGGTCCTCAAGAGGTTAAACAAACATTGGCTTCCCTGGGGGATAAATTAATCCCATGAAAAGAATCTCTGCTTGCAGCTGAGATGGTCAGATTCCACCGGACTCCAGGCCTTTGCTGGGACCTACACATACACTTTGGATCGTATCGTTAACCACAATTGGTGCAGAAAACCGATTGCGATTGCGTTTTTTCATGGCTGATCCGTGACAGTAATAAGTGCAGTTTGTATAGCTGGCAGCCCCAGTGCCCGCTATTTTATTGGGTGCCCCCACATAAATGGGCCTCCGGCGCCCACATTTCCCATTACGTATGCTGTTACAGCCTGGGCCTGCCGCTTTAAAGTTATGCATCTAACGCACTTGTTGTTTGTACATTCCGTGCTGACTTTTTGCTTTGTATTTATAACATTGTGCTTTTCTGTTTTGATGCAACACCTATCTGGGCTACCAGGGTTATTATTTTATCATTAAATAACATTTATATTGCACTGATCTCCTGGCAAACTCAAAGTGCTTGAACTGCAGCCACTAGAGCATACATGTCAAACTCCAGCCCGTGCGCCAAATTTGGCCCCCGGAAACATCAGATTTGGCCCTCAGGTGGTCTCCCCACTTTGCATTATGTTTGGCCTACTTAGGACCAACAGAGAAGCTATATTGGAAGGTAAGCCCTAGATCACAAGGGAAGCCATATGGGGAGGGGGAAAGCACTAGATACCAGGGAATTGTATAAGGGAGGGGTCCAATGGACACCAGGGATCTGTACAGGGGAGGAGGGCACTAGACGCCAGGGGACAGTATAGGGAGGGAGGGAGGACCATTAAACATCAGGGAATTATATAGGGGAGAGATGGAGAACCAATAAACCACAGGGAACTGTATAGATGCGGGAGGAGGGCCACTAGACACCAGCCCCCCAGTGACCAGGCCAGTTTTAGTAAAATAGGCCACTGCAGCTTTAAGGCAAAGCTGCAGGGCCGTACAACACAGCACACAAGTGATCCCCCCTCCCCTTTTCTCCCCACCAACAGAGCTCTCTGTTGGTGGGGTCTGATCGCCCCCCCAGATGTTTGTTTTTTTTAAAATAAATATTTATTGCTTTATTTTTTTATAATAAATATAGTTTTTTTACTATCTCCCCTCCCTCCCTCTCTCCCCGTAGCCGGCCAATCATGGCGATCGGCTGTCATAGGCTTCTGCCTATGAGAGTCGATCGAACTCTAATGTCCCAGGGGGACAGCCGTATCACTAGTGTTGGGCGAACATCTAGATGTTCGGGTTCGGGCCGAACAGGCCGAACATGGCCGCGATGTTCGGGTGTTCGACCCGAACTCCGAACATAATGGAAGTCAATGGGGACCCGAACTTTTGTGGTTTGTAAAGCCTCCTTACATGCTACATACCCCAAATTTACAGGGTATGTGCACCTTGGGAGTGGGTACAAGAGGAAAAAATTTTTTAGCAAAAAGAGCTTATAGTTTTTGAGAAAATCGATTTTAAAGTTTCAAAGGGAAAACTGTCTTTTAAATGCGGGAAATGTCTGTTTTCTTTGCACAGGTAACATGCTTTTTGTCGGCATGCAGTCATAAATGTAATACATATAAGAGGTTCCAGGAAAAGGGACCGGTAATGCTAACCCAGCAGCAGCACACGTGATGGAACAGGAGGAGGGTGGCGCAGGAGGAGAAGGCCACGCTTTGAGACACAACAACCCAGGCCTTGCATGAGGACAAGAAGCGTGCGGATAGCATGCTTTGTACCACCATGCAGTCATAAATGTAATAAAGATAAGTGGTTCAATAAACAGGGACCACGCGGCAACGCTAACCCAGCAGCAGCACACGTGATGGAACAGGAGGAGGCGCAGGAGGAGAAGGCCACGCTTTGTGAGACACAACAACCCAGGCCTTGCATGAGGACAAAAAGCGTGCGGATAGCATGCTTTGTACCGCCATGTAGTCATAAATGTAATAAAGATAAGAGGTTCAATAAACAGGGACCACGCGGCAACGCTAACCCAGCAGCAGCAGCAGCAGCAGCACACGTGATGGAACAGGAGGAGGCGCAGGAGGAGAAGGCCACGCTTTGTGAGACACAACAACCCAGGCCTTGCATGAGGACAAAAAGCGTGCGGATAGCATGCTTTGTACCGCCATGTAGTCATAAATGTAATAAAGATAAGAGGTTCCATAAACAGGGACCGGCAACGGTAACCCAGCAGCAGCAGCAGCAGCAGCAGCACACGTGATGGAACAGGAGGAGGCGCAGGAGGAGAAGGCCACGCTTTGTGAGACACAACAACCCAGGCCTTGCATGAGGACAAAAAGCGTGCGGATAGCATGCTTTGTACCGCCATGTAGTCATAAATGTAATAAAGATAAGAGGTTCCATAAACAGGGACCGGCAACGGTAACCCAGCAGCAGCAGCAGCAGCAGCAGCAGCAGCACACGTGATGGAACAGGAGGAGGCGCAGGAGGAGAAGGCCACGCTTTGTGAGACACAACAACCCAGGCCTTGCATGAGGACAAAAAGCGTGCGGATATAGCAGCAATGCTTTTTGCCGCCATGCAGTCATAAATGTAATACAGATGAGAGGTTCAATAAACAGGGACCGGAAACGCTAAACCATCCCAGATGTTCATCGGTCATGTTACTTGGTTGGGGTCCAGGAGTGTTGCGTAGTCGTTTCCAATCCAGGATTGATTCATTTTAATTTGAGTCAGACGGTCTGCATTTTCTGTGGAGAGGCGGATACGCCGATCTGTGATGATGCCTCCGGCAGCACTGAAACAGCGTTCCGACATAACGCTGGCTGCCGGGCAAGCCAGCACCTCTATTGCGTACATTGCCAGTTCGTGCCAGGTGTCTAGCTTCATGCCCGGTTTCAGGTCCAGCGGTGCCAGCCACAAATCCGTCTGTTCCTTTATTCCCCTCCAAATTTCCTCCCCTGTGTGCTGCTTATCCCCAAGGCAGATCAGCTTCAGCAACGCTTGCTGACGCATGCCAACAGCTGTGCTGCACTGCTTCCACGATCCTACTGCTGCTGGTGCTGGGTTAGCATTTCCGGATGAGGTACAGCTTTGAGATGCGTTGGAGGAGAAGGAGTCAGAGAGGTAGGTGCTGCTGTTGTTATCCAGCTGTTTGCGGCGTGGGCAACACCCGCGCCGTAGCAGGTGAGGAATCGCTGCCAGGCTCCACAAGGTTCACCCAGTGCGCGGTAAGGGAGATGTATCGACCCTGGCCGAACGCACTCGTCCAGGTGTCAGTGGTGAGGTGAACCTTGCAGGCAACGGCATTCTTCAAGCTTCGGGTTATTTAGCTGACCACGTGCTCATGCAACTCAGGCACTGCAGAGCGCGCAAAGTGGTAGCGGCTGGGAACAACGTAACGTGGGATGGCCACTGACATCATGCCCTTGAAGCTGTTTGTCTCCACCACTCGATATGGCAGCATTTCGCAGGCCAGAAGCTTGGCTATGCTGGCTGGCTGTTACTGCCACGGCCCGGGGGTCATTTGCTGGCAATTTCCTCTTGTGCTCAAACATCTCAGAGACAGACAACTCAACCGTAGCGCTGCACACCGAAGGGCTGTTGGTTGTTGTGTTTGATGAACACTGGGAGACCTCAAGAGCACTAGTCCGGAAAGTGACAGTGTCAGCATCGTCTGATGTTTGTGAATGTTGTGAACCACGCAATGGCTGGGCTACTGCTGCTGCTGAGGCGGGTCTGGTGGTGAGTCTGGTGAACCCAAGGGAGGCAGTGTTGCTGGTGGTACCCTGTCCTGCCGCGTTTGCCCACAGAGTGGGATGTTTGGATAGAATGTGGCGGCTCATGCTGGTGGTGGAGAGGTTGTTAATACTTTTCCCCCTGCTCAGGCGGGTCTTGCACACCTTGCAAATCGCCATGGTAACATCCTCAGTGCAGTCTTCAAAGAAAGCCCAGACTTTAACTGGCTGAGGACTCGGACCTCGTGCGTGATGTGCTGGTGCTGCTTAACCCACTGCTGGACGCTTGAGAGGTCATCCAAGTAATTATCTGGTCCTGTTCTTTTGGATCTGTGAGGGTTGTTGTCCTGGACAACATGGGCAGTATTGAGTGGGTTTTCTTGGGTGCTCCCCTGTGGCCTGTACGTGAACCGTCAGGGGAAACACCTCTTCCCTTGCCCCTCCCTCTTTCACCGGATTTCTTCCTCATTTCACTTATCCTTAAAGTACACGCTGACTGGCAGCAGTACAGTGGCAGTACAGAAATGCTATACAGTGGTGGGTGAGCGGTGTACCACTATTGTCAGCAGTGACACAGAGCACAATGCTATACAGTGGCGGGTGAGCGGTGTACTACTGTTCCCAGCAGACACAGAGTGGAAGTAAACACAGTGCTATATAGTGTGGCTGAGCCGTGTACACAGAGTGGCATTAAACACAATGCTATATAGTCTGCTATATAGTCACCCCGAACAGGGTGATGTTCTGCAGAACCCGAACAGTGGCAAACACTGTTCGCCCAACACTACTGGGAGGGAACGCAGATTTTAGTACCTAAACACACGATACAACATGTTTTCCGGGGTCGGACTCTGAGGCACATACAGATGGTCCCGATCATCATCCTCATCATACAACTCTTCTCCTGAGTCTGACCCACCCACCACCTCTGCCACCCCAACATCCCCAGACACAGACCCCTCATCGTCCTCAACATTAACTTGGGATGCTGGCCTGAGCCAGACCTCCTCCTCCACATCAGGCCCCATCATCTCCTCAATGGCAGCCCTCATTAATCGCTCTGGCGACGGACTGATGGACACAACGTTCTCCTCCGGGGAGGGCTGCTGCTGACCACTGGCTGCTGGGGTGGATGTTATAGCTTGCGTGGGGCGTTGGCTGTTGCTGTTGTTGGGAGTGCTGCTCACAGCGGAGGTCTCTGGGGAACTCATGTTGAGCTCATATAGTGGTTGACGGTGAGTGGAGTATTACTGATCCCAGCAATATACACACTGACTGGCAGAGTACGCAATGCTATATAGTGTGGCTGAGCGGTGTACACAGAGTGGCAGTAAACACAATGCTATATAGTCTGGCTGAGCGAGCGGTGTACTACTGTTCCCAGCAGAATCAGAGTGGCAGTAAACAATGGTATATAGTCTGGCTGAGCGGTGTACACAGAGTGTCAGTAAACAATGGTATATAGTCTGGCTGAGCGAGCGGTGTACTACTGTTCCCAGCAGAATCAGAGTGGCAGTAAACAATGGTATATAGTCTGGCTGAGCGGTGTACACAGAGTGTCAGTAAACAATGGTATATAGTCTGGCTGAGCGGTGTACACACAATGCTATATAGTCTGCTATATAGTGTCAGTAAACAATGGTATATAGTCTGGCTGAGCGAGCGGTGTACTACTGTTCCCAGCAGAATCAGAGTGGCAGTAAACAATGGTATATAGTCTGGCTGAGCGGTGTACACAGAGTGTCAGTAAACAATGGTATATAGTCTGGCTGAGCGGTGTACACAGAGTGGCAGTAAACACAATGCTATATAGTCTGGCTGAGCGAGCGGTGTACTACTGTTCCCAGCAGAATCAGAGTGGCAGTAAACAATGGTATATAGTCTGGCTGAGCGGTGTACACAGAGTGTCAGTAAACAATGGTATATAGTCTGGCTGAGCGGTGTACACAGAGTGTCAGTAAACAATGGTATATAGTCTGGCTGAGCGGTGTACACAGAGTGGCAGTAAACACAATGCTATATAGTCTGGCTGAGCGAGCGGTGTACTACTGTTCCCAGCAGAATCAGAGTGGCAGTAAACAATGGTATATAGTCTGGCTGAGCGGTGTACACAGAGTGTCAGTAAACAATGGTATATAGTCTGGCTGAGCGGTGTACACAGAGTGTCAGTAAACAATGGTATATAGTCTGGCTGAGCGGTGTACACAGAGTGGCAGTAAACACAATGCTATATACTCTGGCTGAGCGAGCGGTGTACTACTGTTCCCAGCAGACACAGAACAGTGAACAGAATGCTATATAGTGTGGCTGAGCGAGCGGTGTACCACTATTCCCAGCAGACACAGAACAGTGAACAGAATGCTATATAGTGTGGCTGAGCGGGCGGTGTACCACTATTCCCAGCAGACACAGAACAGTGAACAGAATGCTATATAGTGTGGATGAGCGAGCGGTGTACCACTATTCCCAGCAGACACAGAACAGTAAACAGAATGCTATATAGTGTGGCTGAGCGAGCGGTGTACCACTATTCCCAGCAGACACAGAACAGTGAACAGAATGCTATATAGTGTGGCTGAGCGAGCGGTGTACCACTATTCCCAGCAGACACAGAACAGTGCACAGAATGCTATATAGTGTGGCTGAGCGAGCGGTGTACCACTATTCCCAGCAGACACAGAACAGTAAACAGAATGCTATATAGTGTGGCTGAGCGAGCGGTGTACCACTATTCCCAGCAGACACAGAACAGTAAACAGAATGCTATATAGTGTGGCTGAGCGAGCGGTGTACCACTATTCCAAGCAGACACAGAACAGTGAACAGAATGCTATATAGTGTGGCTGAGCGAGCGGTGTACCACTATTCCCAGCAGACACAGAGTGGCAGTAAACAGAATGCTATATAGTGTGGCTGAGCGAGGTACACAGAGTGGCAGTAAACAGAATGCTATATAGTGTGGCTGAGCAAGCGGTGTACTACTATTCCCAGCAGACACAGAGTGGCAGTAAACAGAATGCTATATAGTGTGGCTGAGCGAGGTACACAGAGTGGCAGTAAACAGAATGCTATATAGTGTGGCTGAGCAAGCGGTGTACTACTGTTCCCAGCAGTGACACAATGACAGGGGGGACCCTGGCTAGCGTGGCTGGAGCGCGAACTACCCTGCCTGCCTACCCAAAGCTAAACCCACAGACAAATGGCGGAGATATGACGTGGTTCGGGTATTTATTTACCCGAACCACGTGACCGTTCGGCCAATCAGAGCGCGTTCGGGTCCGAACCACGTGACCCGTTCGGCCAATCACAGCGCTAGCCGAACGTTCGGGGAACGTTCGGCCATGCGCTCTTAGTTCGGCCATATGGCCGAACGGTTTGGCCGAGCACCGTCAGGTGTTCGGCCGAACTCGAACATCACCCGAACAGGGTGATGTTCTGCAGAACCCGAACAGTGGCGAACACTGTTCGCCCAACACTACGTATCACACGGCCGTCCCCAGTACAGCGCTGCTGCTGATCGCAGCGCAGTACTACCCTATTTGACAGCGGTTTCACCGTCTAAGTCTCCCGAGCGGCGTTCACTGCTCGGAGACTGAAGGCGGGGCAGAGCTTCGCCCCCCTGAGCAGGAGATGCACGCGCAGCGTGCGCGCGATCTCCTGCTAGCCCCATAGACGGCCGTTCACGCCAATCGGCGTGGAGCGGTCCTGGGGCTGCCGCACTGCTCACGCCAATTGGCATGGAGCATTTGTCAAGTAGTTAAAGGACAACTGAGTTGACATGTGACATGATGAGATAGACATAGGTATGTACAGTGCCTAGCACACAAATAACTAGGCTGTGTTACTTTTTTTCTTTCTCTGCCTGAAAAAGTTAAAATTCAGGTATCAAAGTAACAGTTTCTGTCCGGTTTGGGACCGGGTCGGACTATAGCGCAACCCTCACTGATAAGTAATTACAGCCATTAAACACTTTCCTGTCAGTAAATGGCTTCTGTGAGCAGGAAAAAGATAAAAAGGGTCAATAATTCATTGATTTGAGCTCTGGCATACTTAACATATTTTGGTTCCTGGACGTAGAAACCAGGGATGCTCAAATTCGGCTTCGGGAGATATCCGGATTTTTGCTATCCGGATATCTCCCAGTAATGCTGTGCGGGCTGGGCGGCGGGGTCAAGCTTACCTCTCTGACGTCTTCTTCGGTCGTCCCTCAGCGCCTCCCACGATGCGCTCCATGCGCGTCACGTGATTACAAACACTTCCTCCTTCAACACGGAAGGAGGAAGTGTTTGTAATCAGGTGACCGCCGCTTGGAGCGCATCGTGGGAGGCGCTGAGGGACGACCGAAGAAGACGTCAGAGAGGTAAGCTTGACCCCCCCGCCCAGCCCGCACAGCATTACTGGGAGATATCCGGATAGCAAAAATCCGGATATCTCCCGAAGCCGAATTTGAGCATCCCTGGTAGAAACTACGTCCAGGAACCATGCGCGCCACCGCACGCTCCCGGCCGTTAGCCGCGGTTCGTTAGCCAGGCAATCAGTGAATCGGGCTATGGTGCCCGATCACTGATTGCTCTCCCCCGCTGAAAAAGCGACAGCTTCTCTCGGAAGGTGCGCTTTTTCTGGCTGTTCCCTCCCCGATACGTCACTCTAAGCGTGTGTTACGCTTAGAGTGATGTCATGTAAACAAACTCATGGCCGCCATCTTGTGGCCAAAAAGTAATACTACAACTGAAAGTAAAAAAAAAAAAAATTTAACACACATTTACATTATAAATCTATTGTTTACCTCCCACCCTCCCAAAACTACCCAAATAAAATGTTTACTATAAAAAAAAACCATTACAATAAAAAAAAAAAATGTAAATATTTACCTAAGGGTCTACACTTTTTAAATATCAATGTAAAGATGAAATATTTCTATATTTTTTTATTTTAAACTTGTAAATAGTGATAGATGCAAAATGGAAAAAATGCACCTTTATTTCCAAATAAAATATTGTCACCATACATTGTGATAGGGACATAATTTTAACGGTGTAATAACCGGGACATATGGGCAAATACAATACGTGAGTTTTAATTATGGAGGCATGTATTATTTTAAAACTATAGTGGCTGAAAACTGAGAAATAAATGAATTTTTCCATTTTTTTATTATTCTTCCTGTTAAAATGCATTTACAGTAAGGTGGCTCTTAGCAAAATGTACCCCCCAAAGAAAGCGTAATTGGTGGCGGAAAAAACAAGATATAGATCAGTTCATTGTGATAAGTAGTGATAAAGTTATAGGCTAATGAATGGGAGGTGAACATTTCTCACGTGAAAACGACAGAACGCGAATGGGTTAAATGAAGGTATCATTGAGCAGAGACAATGAAACAATAAAAACCTAAGACCTAAATTTAAATGTAAAATGAAACGGTGGGATATCTAAAAAAGTTATTTTTAGGAGAAGGAGGATGGATACTATTGTTTATCTTATCAGTTTATTTTCACTTTGGATGTCCTTTAACCATTACACTATCCAGCCACGATGGTGATGACAATGATGACGGTGATGACAGTGATGATGACGGTGATGACGGTGATGATGACGGTGATGAGGTGTGCGAGTACATGGTCCTCAAATGTGAAATTATCGGTCGTACTGCTCAGAGGTAGAATTCTTGGGTCTTTTGTAATAGACTGACTAAAGCTACTCTTTAAAGTGAATGAAACAACTTGAAAAAGTAAAAAAAAAAAAACTATATAGTTTTAACCTTAAACCCCCCGAGATGTACCACTGCCAACTCCAACACATGTTTTGGTTTTACCACTATGTTCAGCTAAGCCGTCTGAAGAGTTACCACTTACGCCTTCTCACTGATGGATGAAAACCATACAGGAATAATTTTGGTCAACTTCTTTTCTCCTCCATGTGTCAGAATGAGGTAAACGTTCTTATTGAACAATACATTTTCTTGTTTCCAGCAAGTCCGTATACTAATATATTTGGACGGCAGTTGTGTGCAGTTTTGCCTCGCGATGCTCATGTCTGTTGTTGAATAATGTCAACACCATTCTCCTTCTTCAATACTTGGCCCGCTTTGTCTACCAGAGATGGTCAAAAAGTGCCAAATATGGTTTTGTGAGACATTTTTGCAGTTATAGAAAGAGTTTTGAAAAACAACCTTCCAGGTTTCATTAGCGTGGAATTCAACTCTTATTATTGCTGTAAACATGTATCAAGGCTACACAAATGTTTTTGTAACTTAATGTCGTTAAAAATTACCTTTTATCTTTAATTTGCTCCTGGTCCTGGCTATACATTTCCAAAACTGCCACTTTGACAAGTTAGCATTACTTTTCTGGTCTGGAATCTGTACTCTGTGTTTTAGCAAACATAGGCCATATATCCCCGCCCCCTTATCTTGGACAGGAGCCACCCATGGCCCGGGCCTATGTGGCATTTCCAGAGACATGGAAATGGCTCCGGGAAAGCCGAAAAACAGCTCATCCAGCTCCTGCAAAATCTTGGCGGTGTTAAATAATATCACCCCTCCATGCCGCCATGGACTCAGAGAAAAGATGCAATTCGGCTGCCAGCTATTTTGGGTAGCTGAATTGCACTGTTTTTCTTGTCATTTAGGCTCTGTCTTTTGCCAGCACCCAAATTACCATCTGAGCACCATTACAACCTATGGCCCAAATGTCCATCGCTGCGGACAGGTAATGTCAGGGGTGTAACAATAGACCCTGCAAGGCATGCAGCTGCAGGGGGCCCCAGAAGCCACAGAGGGATCCATGGGGGGAGAAGTTTATTTTCCCTGTCCTGAGAGACTGACAAATAAGGGCACAGAGAGAAAAAAACTTTCTGCTCTCTGCACAATTGTTCTAATGACTGCATCTGCTCAGCCACTGATAAGGAATCATACAAAGTTTTGCAGATAAAGATTTGTAGACAGTTCCTATTCAGTGTTCATCAGGGTCTTGTGTACAGTGCTCTGCCCCCAATCTCTCTACCCCTCCCCAATTGCTGTGTACTGTAGTGATGCTGGAGAAGTCTGCAGAGCCAGTTCTGCTCCATCAGAGATGGACAGAGTGAGTGTAATAAGCTGAGGCTGGGAGCACAATCATCTGTAAATTTTCTGTGTGCGTTTTCTGCACACCATGTGTGTCTGTATGTATGAAAACATGCATGTTTTATCACAGAAGTTAATGTAATTGATAGAGAAAAATGTGTGCAGTGCTTCACTGCTGTTTTTATCTGCATGGGGAAAACACATACAAGTGTGCACTAGCCACTTGATTAACAGTGGCTCCCAGTTTACCTGTGCAGAAAGCAAGGTGGAGGGGGCACCGTCCAAACTTTCGCAGGGAGCCCAGTGATTTTTAGTTACGCCCCTGGGTAATGTATAGCTTGCACATAGATAAACTTTAACAGAAACCATAACCAAGAATTGAACTTCATCCCAGTCAGTAGCTGATACCCCCTTTCCCATGAGAAAGCTTTACTTTTTCTCAAACGGATCATCAGGGGGCTCTGTATGGCTGATATTGTGGAAAAACCCCTCCCACAGTGTGATGTCAGGACCATGGTCCTGACAGTTTCCTGTCTGTGAACCTCATTGCATTGTGAGAAATAGTTGTTTACAGCTGGTTCCAACTGCCAAAAAGGTAAGCAGCATCTCCTACCTCTGACATCACCTGCCAGCAGTAAAAATGTCACCATGTTATAAATGTCAGAATGTAAATCAGGGAGTGGAAAGATTTTACAATGAGCAAACACTGACTAAATAATTATACACAACTATTGTGAAAATGAAGCACTTTTAATTACATTATTTTCATTGGAGTTCCTCTTTAAAAAGTAAAAAAAAAAGCCAAACCTCCTCTGAACCCAACATAAGTACCCCCTGGGGTACGCTTACCATCTAAAATGTGGACCATTACAGGATATGAGCATTTATCTAATAAGAAAAGGGAAAAATAAAGTTATGTAGCAGGTGGGATTCTGTGCAGCCATCCAAGCCCAGCGTAATGTGTATGGCAAGCGTTGCGGTGCTCGATGTGCTGACACGATAGACAGAGCCGTACCCAGCAATCATCCTGCAATACTGGGAGCAGTCTTCCCGCTCCCTGACACAGCAAACGCCCACAAGCCTTCACTTCCCATCAGCCTGAGATACACCATGGATGTCCTCCTCTTCCAGGACAGGGGAAGCCGCAGGACACAGACGGCTGTCTACATTTCCAACACACATGGAATATGAAGGTTGGACGCAAAACTGCAGCGACTGGGAATTCTTCTGAAGTACCGGCCAATTGGTGTTCTCATTTGCTTTCTTACTTCCTAGTTCTTTGGGCCATTGTGATTGGAAAGACAATAATGTGCTTAAAGGGTAAGTGTATTTATCAACACATTTACCCGATTCCAATGAAGCTGTGAAACAGCTGTGCAGAATAGTCTGCAGTTCGTGAAAAGAAACAAAACTTTGTGCAGTGTTGTTGTTTTGTGTGCAGAAATTAAAGAGGAACGTTAGCGAAAAAGTGAAAAAATAAATCAATACATTGCAAAATGAGAAGTAAAAAATTAGGAGAGAGATCAAGAAAGGATTGATATTCGCCATGTAAATCGTTCATGTTGTTTGATCCACATTCAGCCTGCACGTCATCATCTTTACTACTGGCAGACACGGAAAAAAACAGACAGATCCAACTGCCAGTATCTATAACCACACCCCCTAACAATGCAATAGGCTAAAAGGTTGTTTTTTAATAGATATACATACTGTATGCACAGGGAGAAATACTGGTTGCTAGGCAGTTAGAAACAGCTGATATTTCCCACAATGCCACAAGGCTCACAGACAGGAAACTGTCAGGACCTAGGTCCTGACATCACACTGTGGGAGGGGTTTCGCCACAATATCAGTGTTTTATGTTTTCTTTTATGCAAATGTATGCTACTGATTAAATGTGGCGCTATTTTCAAGATACAAATATTTTCTCAAAAAATTACCCAAAAAATTCATATCAACTTGTGATTATTTGGTTCTCATTGACAACTCCGTAAGTTAAGGTGTGTATCATTCAGCAATAAAACATTAAACTTACTTTTTTAGCTTTTAAACACAAAATAAAACTGTTGGATTCTAGGTAAGTCCTGCTCAGGAGTAGGACTATAGTTAATTTCATTATTTTATTTTCACCATTAGTTTTAGCCACAGACCCTGAACAAGCATGCAGATCAGATGCTCTGGCGGAAGTCTGACAAGATTAGCTGCATGCTTGTATCAGTTGTGTGATTCAGACACTATAAATGGATGATAAAATTTAACAAATCACATTAAACATTTAAATAAATTACAACAATTAAAATATGTCTAAAATGAAATACATCTTATCAAAATATATGTAAAACATTGCAGGCCACCTTTAAAACAGGTGGCTTGCAAGCTTATAAGGTTTAGGTCACCCACAGTTACCCATAATAGCCGCCCATCCAACACTAAAGACGGCGCAAAATCCCTCCCCTTCTATTAAGTAGCTGCAAGTGGAGACTACTTATATCGTTCCCCACAGCTGCCACATCACCTGAAGAAGGTGTGGCAAATGCCGAAACCGGTAGTGACGTGACAGTACGTACGAGTGGAGGCCATGCCCACTGCAACTCCTTGTCGTAGGAATACCAATGCGATCCAGGGTCCTAGCCAGACCTGTGGATGGAGACTTTTGATGTGGGCAGCCTACTACACGCGTCTTTATCTTACTATAATGTAAGTGCTATTTTATTTGCCGATTCACAACAAAAAGTTGAATGCACTATTAGATCAACAGGACTGCTAGGCAACTAGTATTGTTTGAAAGGAAATAAATATGGCAGCCTCCAGGTGTCCTTTAGCAGGAGAGTTTCTGCGGCAGCATTTGGGTTATATAATAGTGTCTATTTTTTAGCAGAGTTCTTTACAAAGTCTATAGATCCCCTTTAAAATAAAGGGCCGAGATATATATTTCTTTTAAACGAAAAACGAATGGAGAGACGAATTTCCTTCTCTGGCAACGCTTCCATCATGTTTGGATTAAAGGGAAGGAATTCACTCTGTTATTACTCCCTTCCCAAAATAAATTGAATGTATTGGATGTCATCCCAACCGAAGCACACAAACACACCTTGTGGGCATGACCCGGGCCGGCCCGGGGCTTCCTGCTGATCACAAATCTAATGTACAATTAAGAGCTGCAAAGTCAAAATATCATCTCGCCGCGCAGGGCGGAAGCGGAGGTGTAGGGAGTGTAACCGTAGATCGACCAGCGCTAAATCCAATTAGATAAGGCATGATCGCTATTTCCACACGTGGCTCCAGCAGAAGCTCAAACAAAAAAGATGGAAAATCTCATAATTCTGCAGCACCAACTCCCAGGGCCGCCTACACAGGAAGTTCTCAGGTCCTGGGCCTATAGTGGGGGAACATGGAGTTTACCTGGCATGGGGGGATCCAAGAGAGGCCCTGAAGTGTAGATCGTATGGATACAGTTGGGAAAAAGAAAAAGGTCGCATGCTCAGCAGTGTCCAGAAAAATATAAAGGGTAGCAGAGATCTGTATTTTGTTTTGCTTTGTTAATCATGTGATTAGATGAATGGATCATGTGATTTCCTGTGGGTGGGGTATTTAGGTGTCACTGATGTGAGGCGTGGCAAAGCTGAGGAAGGGCAACGCCCGAAACATGCTGTGTGCCTCTGCAGGGCCGGTTCAAGTAACAATTGGGCCCTAGGGCAAAATTAGCCTGGGAGCCCCCAACAGACACCCCCCAACCAAAAAGTGTCATTAGAGGCCCTTTGTTGCAGCTAAATTTCCCTCCTGGGCCCCTGAGCTGGCTGCTTACCCTCCCCCAATCACCTTCAAACTTAACAGACTCTGCAGAGTCCCTGAGGAGAAACAGTTAAGATGGCGGAAGGACAACTTGGGGGTCCCTACAGGCTCTGGGGCCGTGGGGCAATTGCCCATTTTTTCCTATGGTAGCTCTGGCCCTGTGCCTCTGTATGCTGACAATACAATCTACTACTACTGAGCCAATCCTGTTATTATGCAGATAAAATAGTGAGTGATTGCAGGGGTAGAGCTATTCCGGGCACGCTCCTACGAGCCAGGTCTTTTTGGCGCCAGTTCACTGCTGCCATAGGCTGTAATGTTAGCTACGGCTATAGCAGCGCAGCCCCAACTGCAATAAAATCACTGTAATTTGGGTGCCAGCAATAGCCAGACCCTGAATAAGGTAATCAGTCAGGGAAATATATTTGTTATATTCTCTGAGATTACCTAGCACAGGGAATCTTTTGTCTTCTCCCTGTGCCCACATTACCACACGGCCAGAACATACTTACGCCAGTCCTTCAAGTGCGGATAAAAATTATTCAAGTCGCATATATCTTACGAGGTTCCAGGCATGCAAGTTCAGATGCCTGTAAGAATGGGTGGAGCTGTTTCACGTCAGGGATGGCGCTCAACCACGGCATTATTGGTTACCCCTGACGCGAGACAGCTGTTAGCTCTACGGACTGCCCCACCGTACCGACCTGCCTTGGCATTGAGCTCTACATGTCTGAAGCCCTTTAAGATATACGCAACTTGAATAAAGTTTATCTACTGATTTCGGATCGTGTCCTGGTCCTGGACTGACATTCACATACTTTGTGTGGAGCTCACAAAATTTTCCATTCCAAAAGAATTTTTCAAAAGAACCTTGACGTTTTTGAGAAAAACAGATTTTAAAATTGCAAAGGAAAAATGTTTTTTAAAGGACATTTTCACAAACACTACAAGGTCTTTTTGAAAAATGGTGATGATAGCACCTATGGAGGCTTTAATATAAAACACTATATTCGGCAAAAAATTACGCAAAAATTACACAAAATTGTGAAATTACGATTCCTGATTACGTTTGATGCGAAATAATTATGATTTTTCCTAAAATTTCACATTACAATTTTGCAAACTAATTGCCAATTACAATGCAAAATTACGATTAAGCGAAATGTGTGCTCATCACTGACTCCATTTTGTTTGGTTCCATCTCTTTTCACCGGGTCTTTTCTTGGAAGAACAATGAACCTGACCAAAAACTAAGCCACAGCCTTGCCTAGCAGAAAATCTGTTAAACATTACGTCTTATGTGAAAGCTCTGACGCGTGACATAATTAAATTTAGCACAATAAAACAATATTCCCCATCGACAGAAACACAGAACCGTGTGCTCTGGCTTTGAGGGGCTGGACTAGTGGGATATCTTAACCCTGGGAAATGCTTTTACAGCATTAATGTTTGATATTACAAGCCTGACTCCTTGGCCCAACGCTCCAGCTGTTTGAAAATAAAAACGTGCAGAGATCCAGGGAGAGGTCTGATGTGTTTGTAGACCTGGAGGCCCAGGCAGGGTCCTGAAAGTCCTGCGTAAAGATGACAAATGATAAGTGTTCTTAGCACTTTCAATAGCGTGTGAGCCATAGGGCTTAATTTGCTAAGGTTCTCCTGAGCTGAAGAACACTGATAAACTGTCCACTGACTTGGGCTATATGCTACAGGGGGCTGTTTTGATGTAACCTGGGGGATTATTTGCTGTATATATTGTAGATTGCACTTACACCTTGTATAGCACTCCTGACAAAGCCCTTTATGGTGAAACATGTCAAGTCACGGGTGAGATTATAACAATGTATGTATAAGCACCTCTATAGATATTAGTTGCATCCTCCGCCCATCTATATGTTTTATAAGTGTAAACTGGCTATAAGCGATACTCATCTTATTTGATGGAAACCGAGTGGTGAATTATCTACTCGTTAGCCAGGGTAGCGATGTCCTACTTTCCCATCTAACCAGTTTGCTTTTCCATAATCTGTGGTGTTACCGGGGTACCTGGAGATCGGTACACCCCACTAGGTGTATTCCTACAGCAGTAGTGGGGGATAAACCGCCCAAGGTTCCCTCTCAAATACTTTATACACCCACGCTGCAAGCCTGCAGCATGATCTTTTGCTAATAAAGTTATTGTAGCGATTGGTGTAGCAACCCAGACGTCTGATTATGTGTGATCTGCAGAATCACCGATAATACAGACGCTATACCTGATTATATGGTGATCTGCAGAATCGCCAATAATACAAGTATAGCTAGCAGGATAGCAAGGTGTATAGTGCTTGGTGCAACAGTAACTGAATAGTTTAACTAGACCTCACCAGAGGAGCTGGTGGGCACTATTGGTACACAGTAACTGAATAGTTTGGCTAAACCTTACCAGAGGAGCTGGTGGGTTCTATAGTACACAGTAATAGAATAGTGGACTAGATCTCACTAGAGGAGCTGATGAGTACTAGCACAGAGAACCTCACCAGTGACAGGGTTCACTGGTGAGTAGAATGGTCAGACAGGCTAGGATCAGTAACAGGCGGGCAGGTACAGTACAAAATCGACAGGCAAGAGAGTAGTTAGATGTCAGGCAGAGTTCAGCAACAGAGTCAGATGGGCAGAAGTACAGAATCGATTTGCAAGAGCAGAGTCAGAGGATAGCCAGAGTCATACACAGAATATCAAATATACAATAAACAATAATCCTAGTCTTGTGAGAAATCCCTGGTTTCCTCCCAGATCAAAGCACACCGGATACTATCTAAGGTCTGAGCGCTAACCCGTAAGTATTCACAACAGCAGACAGGTTGCGAGTGAAGACTGAAGGCTTTTGAAGCAGAGGAGACCCTACGGCCGCTCCCACCACCAATCAGCCAATCCGAAGCGCCATGAATCTTCTCTGACGTCAGCCGACCGGCTGGTCAGCTGACGCGCCTCCTCCCCGCATAAAGGTCCTGTCTCCGCGCGCGCCCGCGCGATACAGCAACCCTATGAGCAATAGACAACCGGCATACTAGACGCCAGAGGAACGGGAGAGGTCACAGAGCAGGCAAGCTAGGCGGCTGCGGAGACACCCTGCGTGCCCGCAGCCGCTGCTTCCATGGGTGTCACAGTTATATACTTTTATTGTTCCATTTGAAGGCCTTGTCCTGTAGGACCTTATGCATTGTTAACTTTCCTGGTAAGGTATCTTGGAATGTTTTATTGTCCACAATCCACAAAGCAATCCACCAACATTCTACTCCACAAATCTTCTCACTATTAGGCCTTGCTCACATTGCAGGCGTTTTTGTTAAATTTTATGATTCTCTATGAGAGAGTTCATATCAGGGCGGCTCATTGCCTCATTTGCGATCCGCTTTGAAAAGCGGTGCTTGGGCCATTTTTGAGGCGATTTGCCTCAATGGAAGGTATAGGAAAAACGCAAAACGCTCACAAAATTGCTTTGGCAAGTGATTGCGTGAGCGTTTTTTCTTTTTTGAATACATTGTATTTATTTTTCCAGATTTTTTTGCGGACGGAAAAAAGACGGAAGCGCTCTGCAAAAGCGCTTACAAAAACGCCCACACAGAAAATTGATGGAAAATGCTTTAAAAGGCGCGGGAAAAAAAAGCCCACCGCGGACAGACATGCGAGCCAAACGCAATGTGCGGGATGATTAATGGTATGCACATATTTCCAAGGTTGATGCAGAATTATGCTAATTTTTTATGCAAATGTATGTAGCTTGAAAATGGAATTCAGTTGGTCCATTTTCAAGCTTCATAAATTTTCCTAAAAAATTGCATAGATCTGCATCAACTCGGAATTACTTGAATCTCATTAACTATCCCTATTCAATAACTTTCAGATACCACTTCAGCAGAGATGGTGAATGAGATGGATATACATTCTACTTGCGTTCAAATTTCATGTAAATTGTATGCAGTTTTAATTTTGGCATCTATCATAGTAAGGGTTAATAAAAAGTGCTTTACTTCTGCAGTTGGGGAAGTCAGGCTACAGCAGGAGCTCTCCCAAAAAATAATTAGAGTTCATAAAACGACTGTATGGCAGTGCAAACGCATGATAGCAGGATAGTGCTGTAAAGCTCAGTAGGTTATCATTTCTCTGCGTGGGAGTGGAATAAATAGCAGCCACATCAGTGTGATGTTAAATATGGCTGAAAATCCAAAACTTGATTTTCAACTCTTAAAAGGAAAGTAAGATTCAGGGACTACAGGAAAGTTCTATTCAGGATTAGGACTAAAAATACAATTATTTAACGCTTTATTTTACTTTGATTTTAGGTTTGCTTTAGGAGTGGATGAAATTATAGAATTTTATATGTCTCTCTCCCTTTTGTAAGATGCTGTATGTTTTGTTGATCACTACTATACATCAACACTGTTACTATAATGTCTGCCATTTTTGTATTATATGTACCTATGTCTGTGTTTTTATGTGTACTAATGTCTGTGTTTTATGTATACCATTCTCTGTATACCATTGTCTGCATTTTATGTATAGAATCATCTGTATTGTTATTTATACCAATGTCTGTGTATTCATAGATACCATTTTCTGTATTTTTATGTATACTAGTGCCTGTATTTTAAGTATACAGTTGTCTGTGTTTTATGTATACCGTTGTCTATAGTTTTATGTATACTAATGTCTGTATTTCAAGTACACCGTTGTCTGTATTTTATGTATAACATCATCTGTATTGTTATTTATACCAGTGTATATACAGTGGTGTGAAAAAATATTTGCCCCCTTCCTGATTTCTTATTCTTTTGCATGTTTGTCACACTTAAATGTTTCTGCTCATCAAAAACCATTAACTATTAGTCAAAGATAACATGATTGAACACAAAATGCAGTTTTAAATGATGGTTTTTATTATTTAGTGAGAAAAAAAAACTCCAAACCTACATGGCCCTGTGGGAAAAAGTGATTGCCCCCCTTGTTAAAAAATAACTTAACTGTGGTTTATCACACCTGAGTTCATTTTCTGTAGTCACCCCCAGGCCTGATTACTGCCACACCTGTTTCAATCAAGAAATCACTTAAATAGGAGCTATCTGACACAGAGAAGTAGACCAAAAGCACCTCAAAAGCTAGACATTATGCCAAGATCCAAAGAAATTCAGGAACAAATGAGAACAAAAGTACTGTAATTGAGATCTATCAGTCTGGTAAAGGTTATAAAGCCATTTCTAAAGCTTTGGGACTCCAGTGAACCACAGTGAGAGCCATTATCCACAAATGGCAAAAACATGGAACAGTGATGAACCTTCCCAGGAGTGGCTGGCTGACCAAAATTACCGCAAGAGCGCAGAGAAAACTCATCCGAGAGGCCACAAAAGACCCCAGGACAACATCTAAAGAACTGCAGGCCTCACTTGCCTCAATTAAGGTCAGTGTTCACGACTCCACCATAAGAAAGAGACTGGGCAAAAACGGTCTGCATGGCAGATATCCAAGGCGCAAACCACTTTTAAGCAAAAAGAACATTAAGGCTCGTCTCAATTTTGCTAAAAAAAATCTCAATGATTGGCAAGACTTTTGGGAAAATACCTTGTGGACCGACGAGACAAAAGTTGAACTTTTTGGAAGGTGCGTGTCCCGTTACATCTGGCGTAGAAGTAACACAGCATTTCAGCAAAAGAACATCATACCAACAGTAAAATATGGTGGTGGAAGTGTGATGGTCTGGGGTTGTTGTGCTGCTTCAGGACCTGGAAGGCTTGCTGTGATAGATGGAACCATGAATTCTACTGTCTACCAAAAAATCCTGAAGGAGAATGTCCGGCCATCTGTTTGTCAACTCAAGCTGAAGCGATCTTGGGTGCTGCAGCAGGACAATGACCCAAAACACACCAGCAAATCCACCTCTGAATGGCTGAAGAAAAACAAAATGAAGACTTTGGAGTGGCGGTGGCCTAGTCAAAGTCCTGACCTGAATCCTATTGAGATGTTGTGGCATGACCTTAAAAAGGCGGTTCATGCTAGAAAACCCTCAAATAAAGCTGAATTACAACAATTCTGCAAAGATAAGTGGGCCAAAATTCCCCCAGAGCGCTGTAAAAGACTCATTGCAATTTATCACAAACGCTTGATTGCAGTTATTGCTGCTAAGGGTGGCCCAGCCAGTTATTAGGTTCAGGGGGCAATTTCTTTTTCACACAGGGCCATGTAAGTTTTGAGTTATTTTTCTCACTAATTAATAAAAACCATTATTTAAAACTGCATTTTGTGTTCAATTATGTTATCTTTGACTAATAGTTAACGGTTTTTGATGAGCAGAAACATTTAAGTGTGACAAACATGCAAAAGAATAAGAAATCAGGAAGGGGGCAAATAGTTTTTCACACCACTGTATATTCATGTATCCATTTCCTGGATTTTTATGTATACCAATGTCTGCATTTTTTTTGCATACCATTTATTTATACCAATGTCTGTATATTTATGTATAACAATGTCTGTATTTTACAAAACTCATACCTGAATGATTTTTTTTTTTGCATAGATGTGCAGAGCTCCAGTAACTACTGGACTAAAGTACACACCAACACTCATTGCAGGCACAAAGGGGGGGACACAGCTTCAGTGAGGGGTGAACCTATACCTGAATGATTTATCTGCCATGATGTGCAGAGCTCCAATAACTACTGGACTAAAATACACACCTAGCTTTCACTACAGGCAAAGGGGGGTGTTAGCTTCAGTGATAATATGTGCACAAATTATAACCTAATAGACTTCCCCACGGTGGTGACGAACCCCCTTGGGGAAGACCTAACGCTCTGGAGCTCTGCACATCTATGCAAAAAAATCATTCAGGTATGAGTGTTGAAAGTGCTGCCATTCCTCCTGCTGTATGAATTGAATGTAAGTATTCTAGTGGCCAGCTGCATTCACTTTCAAAATCACTTCAAAAAGCTTTAGATTAGAATTAGTACACAATTTGCATCTGCTTTGCATTCAGGGCATGTATTTAGTCCAGAGGGGCTGTGCATTGCCTCTGTAGGCTCTGTATATTTATGTATACTTTTTCTGTATTTTTATGTATACCATTGTCTTTTTTTATTTACACCAAAATCTGTATTTGTATGTATACCATTGTCTGTTTTTTTTATTTATAACAAAGTCTGTATTTTTATGTATACCAATGTCTTTATTTTTTGGGGGAAACCAATGTCTGTATATTTATGTATACATTTTCTATATTTTATATGTATACCATTGTCTGTTTTTTATTTATACCAAAGTCTGTATTTTTATGTATACCAATGTCTTTATTTTTTGGGGGAAACCAATGTCTGTATTTTTATGTACCTTTGTCTGTTTCTAACTCTGTACAGGGCCAATGAAGGTGATGGCACTATACTAATAATAATAAATTATATTGTATGCATTTTTAATTTAATTTAAGGAAATTCTATTCCTAGGCATCAATTAATCATCTTGCAAGCAGGTAATTTTTTCGTAAAAAACACTTTAGTCTTTCTTCACCACAGAGAATGAGCACCCAGTCATGTGTCTGCTGTTATTATTCTGTTATTATTCTGTCCTGTGTCTTCTCATTGGTCTGCCTCACCTGGAGGACGGGTTCTCAGCTGTTCCACATCCACACACAGCAGTCTACTCACCTCCACCATCTCCGGGAGCCATTATCTCGGCTGCACCAGACGGTCTGTGTGACAACACGTCAAGTGAACGAGGAGAGACGAGAAATGATCCTATGTGGGATTATTATCACCCGGCGTAATCTTAGATGCCTTCAAAGCTGGTCTGCAGCGCACATAATGGTCCACAGCCATTTCATTGGGAAACATCAAAAAATATACATCTGGCTTCCATAGAGCAGGAGATAAGTGTCCACATTCCACAGAGCAGAGGGAATTTTTTTACTTTTTGAAATCCTCTTTTTACTGGAAATATTAGTAGTGTAGATCATTTCAAGGGTTGCTGAACATAAATTAGATGGTTTTCATGCTCGGAACACGATTACAAGCTCTGCTGACTCTCTCACAAGCTCTTAACTGGAGGAAACCGGTATTATGACAAACATGGAGGCTGCTGGTGCTGACCACTCAGATTCTAAAGAAGAAGAAAAAAACCTAAAAGAACAATAACATTTATTTTAAAGTAAACCTGTACTGAAAAAAAGTTCCCCTGGGGGAGTAATCACCTCAGTAGGGGGAAGCCTCTGGACCCTATTGAGGCCTCCCCCGTCCTCCTGTGTCCCAGGGCGGTCTCGCTGCAGCCCCCGGAACGCACAGGCAACAAATCCGACAGCCTGTGCAATATTTACCTTCCCTGGCTCCAGCGGGGGCGTTGTTGCGGCTCTTCTGACGGAGATAGGTGAAAATAGCCGATCTCCGTCAGGTCCGCTCTACTGTGCAGATGCAGGAGACTTGCGCCTGCGCAGTAGAGCGGCTATTTCCGCCTATATCCATGGGAAGAGCGGATACTGCGCCTGCGCTGGAGCCGAAAGGTAAATATTTACATCCCCACCGCACCAGGAGTATTTTCTCCGCCGCCGTAGGACCGAGGAGGACGAGGGAAGCCTCAATAGGATCCGGAGGCTTCCCCCACCCAAGGTGACTACCCCCCAGGGGAGTTTTTTTCATTACAGATTTTCTTTAAAGTGAACCTTGAGTCAGAAAAAAAAATGAGTTTTACTCACCTGGGGCTTCTACCAGCCCCTGCAGCAGTCCTGTGCCCTCGCAGCCACTCACTAGTCCTCTGGTCCCCAGCTGCCAGCAAGTTTCGTTTTTGCCGACAGGCCCGTCAGGACTGGCCACACGTAGCTTTTTCCGCATTCCCGACTGCAATTAGCGCTATTGCGTGCCGCAACGCGTACAAAAATTTGCCGCATATCTATGCGTGCGTAATGCGGCAACGCGTATTTTTGTACGCGTTGCGGTCCGCAATACCGCTAATTACAGTCGGGAATGCAGAAAAATCTACGCATGGCCAGCCCTGACGGGCCTGTCGGCAAAAACGAAACTAGCTGGCAGCGGGGGACCAGAGGACTAGTGAGTGGCTGCGAGGGCACAGGACTGCTGCAGGGGCTGGTAGAAGCCCCAGGTGAGTAAAACTCATTTTTTTTTCTGGCTTAAGTGTCTCTTTAAGCTCCTATTCTGCCTTTCATAGAGATGATCTTTTATAATTAAAGATGTTTTGAAGCTGCTGTTCTGGAACAAGAAAGTCACAGATAAGCATATCACTTCTGAGCTGATGCTTAAAGAGACACTGAAGCGAAAAAAAATATGTGATATAATGATTTGTATATTTAGTACAGCTAAGAAATAAAACATTGGGAGCAGAGAAATAAGTCTATTGTTTCCAGTACAGGAAGAGTTAAGAGACTTCAGTTGTTATCTATGCAAAAGAGCCATTGAGCTTCACAACTTTCAAAGTCGCAGAGAGCTCTGTCTTCTGAAGCTTGTTATCTCAACTGTCTGGCACTGTGTTGTTCACTGGCCTGCTCTGTAAAATCATTTAGAGTGCTGAGTAGTGTGTAAACTGCAAATATTAGAGAATGATGCAATGTTATATAAATACTAAATAATAATAAAATAATAATAAAAATAAATAATGTTATAAAAAAAAACCTATATGACTGAAAATAAAAATATGAGAATATTTTCTTTGCTACTAATGTCCTAGTAATTATCCGTACTACACATACAATTCATTATATCATTTTTTTTCCGTTTTAGTGTCTCTTTAAAGGACACCTGACGTGAGAGGGATATGGATTCTGCCATATTTATTTCCTTTTAATCAATACCAGTTGCCTGGCTGCCCTGCTGATCCGCTGTCTTTTCTTTCAGCCATAGTACTCGAACAAGCATGCAGATCAGGTGCTCTGACTGAAGGCTGATGTCAGGTGTGTAAATAAGACACTACTGAACAGATCAGCAGGACAGCCAGGCAACTAGTATTGCTTAAAAGGCAATAAATATGGCAGCCTCCAGAGACAGGGAGAGGAGCTCCAGGGCATGGAACGTGGAAGAGGTGAGTCTCCCTGCCCAGCCGCGGCTCTAATTGCTTGAGAAGGGAGCACTAAAGGGGGCCCCAGGTGAGGGGAGGAGTAAGGCCCCCTCCTCGCTGCTCTGTGTGACTGTTGTTCCCCCCTCCAGGCTACCTGTACTGCTGGCAACTATACCTGGCTACCTATACTGGGGGCACCTATAAAAGATTAGCTATACTGGGACCAATTATACCAGACTGCCTATACTAGGGACTCCTATAGTCCTATACCAGGCTACCTATACTGGGGCACCTATGCCTGGTTACCTATACTGGGGCACCTATGCCTGGTTACCTATACTGAGGCACCTATGCCTGGTTACCAATACTGGGGCACCTATACCAGGCTGACTATACAGAGGGCACCTATACCAGGCTACCTATACTGGGGCACCTATGCCTGGTTACCTATACTGGGGCACCTATACCAGGCTACCTATACTGGGGCCACCTATACCAGGCTACCTATACTGGGGGCACCTATAAAAGGTTATCTATACTGGGATCACCTATACCAGGCTACCTATACTGGGGCACCTATGCCAGGTTACCTATACTGGGACACCTATACCAGGCTGACTATACAGGGGGCACATATACCTGGCTACCTATACTGAGGGCACCTATGCCAGGTTACCTATACTGGGGCACCTATACCTGGCTACCTATACTGGGGCACCTATGCCAGGTTACCTATACTGGGACACCTATACCTGGCTGACTATACAGGGGGCACCTATACCTGGCTACCTATACTGAGGGCACCTATACCAGGCTACCTATGCTTAGGACACCTATACCAGGCTATTTATACCGGGGTACCTATACCAGGCTACATATACTGGGGACACCTATACCAGGCTATCTATACTGTAAGTATAGTTAAAAGAGTGCGCTACCCCTTAAGATAAAAAGAAAATAGTCCCAAAAACGTTCCTACTATAAAGAGTCCTTATACTAATAAGTCATTCGGGATCCAGTATCCAGATGCTCCAAAAGGGTTCGGTCAATCAAAGCAGGACTCCATATATGCAGAAAAGAGAAACAGAGAAAACCATAGTGCGATCTGTCTGTAGAATTTATTATATAGGGACCATCACCCTATGGCAGGGGTCTCAAACTCAATTTACCTGGGGGCCGCAGGAGGCAAAGTCAGGATGAGGCTGGGCCGCATAAGGGATTTCACAACCAACTGCACCACCCCCACCCCCACCCCCCATGTCCCTTGCGATGAATTTTTATTTCAAAGTCAGATTCACGCTGAAGCAAACTATTTTGCCTATTTTACCTTATAGTTCGCTTCATTGCTCCCATTACAAGTAATCCGCCGTGTCCCCACCGCAAAACGAGGGCTGCAGAGCCCCCAAATCGCCCGGGGGGGCAATCTGCCGACATTTCCTGGAAGGGGCAGAGCTTTCAGCTTCAACTCTGCCCCTCCTGACGTCAATCGCGGCGCATTGCCGCCTCTCCCCGCCCCTCTCACTCTTCCTTCACAGAGAGGGGCAGGGAGAGGCGGCGATTGACGTCAGGAGGGGCAGAGCTGAAGCTGAAATCTCTGCCTCTTCCAGGAAATGCCGGTGGATTGCCCCCTGGGCGATTTGGGGGATCTGCAGCCCTCGTTTAGTGGCGGGGATGCAGCAAATTACTTGGGAGCACTGAAGCGAACTATAAGGAAGCTTTTGCAGGCGAGGGCCACAAAATATTGTATCGAGGGCCGCAAATGGCCCGCGGGCCGCGAGTTTGAGACCCCTGCCCTATTGGAACCGACATGTGCGCTATCTACTGTGGGGTCACCTCTATCACCACAAGTGGTAGCCAACAAATGGCACGCTCACCTTACTGAGAGGCTGCCCAGCCCCACAGACAGCAACCACGCTTGTACAATTATCAGGAAGAAAGAAGGAAGCCGGATAATTGTACGTGGTTGCCGTATACCTCTTACTTCAGTTCCCCTTTAAGTGGTGGTGGTGGAGTGAGTGGCATACTGTTAAAAGACAACCGATGTGACATGATGAGATAGACATGGGTATGTACAGTGCCAAGTACACAAGTAACTATGCTGTGTTCCTTTTTTTCTTTCTCTGCCTGAAAGAGTTAAACATCAGGTATGCAAATAACAGTTTCTGTCCGGGTTGGACTGGGCCAGACTATAGCATAACCCTCACTGATAAGGAATTACAGCCATAAAACACTTTCCTGTCAGTAAATGGCTTCTGAAATCAGTAAAGAGATAAAAAGGGTCAATAGTTCATAGATTTAAACTCTGGCATACTTCAATGAAGGTGTCATTGAGCAGAGACAATGAGGAAGTAAAAACTGAAAAACTAGATTTAAATATAAAATAAAATGGTGGGATAGCTAAAAAAAAAAAAGGTAATTTTTAGGAGAAGGTGGATAGATACAATTGTTTTTCTCATCAGTATATTTTCACCTCGGATGTTCTTTAACTGCTTGCCGACCGCATCACGCTGATGGGTGTGCCCGCGGCATCAGCAGCCCCAGGACTGCCTAACGCCGATCAACGTAAAATCCTGGGGCTTCGTTTTGCAGGAGATCGCGCGCACATCTCCTGCTTGGTAGGCGGAGCTCAGCTCTGCTTTCAGTCTCCCAGCGGTGATCGCCGCTCGGAGACTGTTAGAAGGCGAAACTGCCGTCTAATTACCGTGTACAGCGCTGCGATCTACAGCAGTGCTGTACTGGGGACAGCCGTGTGACACGACTGTCCCCTCCAGAGTCTCGGCGGTGATCAGCTGTCATAGGATGAAGCCTATCACAGCCGATCACAGTGATTGGCTGGAGGGGGAGGGAGAGAGGGTTTAGTAAAAAAAAAAAAATAAGGAAACTTATTTAAAAATAAATACAAAAATATTTACAAAAAACAAACAAACACTGGGGGAGCGATCAGACCCCACCAACAGAGAGCTCTGTTGGTGCGGAGAAGGGGGGGAGACTGCTGTGTTGTGCTGCCCTGCAGCTTGGCCTTAAAGAGACTCAGTAACAAAAATTGCATCCTGTTTTTTATCATCCTACAAGTTCCAAAAGCTATTCTAATGTGTTCTGGCTGACTGCAGCACTTTCTGCTATCACAGTCTCTGTAATAAATCAATGTATCTTTCCCCTGTCAGACTTGTCGGCCTGTGTCTGGAAGGCTGCCAAGTTCTTCAGTGTTGTGGTTCTGCTATGAACTCCCTCTTCCAGGCCCCTCTATGCACACTGCCTGTGTATTATTTAGATTAGGGCAGCTTCTCTCTTCTCTCTTATCTTTTACAAGCTGGATAAATCGTCCTCTGAGCTGGCTGGGCTTTCACATACTGAAGAATTACAGACAAGGGCAAAGCTGTTTGCAGGAAGAAACGAGCAGCCTGAAACTTCAGTGCATGAGAACAGGGGGAAAGAAACACACAAATGATCTCTTGAGATTCAAAAGGAAGGCTGTATACAGCCTGCTTGTGTATGGATGTATTTTCTATGTGTGGACATGCTGTACATCAACCTACTTCCTGTTTTGGTGGCCATTTTGTTTGTTTATAAACAAACTTTTTAAAACTGTTTTTAACCACTTTTAATGCGGCAGGGAGCAGCGAAATTGTGACAGAGATTAATAGGAGATGTTCCCTAACGCACTGGTATGTTTACTTTTGTGCGATTTTAACAATACAGATTCTCTTTAAAGCTGCAGTAGCCTATTTTTTACAAAAAATGGCCTCTTCTTTAGGGGGGTAATGCCTGTGGTCCTGAATTGGTTAAGCATGCAGTGGGGGGAGGTTAGAGTTCGCGGTGGGAGGTAGTATTAGGCATAAGTAAGGAAGGTAAGTGTGAGAGATAGGTTAGGGAAGGCCCTAAACGAATATCAGTAAGATTACCTAATTATTCGCCACTAACTTATTTTTAACCAGCACCATAATTACCCAGGCGACCTTTTTACATGTACCAGTAATTCTCCTGTCCATACCGCTCCTGTTAGCTTTTCACTGTGTGACATTTGTGCATTTTGTTATGCACAGAAATGGATGTTGTTGCTTTGTTGATCTGCGGGCCAGCAAGGCAAATCTGGGCATGCCCAGTAGGGACCCCTATGTGTGCTGTGACACCGCTGAGTGTTTTCCCATTCAGTGACACATCAGGAGGTGTCCAGGCCCTGGAATGACAATGCACAGCCTGCTGGGATATTTGTATTGTCTGGCAATGCAATGACGAGGTTCCGGATCAGTAACAACTCCATTATCGCATCATTACTCTGTTATGTCTTCACCTCTGCAGATCTGCTGAAGAGCAATGCTCTATACTGTGGAGCTCAAATTTTGCACAATCGTAATTTTGCATCAATTGCTGGCAAATTCATAAATTATTAATTTTGTGCGAAAGTGTAATAATGTGCGGTAATGTAGCTATTAACTGTAATTGCACTAAAATGTGAAATTTGATTCTTTAGGAACAAGTAAAAATAAAATCTTCCAAAAAGACCTTGTGCTTTTTGAGGAAACCGATTTTAAAAAATGCCAAGGAAAAAATGTTTTTTAAAGGGAACCTGAGACGAGAAGCGGCTCAGGTTCCATACTTACCTGGGGCTTCCTTAAGCCCCTTTAAGGCCGCCCATCCCTCGCCGTCTCCCCGGATGGCTCCGGTCCCCTGCAATAAAGCCTGAAAGCCTACCCTGGTGGCTAGGTGCGCTCTCCCATCTTGCTCCCGCGCCTGTGAGCGTCCTGCGCTTGCGCAGTACTACTACTCTAACACAGAATGCTCCCAGGGACAGTAACGCAACGCCTGGCTGGGCAGCGCACGCGTGACAAAGCAAAACTCAAGCTTTCAGGCTTAATTGCCGGGGACCAAAGCCACCCGAGGAGGTGGCGAGGGAGGAAAGGCCTTAAGGGGGCTTAAAGAAGCCCCAGGTAAGTATGGAACCTGAGACGCTTCTCATCTCAGGTACACTTTAACCTACACTTAAAAACCATTTTTCCTTTGCATTTTAATAATCTCTATACTCAAAAACTACAAGGTCTTTTTGAAAAAAATTTCTTTTTTGACTTATTCCTACTATTCTCCTTAACACATGTAGCAATCTTGGTGGCAATAGCATATATGGGGCTTTGCTATTAACTCCGAAAGTTGGCACAAAATTAACTAAAATTACGCAAAATTATGAATAGATTACAGAAAATTAATAAAATGTCCAAATCGTGTATGGCCCCAATTGCAAAAATGTACGTGAAATTTCACGTAATCTAAATTAGCAGATTACGCTCATCACTAGCTTTTAAAAAAATGTTTTTACTTGTCCTCACAATAACTGCTATTCCCCCCTAACCATTCCGGATTGCATAAACAGTTTAAAAATGTAGGCAAAAAATAATTGCTATATAAAACTGCTATGTTTGTAAATTTGCACAATATGCACAACTTACAAATGGATTATACAAAATCAATTCAATTTCAAAATCGCAGCATGTATCGTAAAGAATTTCAGCGTATGGCTTAAATCCTCTATGCAGCCAGGGCCGGAGCTACCATAGGAAAAAATGGGCAATTGCCCCAGGGCCCCAGAGTCTGAAGGGGCCCCGAAGTTGTCCCTCCCCATCTTAACTGTTGCTCCCCAGGGACTCTGTAGAGTCTGTTAAGTTGGGAGGTGATTGGGGGAGGGTCGGCAGCCAGCTCAGGGGCCCAAGAGGGACGTTTGGCTGCAACAAAGGGCCTCTAATGACGCTTTTTGGTCGGGGGGGGGGTGTCTGTTGGGGGACCCCAGGCTAATTTTGCCCTAGGGCCCAATTGTCACTTGAACTGGCCCTGTATGAAGCTTAAATTTTGTATTAATCTACAGCCTAATTCTCACACCCAATCTCAACTGGCTAATTTAACCATTACCATTGAGTTATGAGAGTTCATTTACACAATCTGCTCCTAGTATTCAAATTGTTTGGGCCCTATATGAAAGGGGTAAAAGTGGTCAATCAATATTGCATGTGTGTACGCACCTTTCCTCCTCTCTCTACCGTCGTCACATCCCATAAATTACAGGATGTGCGGATTAGCTCCAAAAGAGGGATAGCCCTTCCCAAAACACTGATCAACTTACTTCAAATACACGTGACCTAAAATAAAACTAAATTTATGTAATTCAATCACGAGGAGCTGAACTCAGAGGTTTAAGCCTAAAGCCACTAATATACTGGACTGGATTGCCTTAAAAAGTGGGACCTTCTCAATCAATTCTCATGGAAAAAAAACTGCCAAAAATTATTTGTGAAAAGAGAAGAGTTTAATACGTGTTATATGCTGGATATCCACTTTAAGACATAAACAAACAAGTGCATAAATCATAAGGTAAATATTAGTTTTACTTACATAACCTTTATATTGTACTGCCCACAGTCTGATTTTTGAGAACTTATAAAATAAACAAAGAGCGCTTCTGCTTGAAGCCAATCGTGATGTCATTTCCTGTTCCTTCTCTGCATCAATGTTTGTGTACATTTGTCCGCCCTCCTCTGAGGGTCTACAGGCATACCGACTAAGATCCGTGCACAGGCATGCCTCATTAGTATGCGACTGGGTTTGGAACTGAGAAACACACAAGAATTTCTCATCTATACAGATCGGATTTCAGTAACAGCTGCCGGGAGTGAATAATCTTATCAGCCACCTCACACCAGTTTAGAGTCAGCTGTCCGCCTCTTCCTCTAGAGCAGGCAATGGCAAGATTAAGAGCCAGGGGACCTAGGTACAGAAAATAATGTATACAACTTGTATCCTTACAAATAAGAGAATTGTAAGGCAGGATCATATAGATGTAAGTTTAGTAAATGCATTACTGTGGTTTTCAGAATTAAAATTTCGCAGTTTGATGCCACTTTGAAGCATAGCAAAACTATGGTTTCTGCTGAGTAAGGATTTCTTAAAAAAAATAATATTTATCTCAGCCGCTCGCTGTAGAGGCACAGTGGTAAGTCAAGCAAGGATGACAAATGATTCATTTATTTTAACTCAGCAATGAATCTGCAAACTGTCAAGCGCACTATTTATCCAGAGCCAGCAGAGTGGGGCGGCCCCTGTCAGGCTGCCGTGGCATTGTCTGCGCTGGTGGTAAGGCCTTAGAATAGCACTCGGGCTGAACTTCCCCTGACCCCGTGACCTACATGCATGTCCTGCTATGTGACACGCACTGACAGACTAGAACACTCCGAGATCCCTACGTTTGTTTTCACGTCTGTGACACTGACAGTGAGCCTGGCCTTGCCTACTAAAAAGAGAAAATATAAATGACCTTCGCTGTGCCCTGAAATATGTGACATTCCAGTGCCATCACCAGTGATGGAGGAGGGAGTCCTGCTTCTTCTCTATATAATATAATGGATAAACAGAATGCAGAGAATATTTCTATATACATAAAGCGGGTTCTCATGTTACAAGTGTTACATTGACACAAGCGTGAAATAAAATAATCTGCCAAATCAGACATTTTGTTTGGATTGCATAGATTGTTCAAAGTAAGGAGTTGAGCTTAGAAGCTGGAATATGGGGAGAAGCCCATATTATAATACACACGGCATGAAGCTCTTCTCTCTCATGAAATGAGGGTGCATACACACATCCAATTTTTATTGGCCAATTGATGGCCAATTTTACCACCTCCCCCGTGAAGAGACGGACTAGTCCAAAATCTTTCAGTTCTGTCAGATTTATACTACTTACTGTAAAGTGACGGCAACATAAGAGAAGAGTAATTTATGGCTCATTTTACTCTGGAAGAAACAAACTTCTTACCTGTATGTGTTTACATGCATTTTACATTTTATTTTATTTTTTACGATAGAGGTCCTTTAACCTCCCTGGTGGTAGCCCCGAGTTATGCTTGGGCTAGCCGCCGGGAGCTCAATGCCGAGCAATGGCGCGCAGCAGGCATTTTTACTCACTTCCCAGGGGATCCTGGGGCCTACAGGTGATAGATCCAGGGGGCTTGCAGGATACTCTTGATTGGCGAGGTGACACATTGATCTGATTTATATCTGTACAGTAGACAGAGAATACTCTGGAAAATCGCTCTGAATAGTATTACAAAGTTATGCATGAAGATAATTTGGGATTAGACTATGAATTATGAATAAGATGGGAGCAGGTATAATCCTCTTCTCAGTGGGAAATAGCCTACCCATGGGAAAGCCTGAAGTTTACTTTCTATGATTTACTTATCTACTTGTTTATTTCACTTTTTTTCTTTTTTATTTTCCTTTCACCTTTTTTTTTTATCTTTTACTGCTGTATATAATATAGTAATTTGATAAACTCTTTCTATATGAAGACGCATTTTGGCAAACATAAGAAACATCATATGCTAAGTTTAACTACCTAAAGACCGCCCCACGCCAATGGGCGTGGATGCGGCGGCAGCCCCAGGACCGCCTAACGCCAATTGCCGTCAAGTCCTGGGGCTCTGATTTGATTTGCATGCTGCGCGTGCATCTCCTGCTCGGGGGCGGAGCTCCACTCCGCCTTCAGTCTCTGAGCCTCGGAAGACTGTTAGACGGCGAAACGGCCGTCTTTTCTGTTAGTACAGCGCTGCGATCGACTGGCAGAAGCCTATGACAGCCGATCGCATCATTGGCTGGCTGGGGGGAGGGAGGGAGGGAGCAGGGGGACAGCACAAACAAAAGCAGCATATTTTATAAAACAAAAACATAAATATTTATATAAAAAAACAAACCCACCAACAGAGAGCTCTGTTGGTGGGGAGAAAAGGGGGGGGGGGGGGCGGAATCAGTTGTGTGCTGAGTTGTACGGGCCTGCAGCTATGCCTTAAAGCTGCTGTGTCCCATTTATTTAAAATTGCCCTGGTCTTTAGGGGGGTTTACCACTGCAGTCCTCAAGTGGTTAAAGGCTAACAGAACTTTAAGAAGAAATCATGCAGTTTGTTTGAATATGTTATTTTGTCTTTCTCTTTACTCTCCTCTTTATAACAAAATGTGGCCTTTTGTTACAGTATACAATGTATACAGTGCATATATTTCTTTGTGCCACAATAAAAGGATTTAAAGAGAACCCGAGGTGCGTTTAAAGAATATTATCTGCATACAGAGGCTGGATCTGCCTATACAGCCCAGCCTCTGTTGCTATCCCAAACCCCCCTAAGGTCCCTCTGCACTCTGCAATCCCTCATAAATCACAGCCATGCTGCTGACAAACAGCTTGTCAGAGCTGGCTGTGTTTATCTCTATAGTGTCAGTCTGCTGCTCTCCCCACCTCCTGCAGAACTCCAGTCCCCGCCTGCATCCCTTCCCTTCCTGCTGATTGGAGGGAAGGGACGGGGGCAGGGACCGGAGCTATGCAGGAGGCGGGGGAGCAGCTGAGACTGACACTACAGATGTAAACACAGCCTCACAGCATGGCTGTGATTTATGAGGGATTGCAGAGTGCAGGGGGACCTTAGTGGGGTTTGGGATAGCAACAGAGGCTGGGCTGTATAGGCAGATCCAGCCTCTGTATGCAGATAACATTCTTTAAACACACCTCGGGTTCTCTTTAAAAACAAACAAAAAGACTGAATTTTTGCACTTAGGAATATAGTCAAAATCGCATGCGAAAATTCCCCCTTGCACATTTGCGTTTGCATAAAAAGATGTGTAAAAATCGCTATGACAAGTGTGAAAGCCCCCTAAGTGTTTAAATGTTACTCCCCCTCCCCATCCCATGTTTCCTCTAAGTTCTCACAATGTAAACAGTTGTGATACGCTTGTAGATCTCGCTCAGTGAAGGATGGGAAAACGTTCTGCGGATGATTAGGACAGACAGCAGAACATCGCGAGCGCCGGCCCTTCTCACAAAGCAGCACTGTGCTACCAAAACAATTAGCAGGTCTGGAGACTGTGCAGAGCTGCTGACACACAGCAGTGCGCAGGCAGGGGCACCCAAACACCGGCCCCGCGCTGCAATTATCCACTATCACATGAAATCATCATTTTCACAGCAGCCGCAGCAGAGAGCCTAACGCTTCCAGGTTACGTCAAACTCAATCGGTTTAAGGCTCAGACATCTGCTAATGAATGAGCTGACAGCCAGGCTGTGCTGGTCTCTGCACTCTCTAATTCCCAAACACACATGTAACGGGATTCCCTTACTGATGGTTTTCACACCTCGCCTTACTCTGCCCCGGACAATCTGACCCCCGTGTACAGCTGGGCACATGCCGACAGATATTTCTTACAGGGAACCAAAGTCTAACTCCGGGAAAAATAAATGTTGTTGTAATTTTGTGGCAAGCGGGTTACAACCTTTGTTTGTTCGGGGGAAGGTGGTCAGGAATAGACGCCCAAATTATCACTCAATGCCAAGATTAAATGTATGGTTTTCCTTTAATTTTGGGGGCGGGAAGTGGCGATTGGCTGCACTGGGGGTGGAGGGGTGGGGGAGGGTGTTGGTTATGGTAAGGCATCAGGTAAGGTGTCTGTGAGAGGGGGTAGGTGTGTTTTAGGGTTGAGGCCTATGTCTTGTGTATTCTTTTAAAAAGGGATAATTTGCATATTTAGTAGGTGTGCATTGTGGGTAACCACAAATGTTCATTTATAACTGAATTATTGCAAATTTCCTTCTGTTTTAAGAAGGCAATTACACCAAGCTTTGCTTTTTTAGTAGGAGGGCTTTTTGGTTCCTTTTATCCCCCTATACATTCTTAGTAGTTTGGGTCACCCTGAGCTGCTTGGTTACTCTGTTGTATTCTTTTTAGTGACCACCACTCAAGACAGCAGCAACAGATGGCCTCTACACCACACACACACACACACACACACACACACACACACACACACACACACACACACACACACACACACACACACACACACACACACACACACACACACACACACACACACACACACACACACACACACACACACACACACACACACACACACACACACACACACACACACACACACACACACACACACACACACACACACACACACACACACACACACACACACACACACACACACACACACACACACACACACACACACACACACACACACACACACACACACACACACACACACACACACACCAGTAGTGACAGGTGACCTTGACTCTCAACCCACTTTCCTCCCCCCCTCTTTTTCAAGATGGCAGCAAGTCATCAGCCGACTCTCTCCATCAGCCTCACCCCAAAACCAAGATAGCAGCAATTGGTAACCCCCCCCCCCCCCCCCCAAAGACAAAAAAAGAAGCAGCAATTGTTGGCCCTCAGAATACTGTGAACTCAAATACTGTCGTTTACAGGACTTTTTTAAGTAGAGGGCATTTATCTTCCTTTGGGCCCACTACAATAAGGTCCTTGTGGCTCTGGTTTTCCACACTTTAACTGTGTCTTCTAAGCATACTGCTATCTTCACTGTTGAATTACGAGCTAATGGCTGTCTTGTACCTATAAGTAGATTTCTGTAGAGCATATCTCATGACTGACTCAGGAAGAGGAACAGGAGGCTGGAGTCACATACCAGACTAGCAGAGCCTTGTGGCGGTAAGAAGGGTAGAGCAGACCACGGCTCATTAGACAGACCGTACTCCGCTCACCCACATGTGGTCACACTGGGCCGCTGTCTGTGTCCATCCCCCGTGACCTGGAGGGCTACGCAGCCCGTCTGTGGAGATACAAAACATTCCCCATGTTCAGCAGTTTGTGTTTCTTTCCAAAGCGCTTCACCAGAAGTTATTCAGCAGCATCTTGAGGTCTAGTGGAATTGTTCTATAAACTCAAAGTAAGGGTAAAACGACCATAAAGAAAGTACATAAAAGTGTCATAACCATTTGTGTAAGAGCTGGTGCCGTCAGACCAATTAAGGAAAAACTCTGGGCGGCTGTAAAAGCCTCCATATAGTCCAGGTATGCTGGAACACCTGAAATGATGGAGCAAAAGAGAGCACATGACAGCCAAACTGGATCCTAAGCCTTTCTCCGGTAGCGTACCTAAATCAAACATCTAAAAGCTTAGTGACCGACCAGAGTGTCCAGATATTATTGTGTGAGAAACATGACTTGGGCAGCTAAAACCACCAACTCTTCGCTGTGGAAATAGGGGCATATAATCTGAAGCAGAAACTTGAAAACAGGCTTCATGAGCAGTTACTTGGGTAAGCTCTTCTCCAGGCTACGGGAAGGGGGGCTTCAGTAAAATTGGCGCTGCATAGGTGATGGCAATATGCAGCACTGATATTGGAGGGCATTGCAAGGGGGGGAGGGGGGGACTGGGGTATTATTATTTATTATTTATTGTACTTAAAAAGCGCCAACATATTACGCAGCGCTGGACAATAAGTATATACAATGATACAAGGATGAGACATAACAAGGTTATACAACATAGAACAAAGTTATACATGCAAATTGTACAAAATACATGATCATGCAATATGGGCTGGTTAGGTAGGCCCAGTAATACAAGTACAGGCTGTCATAGGACAGGAGCACACAATCCTGTAGATTACACTAGGGAGTGGAGGACCCTGCCAGAGGCTTACAATCTAAGGGGTGGGGTGGAAACACTAGGTTGGGCTGTTAAATATTCAGTAGAGAGTTACTGTGTGGTAGGAGGTGGGTAGGCCATCATAAAGAGGTGGGTTTTGAGGGCTTGCTTGAATGTGTTGAAAGAGGGAGCAAGTCTGATTGGCGGTGGAAGGGCGTTCCAGAAGGTGGGGGCGGCTCTTGCAGGTGGGCATGGGAGTGTGAAATGCATGGGGTGGTGAGGCGAAGGTAGGCTCTGATAGTGGGAGGGTTCAAGTGAGAATAGGGTTAGGTACAACGATAGTAAAATATCAGAAAACATTACCCATATTCTACTATCATACAGTATTACCCATTGACCAATAGTCAGGGAGGCGATTGGTTGGAGGCCCCACATAGCAAGCCAGGCCAGGGCATAACCACTGTTTTGAATTGCAGTAACTGTCATGTAGAGTGCTGAGGGAGCCCAGTGAAAAAATCACCCCACCGGTGGTGAGGGGCAAGGTCCAAATTCCATATTGGAGCCGGGAGATATGTAGTTTCTACACCACTGGTAGCTAGGATTAGATTTAAATTGAGCACATAATGCACACAGAGTGCCTTAGCTCCGCCTCCTTTGCACACCCGCCACCGTAATTTCAATTGTCTGACACTTTAATGCTAGATCCAAAAGTGGCACCCCAGTAGTCAGCCCTAACACAATCATGTAATATTTGTATTAGGTGGCCCAGCAGCGGAGGGTGGGGCTTGCAGCGATCTGAAGGCGCTGACGTTCTGACAAATTTTATCCGGCAACAGTGCCATCTAGCGGCAGCCAGCCAGCCAGTCTCCCTTTGTCAGACAATGTCCGACGTTGGACCTAATCTATGGAAGAAAAGGCCAATACCGGACATAGTCCAACATAGTACTGGAAAGGGTTAATAGGCATCGATCAGATGCCATGACACGCAGGGCCAGTTTAAGCGGCATGGGGGCAAAGGTAACCTGGGGCCCCCTAATGCCAAAGCGACAGTAGGGTCCCTCTTTCCTCCTCGCAGGCATGGATAAAGTGACGTGCCATGCCTGCATTCCGATATGGAGAGCACCGCTTTGGCCGGCCACGGTGCATCCCACCACCAGGAAGGAAAGTGTAAGGATACCATGGCAACTGGTGTGGCAGAATCAGGTAAAGTATATCCCCCCACCACCACCTGCCGCTCACCTCCAGCACCTGCACTGGCCGCACCACGCTACACAAACACGCCACGTCACGGTACCAGGCGGCCCATCTCCAGACAAATTATATTTATAAAGGAGAAACACTTCGGACTCTGGGGACCCCCTTTGCCTTAATTGAAGCGCTGGTCCTGACCACACGGTCTTTAGGTGATTAATAGATTCAGGCCAGGGAAACCGTGTCCACAGCCACAAAAATCTCCATAAATCAGGATAAGACATAAGCATCTCCAGACAGCCTGAAATCGTACCCCGGATTACACATCCTCATGACAAGACAGTAATGGATGGGTTAATAATGACCTTACAGTAAACCATTATTCACCAAAGCGCACATCTAATCCGAGCATGACTCTGGATTCCGGTAAGGGGCCGTATTTTCCAGAAGGACCGGCATCTTTTGAAATACCCGCCTGTCAATGGAAAACAATCACTTTCCTCACTCCTAACCTGCTAAGTCAACAACAGGACCGAGTCGCGGAGCGCTCTCTGGGCTGCGTCTGTATGGGCGGAATTGTTTTAGAAACTCTAGTCGGGGTTGTTAGATATTATGAAGTCTGCTCCAGAGGTCCGCCGTCCCCGGGGGGTTTCTGGGGAGCTGGACTTCGAGGTGTTTTTAATTTCCGACTTGCCCGTTGCACATTCCATCGCTGCCCTTTTGGTTTGGCGGACCACGTAATGAAACACTGTACGATGTCGAGATGAACTTGCGGCGTACTCTGTGTGGGCGCTGTGTGTTTTACGTAATTGCTTGTAGGGAAGTCGGATTGTCTCTGGCTTACACAGTGCAAATAGCACAGAGACGTTGTGAAGGTAGCAATGAGGGTGGAGCAGGAGTCTTCCCATCACAGGGCCAACCATAACAGGGCCCAGAGACGCGGGGTCAGACCCCACCCTCTCTCTCAGTGCGAGAGTTCCGTCACCTAGAATATCAGGTGACAACCTAGCATGCAGTGCAGGTGCATACATCCTTGTTTTTTAGGGGAGTTCCTCTGTTTCTGCCAAATCCATCTGTCCCTCATTGCTTCTCAACTTGTTTCTCTTTAAAGCGGACCTGAACTCAGAACATCCTCTTTGCTCTAAAAGATACACAACAGCATAATAACCTTTAAAGGACAACTGAAGAGAGAGGTATATGGAGGCTGCCATGTTTATTTCCTTTTAAGCAATACCAGTTGCCTGGCAACCCTGCTGATCCTCTGCCTCTAATACTATTAGCCAAAGCCCCTGAACAAGCATGCAGTAGATCAGGTGTTTCAGACTTTAAAGTCAAATCTGACAAGATTAGCTGCATGCTTGTTTCTGGTGTTATTCAGATACTACTGCAGAGAAATAGACCAGCAGGGCTGCCAGGCAACTGGTATTGATTAAATGGAAATAAATATGGCAGCCTCCGTATACCTCTTACTTCAGTTCCCCTTTAAAGAATAACACTGCAGCTAATACACATCCTGCAAAAAATCTGCACTGTTTCTACTTCCTGCTTTCATGGGAGCAGACATATTGTTAACATCCTGAGCTTTCAAATGAGCTTATCTACCATGGCAGTCAGAAGACATAGGAGAGAGATCAAATTACAACTTGTGATTAGACACAGATGAGAGGGAATTAACAGGCTTAACTCAAATACATACAGGCTGCATTTCTCTCTGTTTTCCTTCTGTCCTGTGCAAGAGTTTAGGTCCATATTGAAGGACCACTATCGTGAAAGAAATTGTAAAACTTAAAGAGGAACTCCAGCCTAAACAAACATGCTGTCATTAAGTTACATTAGCTATGTTAATTAAAATAGATAGGTAATATAATCTCTTACACACCCTGTTTTAAAAGAACAGGCAAATGTTTGATTTCATGAGGGCAGCCATCTTTTTGGTTGAAGGGAGGTGACAGGGAGCATGAGACACAGTTCCAACTGTCCTGTGTGCTGATCACCCCTCCCAGTTGCTAGGCAACATGAATAACAACATAGGAAATCCCATCATGCTCTGCACAGCATCAGGGAAAAAAAGCCCAGGCAGTTTTCTTTGATGGGTGGAGCTTAGCTAAAAATGCAGCTAAAAATGATGCTTTGGTTAGAAAAACAAAGTTCTGATGCTGTGAAACTGTTAAAGAAACATTAAAGAGACTCCGTAACAAAAATTGCATCCTGTTTTTTATCATCCTACAAGTTCCAAAAGCTATTCTAATGTGTTCTGGCTTACTGCAGCACGTTCTACTATCACCATCTCTGTAATAAATCAACTTATCTCTCTCTTGTCAGACTTGTCAGCCTGTGTCTGGAAGGCTGCCAAGTTCTTCAGTGTTGTGGTTCTGTGATGCATCTTCCCCCTCCAGGCCCCTCTCTGCACACTGCCTGTGTGTTATTTAGATTACGGCAGCTTCTCTCTTTTCTCTTATCTTTTACAAGCTGGATAAATCCTCCTCTGAGCTGGCTGGGCTTTCACATACTGAGGAATTACATACAGGCAGAGCTGTCTGCACTCTGCAGGAAGAAACATCCTGACACTTCAGTGGAAGATAGCTGCAGGGGGAAAGAAACACACAAATTATCTCTTGAGATTCAAAACGAAGGGTGTATACAGCCTGCTTGTGTATGGATGTATTTTCTATGTGTGGACATACTGTACATCAACCTACTTCCTGTTTTGGTGGCCATTTTGTTTGTTTATAAACAAACTTTTTAAAACTGTTTTTAACCACTTTTAATGCGGCGAGGAGCGGCGAAATTGTGACAGAGGGTAATAGGAGATGTCCCCTAACGCACTGGTATGTTTACTTTTGTGCGATTTTAACAATACAGATTCTCTTTAAGCCTTTTCAGTTCTGCTGAGTAGATTATTAGTCCAGAGGTTCACTTTAAACACATGGAAACACAAAAACAGATTTCTCCCAGAGTAAAATGTGCTATAAATTATTTTCTCCTATGGGCTCTTTCATACTTCACATTGCATTCTGTCACGCCACGTCCCACAAAAAAGCTGCATCCTGTGATGCAGAGTGGCGGGTCCCATCGTGACGATGCAAGAGTACCTGTGCATCATCTGCATTTTACCTTGAAGTGAAGCATACTTTCACTGGTCGTACTCAGGGGCATAACTATAGCTGTCCTGGCCCCTCTGCAGAGATCTGTGGGGGCCGGCAGGCTGGCTTCAGCATGTAGTGTTGTTGGTGGTATAGTGGTTAAGTGAGTTACCTACCACACACTGAGACCTGGGTTCAATTCCCAGCCACGGTATGTAAGCTGGCTTTTGAAATAGTACAATTCCCTGGAAGATGAGACCCTCCTCCCTCCGGGAGGAAGGAAGGGAGGAGAAGGACCAGTTAATAGGGTCTATGGCAGTCTTTCTGAACCAGGGTTTTCCAGGGAATTTCCCCCATCATGGAGGAAGTATAATAGAGCACATTATAATAGGGGGTACTGTAAAAATAAGCACTAAATTGGGGGTCAGAATAATAATGAACACAGTATAATGAGTAGCAGTGTAATAGGAGTTAGTGAAATGAACAGCCTCACCTACTTTTAAAGACCATGCCTCCAGAAAAATAAATGCAGGGGTTCCTCGAGATAAAAAATTAGTTTGCAGGGGTTCCTTGAGATCCAAATGTTATTTGCAGGGTTCCTCCAGGTGAAAAAGGTTGAGAAAGGCTGGTCTATGGGCTACAATATAGCATAAACAAGGTAACTTTAGCGATTTTTTCAATTTTCCGATGGAATCTGGAATTCCGCAGAATTTCGTACAAATCCGGCGGAATTTTCATAGAGACGCAATTTAACACTGACGGAATCCGTGATTTCCAGCGGAACAGAATTTGCTCTTTCCGATCGTCCCTAATGCATATATATCGACTGAACATTGGGTTCCTTATGGAGGAAGAACTTGACATCACATGCAAGAATTCTGAAGATTGTTTTTCTTCCTTTGGAGAGAAGTCTCAGCCTGTGTGTGCGCAGTGTATGTATTCAGCAGGGTTTGGGTGCAGACAGCAGAAATTCTGACCTGTGACCTGAGAATCAGCAGCATTAGCATCACGGTCATTTCCAGGCTTGCCTTGGAGTGTCAGTTTCCTTCTGCATATTCATTATTAAGATTCCAGCATGGCTGATGGTAACCTCTGTGGCTGAATGACTCAACTTCTCACTATTCACTTTCCTCCACAGATGGGCTGCTATTAAAGGATGAGTGTACTACTTATAAAGAAAAGTCTAATTAAGTTGGGCAGCTGCTTTAAAGGGAACCTGATATGACCGTATAAAGACAAAACATACATACCTGGGGCTCCCTCCAGCCCCCTCCGGCCTGATTGCTCCCACTCCATCTGCTTCCAACTCCCTGTTCATCCGCAATTGGCCCTGGAAAGTGTTCCCGTCCGGGGCCAACTGCGCACGCGCCCTGGATTCATGTCTCCTCATTCATGTCTTGCCTCATTCACAACTCTCGCTACATTCACGTCACCTGCAGTACTACTGCAAGGCACGCAGGGAGCGAGATAGAGGAGCGCGCCTGGCCGGACGGCGCCTGCGCCGACTGGCCCCGACTGGATGATTTTGCGGGGCCAACTGCGGGCGAAGGAGAAGGCGACTGAGAATGACAAGGGAGCCATCAGGCTGGAGGGGACTGGAGGAAGCCCCAGGTATGTATACATTTTCAAAGGTGCCCCATTTCCAGTACACTTAAAGACAACGTCGGTAAAAGTCCATCTCTTCTACTGTACCCTGGGAGAAGTGGGGGAACGTCCATGTAACTGGTTGTGCCGCACGTACGTGATAGTCACACCCCTGCGCAGGGACGGATCTAGGGGGGGGCAAGCGGGTATCTTGCCCCAGGCGCAGTTTGTTGAATCCTTAAAAAGGCGGCAAAACTTGGATGGGGAATGGCAGTTTAGGCGCCAAAACCTGACTTTGCCCCAGGTGCAACTTGGTCTAGATCCGGCCCTGCGGCTGCTAAATGATACAGGCTTAGGGACATGACTATCACGTTTGTGCTCGCAGCCGAGTGCTGTGCGTGATTGCATGCGTGCATTTGCACGAAGCAGGAAAGATTCGTGGAAGGGGACATGTGACACAAGAGGTACAAAGGCACAAGGGAACATAATAATTGGGGGGAAAAGGTCCATAAGACGCTTCTGCACTATAGATACACCCGGTTTAGTATATTGTTTTTTCCCTGGTTTTGGTCCTCTAAACCTAAGTTTATCTTTAGTCTGGAGTGTCCTATAATTAAAAAAATATAGTATATATTGGGGCTATATACATGATTGATACTAATAAAAAAAAAATCACACTTACAAAATGTTGGGATCAAATCCCCTCTGGGTATTCTCTCAAGAAGGGCCTGATAGTTGCTCTCTCCATGGTGCTGATTCAAAGAGTATTACAGAAGCTACACGTGATGAAAGTTTATTTTTTGTTTACGTATATATAAAAAAATAGTAAAAAAAAATGCCAGTAGGTGCTCCCCTCACAGGGCTGGTTCTAGCTACAATGTGGCTCCAGGGCAAAAGTAACTCTCCCCCCCCCCCCAGCACAGCCCCACCCCACAGCAAATTCACCACCCCGGGCCCCCGAGCTGGCTGCCAGGCCCTGTCCCACCCACCCCATTCACACAATAAGTGTCCTCCATGTGTCATTATTCTCCTTCTCCTTTACCCTACAAATGCAAAGTCTTATCTAATCCAGGCCAGGCAGGACACAGGAGGCAGCACCGCACTCTATGCTACACACAGCGGAGTATTACCTAATCCAGGCAGTACACAGGAGGCAGCACCGCACTCTATGCTACACACAGCGGAGTATTACCTAATCCAGGCAGTACACAGGAGGCAGCACCGCACTTTATGCTACACACAGCGGAGTATTACCTAATCCAGGCAGTACACAGGAGGCAGCACCGCACTCTATGCTACACACAGCGGAGTATTACCTAATCCAGGCAGTACACAGGAGGCAGCACCACACTCTATGCTACACACAGCGGAGTATTACCTAATCCAGGCAGTACACAGGAGGCAGCACCGCACTCTATGCTACACACAGCAGAGTCTTACCTAACCCAGGCAGGACACAGGAGGCAGCACCACACTCTATGCTACACGCAGCGGAGTCTTACGTAATCCAGGCAGGACACAGGAGGCAGCACCGCACTCTATGCTACACACAGCGGAGTCTTACGTAATCCAGGCAGGACACAGGAGGCAGCACCACACTCTATGCTACACACAGCGGAGTATTACCTAATCCAGGCAGTACACAGGAGGCAGCACCACACTCTATGCTACACGCAGCGGAGTCTTACGTAATCCAGGCAGGACACAGGAGGCAGCACCACACTCTATGCTACACACAGCGGAGTATTACCTAATCCAGGCAGTACACAGGAGGCAGCACCGCACTCTATGCTACACACAGCAGAGTCTTACCTAATCCAGGCAGGACACAGGAGGCAGCACCACACTCTATGCTACACACAGCGGAGTATTACCTAATCCAGGCAGTACACAGGAGGCAGCACCGCACTCTATGCTACACACAGCAGAGTCTTACCTAATCCAGCCAGGACACAGGAGGCAGCACCACACTCTATGCTACACGCAGCGGAGTCTTACGTAATCCAGGCAGGACACAGGAGGCAGCACCACACTCTATGCTACACGCAGCGGAGTCTTACGTAATCCAGGCAGGACACAGGAGGCAGCACCACACTCTATGCTACACACAGCTGAGTCTCACCTAATCCAGGCAGGACACAGGAGGCAGCACCGCACTCTATGCTACACACAGCGGAGTATTACCTAATCCAGGCAGGACACAGGAGGCAGCATCATGCTCTATGCTACACACAGCGGAGTCTCACCTAATCCAGGCAGGACACAGGAGGCAGCACCACACTCTATGCTACACACAGCTGAGTATTACCTCATCCAGGCAGGACACAGGAGGCAGCACCACACTCTATGCTACACACAGTGGGGTCTTACCTAATCCAGGCAGGACACAGGAGGCAGCACCACACTCTATGCTACACACAGCGGAGTCTCACCTAATCCAGGCAGGACACAGGAGGCAGCACCACACTCTATGCTGCACACAGCAGAGTCTCACCTAACCCAGGCAGGACACAGGAGGCAGCACCACACTCTATGCTACACACAGCGGAGTCTCACCTAATCCAGGCAGGACACAGGAGGCAGCACCACACTCTATGCTACACACAGCGGAGTCTCACCTAATCCAGGCAGGACACAGGAGGCAGCACCGCACTCTATGCTACACACAGTGCAGTCTCACCTAATCCAGGCAGGACACAGGAGGCAGCACCACACTCTATGCTACACACAGCAGGGTGTTACCTAATCCAGGCAGGACACAGGAGGCAGCACCACACTCTATGCTACACACAGCGGAGTCTCACCTAATCCAGGCAGGACACAGGAGGCAGCACCACACTCTATGCTACACACAGCAGAGTGTTACCTAATCCAGGCAGGACACAGGAGGCAGCACCACACTCTATGCTACACACAGCGGAGTCTCACCTAATCCAGGCAGGACACAGGAGGCAGCATCATGCTCTATGCTACACACAGCGGAGTTTTACCTAATCCAGGCAGGACACAGGAGGCAGCATCATGCTCTATGCTACACACAGCGGAGTCTTACCTAATCCAGGCAGGACACAGGAGGCAGCACCACACTCTATGCTACACACAACAGAGTCTCACCTAATCCAGGCAAGACACAGGAGGCAGCACCGCACTCTATGCTACACACAGCGGAGTCTCACCTAATCCAGGCAGGACACAGGAGGCAGCACCACACTCTATGCTACAAACAGCGGAGTATTACCTAATCCAGGCAGGACACAGGAGGCAGCACCGCACTCTATGCTACACACAGCGGAGTGTTACCTAATCCAGGCAGGACACAGGAGGCAGCACCGCACTCGATGCTACACACAACAGAGTCTCACCTAATCCAGGCAGGACACAAGAGGCAGCACCACATTCTATGCTACACACAGCGGAGTATTACCTCATCCAGGCAGGACACAGGAGGCGGCACCACACTCTATGCTACACACAGCGGAGTGTTACCTAATCCAGGCAGGACACAGGAGGCAGCACCGCACTCTATGCTACACACAGCGGAGTGTTACCTAATCCAGGCAGGACACAGGAGGCAGCACCACACTCTATGCTACACACAGCGGAGTGTTACCTAATCCAGGCAGGACACAGGAGGCAGCACCACACTCTATGCTACACACAGCGGAGTATTACCTCATCCAGGCAGGACACAGGAGGCGGCACCACACTCTATGCTACACACAGCGGAGTGTTACCTAATCCAGGCAGGACACAGGAGGCAGCACCGCACTCTATGCTACACACAGCGGAGTATTACCTCATCCAGGCAGGGCACAGGAGGCAGCACCGCACTCTATGCTACACACAGCGGAGTCTTACCTAATCCAGACAGGACACAGGAGGCAGCACTGCACTCTATGCTACACACAGCGGAGTCTCACCTAATCCAGGCAGGACACAGGAGGCAGCACCATGCTCTATGCTACACACAGCAGAGTCTCACCTAATCCAGGCAGGACACAGGAGGCAGCACCACTCTCTATGCTACACACAGCGGAGTCTCACCTAACCCAGGCAGGACACAGGAGGCAGCACCACACTCTATGCTACACACAGCAGAGTATTACCTAATCCAGGCAGGACACAGGAGGCAGCACCATGCTCTATGCTACACACAGCGGGGTCTTACCTAATCCAGGCAGGAAACAGGAGGCAGCACCACACTCTATGCTACACACAGCGGAGTCTCACCTAATCCAGGCAGGACACAGGAGGCAGCACCACACTCTATGCTACACACAGCAGGGTGTTACCTAATCCAGGCAGGACACAGGAGGCAGCACCACACTTTATGCTACACACAGCGGAGTCTCACCTAATCCAGGCAGGACACAGGAGGCAGCACCACACTCTATGCTACACACAGCAGGGTGTTACCTAATCCAGGCAGGACACAGGAGGCAGCATCATGCTCTATGCTACACACAGCGGAGTCTCACCTAATCCAGGCAGGACACAGGAGGCAGCACCACACTCTATGCTACACACAACAGAGTCTCACCTAATCCAGGTAGGAAGCAGCACCACACTCTATGCTACACACAGCTGAGTATTACCTCATCCAGGCAGGACACAGAAGGCGGCACCACACTCTATGCTACACACAGCGGAGTGTTACCTAATCCAGGCAGGACACAGGAGGCAGCACCGCACTCTATGCTACACACAGCGGAGTATTACCTCATCCAGGCAGGGCACAGGAGGCAGCACCGCACTCTATGCTACACACAGCGGAGTCTTACCTAATCCAGACAGGACACAGGAGGCAGCACTGCACTCTATGCTACACACAGCGGAGTCTCACCTAATCCAGGCAGGACACAGGAGGCAGCACCATGCTATATGCTACACACAGCAGAGTCTCACCTAATCCAGGCAGGACACAGGAGGCAGCACCACTCTCTATGCTACACACAGCAGAGTATTACCTAATCCAGGCAGGACACAGGAGGCAGCACCATGCTCTATGCTACACACAGCGGGGTCTTACCTAATCCAGGCAGGACACAGGAGGCAGCACCGCACTCTATGCTACACACAGCAGAGTATTACCTAATCCAGGCAGGACACAGGAGGCAGCACCGCACTCTATGCTACACACAGCGGAGTATTACCTCATCCAGGCAGGGCACAGGAGGCAGCACCGCACTCTATGCTACACACAGCGGAGTATTACCTCATCCAGGCAGGGCACAGGAGGCAGCACCGCACTCTATGCTACACACAGCGGAGTCTTACCTAATCCAGACAGGACACAGGAGGCAGCACTGCACTCTATGCTACACACAGCGGAGTCTCACCTAATCCAGGCAGGACACAGGAGGCAGCACCACACTCTATGCTACACACAGCGGGGTTTTACCTAATCCAGGCAGGACACAGGAGGCAGCACTGCACTCTATACTACACACAGCGGAGTCTCACCTAATCCAGGCAGGACACAGGAGGCAGCACCACGCTCTATGCTACACACAGCAGAGTCTCACCTAATCCAGGCAGGACACAGGAGGCAGCACCATGCTCTATGCTACACACAGCGGGGTCTTACCTAATCCAGGCAGGACACAGGAGGCAGCACCACACTCTATGCTACACACAGCAGAGTATTACCCATAGTCCCCAACAGTCCCGATTTGATCGGGACTGTACCGATTTGGGGGGCCCCTCCCGCCATCCCGCGCTGCCCCCCTTCTGTCCCGGCCGCTGGGCAGAGAGAAGGAAAAAAATTGATCGAGGCACCAGCCCCGGGGATCTGCATGCGGGATGGATTGCCGCCGCTATTTATTTCTCCCTCCCTCCCTCCTAATGTGTCCCCCAGTGTCCCCTTCCCCCCCCGCACAGTAATATGGGCAGCGGAGCGGGCAGTGAGTCTTACCACTGCCTCTCCGCTGCGTACCGGGATCTCCTCTGATCTTCTCGCTTCCTGTGACGTCACAGGAAGCGAGAAGATCAGAGGAGATCCCGGTACGCAGCGAAGAGGCAGTGGTAAGACTCACTGCCCGCTCCGCTGCCCATATTACTGTGCGGGGGGGAAGGGGACACTGGGGGACACATTAGGAGGGAGGGAGAAGGATAATGATGGCGGCGGCGGCCATACATGCCGCATACCGGGCGGGCTGGTGCCTCGATCGGCTTTTTTTCCCCCCTCTCTCTGCCTGGCCACCCCCCTCCTCCTCCTCACCACCGGCACCCTCCCATTTGGGAGTAATTTAATAACAAAATTATTTAAAAAAAAACAAAACTTTTTTTCCCCTGGGGTGGGCGTGACTAGGGGGTTGGGGGCGTGGCCAGGGGTGTGGCCTAATTGTCCCGTTTTGGGACATTGAAATGTTGGGAGGTATGTATTACCTAATCCAGGCAGGACACAGGAGGCAGCACCATGCTCTATGCTACACACAGCGGGGTCTTACCTAATCCAGGCAGGACACAGGAGGCAGCACCACACTCTATGCTACACACAGCAGAGTATTACCTAATCCAGGCAGGACACAGGAGGCAGCACCATGCTCTATGCTACACACAGTGGGGTCTTACCTAATCCAGGCAGGACACAGGAGGCAGCACCACACTCTATGCTACACACAGCGGAGTCTCACCTAATCCAGGCAGGACACAGGAGGCAGCACCACACTCTATGCTACACACAGCAGGGTGTTACCTAATCCAGGCAGGACACAGGAGGCAGCACCACACTCTATGCTACACACAGCGGAGTCTCACCTAATCCAGGCAGGACACAGGAGGCAGCACCACACTCTATGCTACACACAGCAGGGTGTTACCTAATCCAGGCAGGACACAGGAGGCAGCACCACACTCTATGCTACACACAGCGGAGTCTCACCTAATCCAGGCAGGACACAGGAGGCAGCACCACACTCTATGCTACACACAGCAGAGTATTACCTAATCCAGGCAGGACACAGGAGGCAGCACCATGCTCTATGCTACACACAGCGGAGTCTCACCTAATCCAGGCAGGACACAGGAGGCAGCACCACACTCTATGCTACACACAGCGGAGTCTCACCTAATCCAGGCAGGACACAGGAGGCAGCACCACACTCTATGCTACACACAGCAGAGTATTACCTAATCCAGGCAGGACACAGGAGGCAGCACCATGCTCTATGCTACACACAGCGGGGTCTCACCTAATCCAGGCAGGACACAGGAGGCAGCACCACACTCTATGCTACACACAGCAGAGTATTACCTAATCCAGGCAGGACACAGGAGGCAGCACCATGCTCTATGCTACACACAGTGGGGTCTTACCTAATCCAGGCAGGACACAGGAGGCAGCACCATGCTCTATGCTTTGGACATCTTCTCTTTCTCATTCCCTGCAGGCATGAATAGGGTCCCCATAGCTGGAGAGGAGGAGGGGAGACTCCAAGGCGGCCCCCTACAGGCTCTGAATCCCTGTGGCAATTGCCCCCTTTGCCTCTATGGAAGTGCCAGCCCTGACCCCTCCAGGACTTCTGTGCTGACATAACAGGTAGGCTAACTGTTACCCCTGTGGCCAGCAGCCAGGGAGCACCAGGGGCGTAACAATAGACCTTGCAAGGGATGCAGCCACAGGGGGCCCTGTCCTGGGGGACAGACAACTAAGGGCATGGAGAAAAAAAATCTGCTTTCTTTACATTTATTCTAATTACAGCATCTGCTCAGCCACTAATAAGAAATCATACAAAGTTTTGCAGACGAAGATTTGTAGACCGTCCATCTTCAGTGTGCAGCAGGCTCTTCTGTACAGCGCTCTGCCCCCAGGTTGGCAGGAGGGAACCCCATCCAAAGTTTTGACGGGGGGCCCAGTGATTTCTAGTTATGCCCTTGGGGAGCACGTAGTCTCCTGAAACCCAGGAAAAAACAGAAGCCATCTGCTCCTAAAAACTGCTCAATGAGTCATGAGAAAGATATTATCAAAACATTTATTGAATAATCAACACCATAAAACAATAGAAAAGACAAATGGTTGGTCTGAATGTCAATGCAGTCGGTGAGACAAAATGGAAGTAATCCGTTAGCTATGCATTAAAAGTTATTGGATGAACAGATAATATTAATAACCAGTATTAGTAGCTATCCTCGATATTGAGAGAAAGTGACTCCTTGGCAGGGCCGGCGCTACCATTAAGGCAGAGGAGGCAGCTGCCCCAGGGCCCCAGAGCTTGTAGGGGCCCCCTGTGGCTACAAGAGGAAAAAAAAAATTTTCAAATCGGACTTATAGTTTTTGAGAAAATCGATTTTAAAGTTTCAAAGGAAAAAAAAACACATTTAAAAACCTGCCGACTTTAATGGTTAATAACAAATCCACCTTAAATGCTAGAAACCCTAAATTTGCAGCATATGTTAAGGAGATCATTAGGAATAAGAGGAAAAAACTATTTTTCAAAAAGACCTTATAGTTTTTGAGAAAATCGATTTTAAAGTTTAGAAGGAAAAAAGTATAGTTTTAAATGCGGTAAATGTCACTTTTAGTAGCAAACCTAACGGTAGTGTAATTTTACATGCATCAAACGAAAGCGCAATAAATTTCCTGACGGGGTTTCCAGGGGGTCTATACGCAGCCGCAGCGCTTTGGCCAGGGATCGCTATACAGCCGCAATATGGCTGTATGAAGATCTCTGGCATTTTTTCCTAATTTCCCAAATTTTTTTTATGTTTAGAGTGTGGGAATTTAAAAAAAAAAAAAAAAATTATGTTGGGTCCCCCCTCCTGAAACTTTTTAACCCCTTGTCCCCAATGCAGGCTGGGACAGCCAGAATGTGGAGCTCCGACCGATTGGGACTTCACACCCTGACTATACCAGCTGCAAAAAAGGTCCCCTAATGCCGATTTTTGTTCCGGGGTATATGTTGGGGGGGGCCCTAGTTTTATTTTGCCCTGGGGCCCCATTGTTGCTTAAACCGGCCCTGCTCCTTGGATGCATATAAGATGAAACAGAATGATGGATCAGCACAGCCACAGCACACTGCAAGCCATATAGTTCAAAGGTTGATTGCGGCATAGATAGAAGGAATCCAAGCATATGTGTTCAACACAGTTCAGTTGCGAATATAGCACTGTAGCTGACAAATATATAGATCACATAACAGACAGATGGTTCCCAATCGCAGAAACACATGAGATCGTGCTCACTGCTCAGTAGTAATAAATGGCACAGTTTGGATAGCAAAAGAGCACCTTGGCTGGAAAGTATGCAGACCATGCAGTAGTCAAGAGGTTCCCAATCGCAGAAACACCTCCAGATGTGTCAAAACAGTATGCAACTTCCATAGGAGTGAAATATAGGTCTCAATATGTGCTGATATATGAATGAATATACAGTCCCAATATGAGGCAGCAGGATGGATGAGTACGATACAAAAAGGCTTACATGTCCATGAGTCCATGAAAAGGGCCTCTGTGCATAATAGCAGATCAAGAACATGATGACATGGCTGCGTGCTCCTGATGCTTCCCTGGTGAAGCTTGTTGAACGCAAGCGGATCTCATAGGTGGGCGGGGCTGAACTCCTGGCAAACAGGGAGCGGTCCCTAGTTAGTTTTGTTATTCCTGCTCCTGGAATCTGAAACTTCCGCCAACTGCAATTACAGCTCAAGCCTAGAGATTGATTAGACCATGAGCAAGGTGGTCGCTTACAGGAGGCTGAATCACATCTCGGAGGTAAAGAACCAACTAAGGTCACCTAGGACTGTATGCTATATGACAGCGGCAAGTGCATGATTAAGGACCAAGGGTCCGAAACATGTCAGTCTTGTGCTTCGTTTTTGTACTGGAATGTGTCCTAAATAAATTTTGAATTTTTGGAGACATCTGTGCAGATCATCCTCCTCTTCTGCACCATGACTCCCTATACTCAACAGCCACATGAGTTGTGCTGTTAAAGCAGTTGTTTTTGACAAGGATACTGTCCTAACGGTGAGCCCATCCCACTGTCTCCCCCATTCGGAAATAGCCAGCGTAGTATTATTATTATTGTTGAGTTATATAGCACCAGCATCTTCCGGGGCGCTGTACAATAGTATAGTATGTTGGTACTGGTACCTCTGGGTGATGTGTGATTGAGGCTGTATGGGGATGTGGTGTTTGCTGTATGTGGAGCGCTCCATACCTTGCTTAACCTCCTTGCCGGTCTAAAAAATCCGGCAAGGAGGCAGCGCCGCACTTTTTTTTTTTTTTTTTTAAATCATGTAGCGAGCCAAGGGCTCGCTACATGATAGCCGCTGAGCGGCGGCATCCCCCTACCTACTCCGATCGCCTTCGGCGATCAGAGTATGCAAGAAATCCCGTTGAGAACGGGATTTCTTGCAGGGCTTCCCCGGTCGCCATGGCGACCGGGCGGGATGACGTCACCGACGTCATAGACGTCGTGACGTCAGAGGGAACCCCGATCCGCCCCTTAGCGCTGCCTGGCACTGATTGGCCAGGCTGCGCAGGGGTCTGGGGCGGGGGGGGGGGGGGGCGGCTCGGCGCGGCGGGTAGCGGCGAATCGGCGGCGAGCGGCGGCGATCGCAAGTTACAAGCAGCTAGCAAAGTGCTAGCTGCTTGTAACAAAAAAAAAATTATGCAAATCGGCCCAGCGGGGCCTGAGAAATCCTCCTGCGCAGGTTACCCCGAACTGTGTTCGGGATAACCGGCAAGGAGGTTAAAGAGACACTGAAGTGAAAAAAAAATTATGATATTATGATTTGTATGTGTAGAACAGCTAAGAAATAAAACATTAAGATCAGATACATCAGTCTAATTGTTTCCAGTACAGGAAGAGTTAAGAAACTCCAGTTGTTATCTCTATGCAAAAAAAAGCCATTAAGCTCTATGACTTTCAAAGTCGTGGAGAGGGCTGTCTTCTGACTTTTATTATCTCAACTGTTAGTGAACAATTTTCTTTTTCTCTGCCAGAGGAGAGGTCATTAGTTCACAGACTGCTCTGAAAGAATCATTTTGAATGCTGAGTGTTGTGTAATCTGCACATATTATAGAATGATGCAATGTTAGAAAAAATCACCATATACCTGAAAATAAAAATATGAGAATATTTTCTTTGCTGCTAATCTTCTAGTAATTATTCATAGTACACAACCAATTCATTATATCATTTTTTTTTTTCGCTTCACTGTCTCTTTAAGTGATTTTATTGTTGCAAATTGTGTGTTATTGTATATAGTTCAATAAAATCGATTTTTGCAATTTCCTAACCTAAGTAAGCCAGGCCCCCTTTTTTTTGATGTGTGTAATGTTCTTGGCTTGAGGTGGCTTTGGCTCCTGCAATTTTGCAGTTATGCTGGTGGAATAATACAGGATTTTTTGTTAAGCCGTTCCTGGTGTGAGCGCCTTTTATGGCGTTCGGAGAGTCAGCGCAGCCATGCTTTTTTTGGTGGCCTGTGTCCTGATGAGCTGAGTTACTCAGCGAAACCGGTCGACAAGCAGTGAGCTATCTCATAATATTTAAAGGAGCCTTGCTCTCAATTTGCCTTGGTAACCTGCGTGTCCTGCCTGGCGGCCTACCTCTTCACGTCTGCTATTATGCACGGAGGCTCAGCACTAGATACTTGGCAGTTCCCAAGGGTAACAGGTGACCACTGTGCCTCCGGATTGCTAGATATCCAGAGACCAGTAATGAGAAGAAAGTATCCAGGCACCAGTGGTAGAGAAACAAAACACCAAATTATTTTGTCCCCAAAAGTCGATATAGACAAAGTGTATTTGGCCTGACAGCTGTTTCGCGAGGGTAGCTCGCTTTCTCAGAGACAAGACGCAAAGTTACAAGTCACACATTAAACCAATGGAGTGGAGTTATGTTATGTCAGCACAAACAAAGGCAATGGAGTGACTTACCCACATAGGTCTTGTCACGCTACCGAGCATGCAATCTATGAATGGCTCCATCCCGAGTCGCTCGATTCACAGTGGACCGACGGAGGACCGGCCCACAGCTG